>NW_006291554.1:1288935-1292732 GCF_000327345.1 Myotis davidii
TGTGGGCGGAGCGGTTCCCTGGGGATCTGCAGGGAGGGAGCAGTTATGGCCACTCTCAGTTCCGTCCCAAGGGACTCTGCCTCCCAAAGTCTCAGCAACCGCTGCAAACCTCGGAGAGAACGCTGCCCTCGAGTTCCAACCGAGGCCAGACAGTCGTGCCTCTCCCGTTTGAATCTGCGTCCCCAGCGACTCGCCCGGATCGGGAGCTCAAAGTCCGCGACTCCCTCCCAATTGTAAACACTCGCGCCCTCCGCGCCGCCAGCCCCGCTCCGCGCGCACTCGGTACCTGAGAATTTCACTTCAGCACTGAGGCCCCTCTGAGTCTGGATATAATATTCTCTTTACTCCTAGTTGTAGAATTTCCACTCAGCCAGCCCGCCTGTGTTTCTGGATGTTGTGGGTCCCTGGTTCAAGCTTAATTTGAATTGGTTGTTCAAGGTGGCAATCTCCGGCGTTAACCTATGCCGCCATCTTCGTTTCCGAGGATATAAATTTTTCAAGCACAACCAATTTTAAGAGATGTACCTAGAAACAGCCACCACTTCATTTGATGGGAGATGCCTGGGTTGGGAGCCCCAATGTCATGACATTTGCTTCACTCCTGTGGGTAAAGAATAAAGTCAGCCATTCCCTGTAATCTGTGGGGCACTAGTTTTCATGAATTCATCCCAGTTTACTTTTTCCAAGCAAGCAAAAGGACCCCAGAGGGGAAAACCCTGATCTGGGGCCAAAACAACTATCTAGGGCAGCCGTGGGCAAACTACGGCCGGCGGGCCGAATCCGGCCCGTTTGAAATGAATAAAACTATTGAAATAGAAGACCGTACCCTTTTATGTAATGATGTTTACTTTGAATTTATACTAGTTCACACAAACACTCCATCCATGCTTTTGTTCCGGCCCTCCGGTCTAGTTTAAGAACCCATTGTGGTCCTCGAGTCAAAAAGTTTGCCCACCCCTGGTCTAGGAGCTGCCACAAAGCTTGAGCCCCATCCTCATGAGGCTGGAAGGGCACCCCTTCCAAGAAGGCAGTGCCAGAAAAGCAGCTGCTGGGCTCACTGGTAAACCTCACCTATAACAAACACTGTTCCTCCCAGATCCCCTCAGATCCCTTTCGCAGGCACTGTGTGGCCCTCCCTGTATGCATAACTCTCTTGGAAAGATTGTGCTGGGCTACAATTGCAGCTTGCCTGAAGACACTGGGAGTTTGTCCCCGGAGGCAACCCTGAGTCAGAGCAAGAGCTTTGAAGCTCAGCTCCCTTGCCTTCAATCCAAACATAATGTGTCCCCATCACCCCAGCACCTGTGCGGAATCAGGTCAAAGCTGTGACTTTGCCTGAAATTGTCTTTTTCTGAGCTCTGCTTCTTCTTTATCAACTCTCCCCCACTCCCTTACTGATTTATCCTGGGAGCTCATCCTTTTTAAAAAATCACTTCTGGGGTATCACATCTAAGACCATCATACCCAAGGTTTTGAGGTCTCGGTATAGAAGGTAAATGTTATACTTTAAGGTGAATAGTGAATCTAAGGTAAATCTTCTAGACTTCTAGAAAGGACCTACTTTCTTGAATATCAACTATTCCACAGGTGATCTCATTACCTGCCGCCTGGGTCTGCATAGGGATGGGGCAAAAGAAAATATGCTAGAACCAGACAGAGAATATGACCCAATGAGGTTCTCATCTTTCCTCTCCCCAGAGCTATGGGTAACACACAAGAATGCCCATGGCAGAGGCGAGTAGCTATCCCAGGGTCTATTCTCCCTTCTCCCTTCCAACCATGGAGCCCCAGATATAAATAGGACACATGTCTACCCAGGCAACCTCCAACTCCAGCCAGAGGTGGCCACATAGCTAAGTTGTAGCCAATGGGGTGTGAACATAAGTGATTCGTACAACTTCTGAGGCATATTTCCCTCTCCCATCGCCTGTGTGGACATGCTGGGAAGCCATCACAGACCTGAAGGCCATGCCTGAGGAGTGGAAGAAAAACAGTAGAAGGATCCTGGTTCCCAGCATCACAGAGTTGCCCACACTGCTTCATGAACAGAAAAAAACATCTATTCATGTAAGACAAGTCATTTGGGGTTCTTGCTAGAGCAATCAAACCAATATCCTAAATAATAGAATTCCTTAAGAATGCAACAGGATTATATGTTTCAAACTATGTCACAAATAAAGAAAAAGGAATCTGTCTGTCTTAAATTGGATTTCCCACAAAACCCCAAGATGAGGATCCATGTCAAAGTGACTTAGGATTTATTTATTAGAAAACAACCAGGAAAAATCAGTGTGTGTATGGGGGGAGGGATGAGAAGAGGGCAAGCAAGGATGGGATATCCGATAAAGCCCCATGAAGAAAGGCTAGTTCTCAGGGGAGTTCCAGGGACAGTATAGCTCATGATTACAAGTGAGAGAGCTACAGAATTTACACACCCACCCACCATTTGCCAGATAAGGGATTCACCCCAGAAGAGCACAAACTACCTAAAGCACAAAAAACAACAATGACAAAAAAAGTGGGACTACATCAAACTAAAAGGCTTCTGCATAGCAAAAAAAAACTATTAACAAAGTGAAAAGACAACTGATAGAATGGGAAAAATATTTCAAACCATATTCTGATAAAGGGTTAATACACAATATATAAAGAACTCATACAACTCAATAGCAAAATAATAATAATCCAATTTAAAAATGAGCAAAAAATCTGAATAAACATTTTTTCCCAAAGAAGATAAACAAATGGCCAATAGGTACATGAAAAGAAGCCTATCATCACTAGTCATTAGGGAAATTCAAATTAAAACCACAATGAGATATTACCACACACCTGTTAGAATGGCCATTATTAAAAAGATAAGCGATAACAAATGGTGGCATGAATGTGAAGTAAAGGGAACCCTTGTGCTGTGTTGGTGGGATTGTAAATTCATACAGCCACTATGGAAAACACTATGGAGGATCCTCAAAAAATTAAAAATAGAACTACCATATGATCCAGCAATTCCATTTCTGGGAATATATCCAAAAGAAATGAAAACACTAACTTAAAAAGATATCTGCACCCTCACATTCATGGCATTATTTACAATAGCCAAGACATGGAAACAGCCTAACTGTCCATTAGTGAATGAATAGATAAGAAGTTGTAACACACACACATACACATACACACTAACTAGAATATTATTCAGACATAAAAATAAGGAAACCCTATCATTTGCAACAATAAACCTTGAATGCATTATGCTGAGTGAAATAAGTGATATAGAAAAAAGACAAATACCGTATGATCTCATTTATATGTGAATCTAAAAACAAAACAAAACCCCCACTACACTCATAAAAAAGAGATCAGATTTGTGGTTAGTGAGGAGGAGTGAGCCCTGGAACTCACAGACAACAGTTCATAAACATTAAGTTCTCCCCTGAGCATTTCCTAACTGGTCCTTCTCTGCAGTCTCCCTGGTACTTCTTAACTTCTTAGCTCTCCCCTTTTCAGACTTCTGGCCAGAAATTTGGGACTGTAGTTATCCCACTCTGCCACTCACTTTCATGATTGGGTTTGTCTTCGGGTCAAGTGGTGGGAAGAGGTAAAAAAGAAAAAAAAAATCGACAGGGGTTGACCCTGCCATTACAGGATTGCCTGGGACTCTGGGATTGGGGTTTGAGAGAACAGAGAAAAGAGATTAAATCTAGGTGTGTGTGTCTCTCTCTCTCTCTCTCTCTCTCTCTCTCTCTGTGTGTGTGTGTGTGTGTGTGTGTGTGTTAGCATTTCTCTATCTCTCCCCACAA
>NW_006291554.1:1292895-1296922 GCF_000327345.1 Myotis davidii
TGAAAAATGCCAAGGAGGATGAGAAACTAGCCTAAGGTTAGGTTACCCAGGAAAATGCTCCAATTCAAGCCACCAATGTCCATCTCAAAGCAACAGGGTCCAGCTATGGACACAGAATTGCACTGAACTCTGATCACCAGAACATTTATCTTTCTACCTCTGCCACTATTACCAAAGACAACTCTCTGCTCCTCCCACTGGCCTGACCCATTGTGTCTATAACATTCCACAAGGCACTGAGGCTTTGTGCTTTTTACTTCCTTTTTACTAAACATAAGATATTAACTTTAAGCACTAAATTATGTACCAAAGATGATAAAGGCAGTACAATTTTAGAGGAGAGGGACACCACTGAGAGCATGAGTTGTAGGAGAGCAGGCTTTTTGTAGAGTGGGAGTGGAGGGGCAGAGCTGGGTCTTGAAGTGAGATCTCAGTTGGAGGTGGTACAAGTCAGCCACTGCTGCACAACTGAGGCAGCAAACCATCCCAGACAGTGCTTCTTTCATGAACTTGGCACCAGCTGGGGAAGTTCTGCTTCTGATTTTAATTTTTTCCCTTTCCAGCTTCTGTGAGGTCCTGTGGCTTACATCCTGCTATTTCTCACAGCTTTCAACCTGGCCACCTAAGTCAAGCCGTTTGCACTATATCAGCCTGGCTTCACCAGTTCACACAGGAGTCTACTCACATCAAGGATTTTGTGATTTAACTGCACTTCTCACAGGATCTGAAGGACCATCTGAAAGGGTCACATCTTGGAACACTCAGTCTTCAGCCACCTTGCTGGCTATTCCTTCCTTCTTTCTTTCTTCCATTCATCTCCACTTTCCCCTTCTCCAAACCCAAACTAACCCATAAATCCATTCTTTTTCCTTCACAGACCATTCTGCTCTCTCCCAGCCCTTTAGGGTCTCACTTGCTTTATAATAGCTTAAAGTTTTCAAACACATCCAATTCTCTCCCCCAAGAGAACATTTGGTAAATAATATACTCTCTCAAAGCAACCAGTTATGTGTCTTCTTTCTTATCCCTCCAGTCAGTTACTCTTATTCAAGTTATTCTTATTTAAGGATAACTATACATGCAACAAGCAAATGATCTGTGGAAGATTTAACCTACTTAAAGGGGAGAAATTATATGTGGCTACCTGTGTATTATCCCTTGAAGAGGCTTATAAAAGTACAGGCCCAGTAGCCAGGATGCTCTGAGGAGAACCCCATTGGTGAGAACAATGGCTAAAAATAGTACTTGACCTTGGGTATCTAAAAGGAAAATGATGAAAAGTGTTGACCAAAGAGTTTAAAGTGTCTTTGAAGAAAAAAGAAAAGCATACCCACTTTTTAAAACTTCATGGGAGTCACCTTCTGTACTTTCTGGGAAAGAAAAACTATTGGCCAAGGTGTAGGCTTCCAGGCCTGACTTTCAAAACAGGCAAGGGGCACCACTCCAGAAACCAAGTGGGTGGTGGAGGCAACAAGGCAAAAAAGGAGAATGATAGATGCCCCAACACATTGGCGAGACCACAAAGTACATGGTCAGATCAGGAGGCAGAGCCTACACCATGGGATCAAAACAGAAAAGGGCTGCTTCCACTATCAGCAAAGAGGTAGACAGCAGATGGGCTGCAGGTTCTGGGATGGGTGGCATTCATGGAAACTAAATGTCCCCACAAGGTGATGAGGGAGAGAGAATCTGATTCTAACCTTTTGCTACAAGTGTGTTCACCAGTGTTAACACTCTGGCCACCTTGCAATGGAGATCCTTCTTCAGCGAGAGGAAATGGAAGAGAGAGATTTCTCCTTACTCACACTACCCACTTCCTCTCTTGTTGTGATCTTTCCTGTGTGTTATCCCCTTTCTCTCGTCTAGCTAAGGACCCTCATGTGCTAGAAACCATGAAGAGCTCAGAAACTATCCAGACAGTTTAGGACCTAGCTTCTAAACTGAGAAGAATGAGTATCAGAGAAACTGGCTAATAAAACCTGTGTCAACTGTGCCCCTAGATATGAGAAAGAAGACCTTGGTGCACATTTAGTGGAGGTTTTGTGTAATAAGTGGCTTTAAGCAAAGCCTTGAAGAACATACTAACTTCGTTGGATAGAGATGGTCTGAGAAGAAGGGTCTTTGGTGGGTAAAGGTAAGAATGTCTGCCACATGCTAGACATCATGTTGTTCATGAGTTAAGTTAGTTGCAACAATATACATGTTGAGTGATACTAGATGCCAGCCAGACCCTGGGGTTTCAACTAGGGACAAAGGAGTCACTTTCTTTATGAAAGGTAGATTCTAGTGGTATGATAGGCAGAATAATGGCCTCCACAGGGGTCCTGATGATCATGGACCAAAGTCATGTGGATGCGGGAGTCAGAAGAATGAGTATCAGAGTGATGCAATGTGAGAGATCTGATTAGCCATTACTAACTTTAAAGATAAGAGAGGCCATGAGCAGGGAAATGCAGGCAGCCTCTAGAAACTGGGAAAAGAAATAAAATGGATTCTCCCCTAGAGCCTTGAAGAAGGGGGACAGTCCTGACGACACCTTGATTTTAGCCCGCTGACATCCATTTTGGGTTGCTGGCCTCCACAAATATAAGATAATAAATTTGTGCCGAAACCGGTTTGGCTCGGTGGATAGAGCATCGGCCTGCGGACTGAAGGGTCCCAGGTTCGATTCCGGTCAAGGGCATGTACCTGGGTTGCGGGCATATCCCCAGTGGGAGATGTGCAGGAGGCAGCTGATCGATGTTTCTCTCTCGTTGATGTTTCTGACTCTCTATCTCTCTCCCTTTCTCTCTGTAAAAAATCAATAAAATATATTTTTAAAAAAAAGATAATAAATTTGTGTTTTAAGTCACTAGGTTTATGTGAGCTGACTGTTGCTATAAATGTTTTTGCTTGGTGGAGAGTAAAACAGAGGAGACTGTAGAAGGTGTGTTGAAGTAAGAGATAACTGACCAGTGTGTTTATCCCGACTCTGCCATTCATTCACAGGTTTATTCATTCAACTAGGCCCATGTGCTAGTGGAGTGCCAGATGCTGGAGTACTACAGAGAACTAGACAAGGAAGTCTCCAGCTCTTGATGAACTTGACTCTAGTTAGCAGATAAAAAGTCAATGAAAAGATAAATAATCCAGATGATAATATACACAGTGACTGAAATTTACATCATGGTACCAAAAGAAATACTATGGTCAGAAAAGACCTCTCAGAGGAGAAGATGTTTAAGTTGAAACCTATTTTTTTTAAAAAAAAAAAAAAAAAAAAAAAGGGTGGAGAAAACCTTGTAAAGGATGTATGCAAAAGGGACTGGAAAAGCAAGTTCCTGTGACTGGAAAGAGCTTTTGGCATGGTGTAGGATTTGACAAATAGCTTGTGTGATAGGAGTCATAAGCAAGAAGGAGGAGTTGGCAAGGGCTAAATCATACAGGCCTTGTGAGAAATTATTCTTGAGAGTAACTGAAGGGGTTATAAACAGAAGTGTTTAACCCTATCTATGTTTTATATTATCGTTTGTTATTTTTCATTTTGAAATAATTACAGATTCCCAGAAAGTTGCAAAAAAAAAGTACAAAATATCCCAGGTACCCTTCACCCAAAAGCCTAGGCATGAGACCAGCACTAATATGTGTTCCAACATTTGTGGACAAATTCGGAAACAAGGTAAATCATCTTCAAATTTTAAGTTCTTCAAGATTCATGGTCCAACTATTCTCAAAACTGCCTGGTACTGGCAAAAGAACAGACATATAGACCAATGGAACAGAACAGAGAACCCAGAAATTAGCCTAAGCCATTATGCTCAATTAATATTTGACAAAGGAGGCAAGAGCATTCAATGGAGTCAAGATCATCTCTTTAATAAGTGGTTTGGGGAAAATTGGACAGATACATGCAAAAAAATGAAACTAGACCACCAACTTACACCATACACAAAAATAAACTCAAAATGGATAAAGGATTTAAACGTAAAACGGGAAACCATAAAAGCTATAAGCTGCAAAATAGCAGACATTTGTCGTAGCAATATCT
>NW_006291554.1:1297572-1300507 GCF_000327345.1 Myotis davidii
AAGATCAACTAAAGGACTTGTAGACATGTACATGAGCATAACCTCTGGACACAGACAGTAGGGGAGTCAGGGAATGAACTGGGGGGTGGGGACAGCAAGGGAGAGGTCAATGGGGGAAAAAGACTTGTGTAATACTTTAAACAATAAAGAATTTTTTTAAAAAGATTCATGGCCCAAAGCTGGTGGGCTATTAGTGGCATTTGTTATTAATACAGAGAAAAACCACTTGAGTATCCCTATTTATGAAAAAGAGTGTCCTGAATTATGTGAAGCTTGAATTATGCATCCTTCATGTAAAATATAGCCCATTTATAATTTATTACATACTCATTTAATAATGTACAATCATTAAGCAAGTTTTAAAATATATTGAATGATATATGGAAAATAATGTCATGTTACAGTTTTTTTTTAAATATGTTTTTTATTTATTTTAGAGAGAAAAGAAGGGAGAGGAAGAGAGAAAGAGAAATATCGATAAGAGAAACAACAATTGGCTGCCTCCTGCATTGTCCCTCACTGGGGATTGAGCCCACAACCCGGGCATATGCCCTGACTGGGAATCGAACCAATAACCTCTTAGTGCTCAACCACTGAGACACATAGGCAGGGCATACAGCTTTGAGTTTAAATACTGAGATATAAAACTACCTATATAATGCAACGAGCATATTTTTAAAAGGGAAAATATGAATCAGAAACACACACACAAATCCAGAATATATACCAAAATAGTTGAATGCTAAGATTATGAGTGATTGCTTTGTAACATTTTTGTTATTCTCTAACATTAACATGTAAAGCTTGTGCAATCTGCCCTAGTGTGCTCAGTGGATAGAGAATCCACCTGCGGACTAAAGGGTCCCAGGTCAATTACTCAATAACCAATTTTGACACTGTACATGTACAGATGAAGCACCTGTACATAATCCCCACCCAGGTTCTACTTATTCAATACCATATCATGACAACAATTATTAACGTTGCAAAAAGAAAAGAACAGGAGTCAAATCCTCAGATATCCCTGAGGCTAGAGGAAGGACCACAAAACCAGCTATAACCCCTTCCTTTCAGTTCACCTCCTGATCCCCATTAAAACCTTTTTGATGCATATCTGAGGCATTTTCTTAGTACAGCAACTTCTACAATATTTGTTGTACAAAAAAATATATTAAAATATAGACAATCACCAAAACCTGTATTCCTCCATGAGGCTTTGGAAATCTCTCTACAAACAAATTAACAAGACTCTGTCCCAATCACAAGTTTTCTGATATATATTCCTTTACCAATTGCTACATTTCTCCCTCCTCCCTCCATTGTTTGCCCCTTTTATAGGTGTTGATAGAAGCATTCAACTCCATAATGTCCTTTAGCAAATTCCCATGGTAATTACATCAATTGAGGGGGTCTTAAGTCAACTTCCCAAAATATCTTTCAACCCAGAGATTATCTTCTAGAGTGGTTTGGTTTTCACTGAGTTCTTTACGTGAAGCTAAGAATCTTTTTTATTAGACTCTGTAACTATGGCAGAGGTCAAAGTAATGTGTAAGCCATGTATTAGTTAATATTATGGTATCATTTTTCCCAACTTTCCAAGCAAAAACACCCTTTTTTTTACCACTTATTTCCTTAATCCAGGTGGTCACTAAAGGCTGCTCTAAACTCTGAGTCCAATCTGGTTTGGGGCTTGGCCATATTCCAGCCACCAGGAAACAAGTTTTCACAAACCCAGGCTTCCAGGTTTCACTGTGCAGCACCACCGACCTGACTCCAAGGGATTCAATGGGTGTGGACACCATATCACACATATATTCACCTCCTGGACACCATTCTGACTCCATAAATGCTGTTGTATAGTTTTTATCCACAGTATCTGGCACTGTCAAAAGGCAAAGCAGATTCTGAGATGAGTAGCGAGATGCAGCTCCTCTTATACCCCTAACACGATGCCATCCTGGCTCAAACCATATAACACGTCCGCTGCCAGGCACAATAAGACAGCATGTTCAACCCAGTTCAAAAACAGGATTTATCCCAAAACTAAAAAAGAACCAATATCACAAACATAACCCAAATATACAAAAAAAATACAACAACCACCCAATCCAGCCTACTGTTCTTCGGGTTGGTCATCAGGGCATATGTACTAAGTGATGTCATTTTCCTAAATCAACCAAGTAGAATTCTAAAATATATCATGTAGTCTGGCTTTGGTCCAAATCTAGAGGTTTTTCCAGTGTCTGCCATGCTTTGGCACCACAAACATCTAAGAGTATTATTATCTTGCTTCAAGAGGGGAAAATACAACATTATCCTTTCCCAGCATCATTCTCCATTTGTGTGCTCCAATTTCCCCCTTTGTCCATTCATTACCTGTCTCAAATCAGATAATGAATCTGAATCCCTAGATTCAGCCATACTGCCCACCATAGACAGACAGCAAGATGACTTGCCATAATTTTCTCTTTCATTCCTTCCCAGGAAGGAGGAGGAGGAGGAAGAGGAAAGCAAAGGATGAGCGACCTATCCCAACAGGCAGATGGGCAGCCTTTAGTCAGTTCTGGCTCATTAGATGAAGTTGCTGTCCAGCACTTGCTGCTTTAGAACAAAGCACAAATTCCAAGAATTTGAAATAGTTTCCTGAGCAACACTGCCTCTTGTCTCCATGGTCTTGGCCTAAGTGATTCCCAAGAATTAAACTAATTGGCCCCTGCATTTCAGCCAGGTGAACTGACTATCTTTAGCTGATCATATGTGCTACTGGAATTCCTGACTCCTACTACTGAAAAGGAGGCCATCATAAATAATATCATCAGTTTAAAAAAACAACTGACTTTTAAGGGCAATCAAATCCAAATCTCCTCTGATCCAGTTGTGAGCAAGTACGGAGACTTCAGGTACCCCTGTGGGAAGACTGTGAATGCATGCTGCA
>NW_006291554.1:1300782-1307530 GCF_000327345.1 Myotis davidii
TACTTTCTTAAAGCTAACATTCCTTGGTGCCTTTTTATGAGGCAGTGCTGTTTAATGTTCTGTTTAAAGTGTATATGATGAGGGGAAAATATAGTATATGCTTGCCAAGCATGCTCAGTAGCAGTGTGTTCAATAAGTGGACAAGCACATTTGATCTCCCCTGAGGTAGGGTTTCTTCCTAAGCACACTGGACTGGAGAGTGCCAAGAATTGCCAAGGCTCTGAGGTTTTACCCCACTTGCAAGCTAACAAATTAACCTGCTACAGTTTCATGGTGGAAGATACAAGACTCTTGGATCAAGCAACCTTATTACTCATGGAGCAGGAAGCATAAGCTACATGTTTGCATAATTCCCTTTGCACCAGATGGAGGCTGATCCCAAGGTGGGAAAGCCCCAAGGTGGGAAAGGCATTAGTATGTCAAAGAACAGAAAGATTACAAGTGTATCTGGAGCCTGGTCAACAGGGGGAGAATTAGAGTGAAGAGACTAGCAGGGTGAGCAGGACCCATATTTGCAGGCTGTGGATCGTGGTAAGTTCTGAATTTTATTCTTGAAGATAGGGAGCTGTGCAACTCTTTGAAGTAGGAAATGCCATAATGTGATTTATGCCTGAAGGATACCATACTGGCTGCAATGTGGAGAAAAGATAGAAGAAGGCCAAGAGTGAAATGTTTAGTTTAAATGAGAGATGAAGACAGTTTGATTGGAAGATGGAATGATGTAGGTGGATTCAAGACAATATGGAGCTTGAACAAAATGTCTGGTATGAATTGGTGGGAAAAAAGCTCCATGCTGGAGATAAAGGACAAACTGAAGATAATGTCTAGATTCTCGGCTTGAAGGAAAACCAAATATAGAAGAGTAGGTAGATAGGAAATGAGGTTTGGGCAACCAGAGGGGCATCATAAGAGTCTTTATGAACAAGAGTGACTTGAAGTGCACATAAATGTTGGAGGGTTACTATTTGGCCTAACTAAAGGCATGGGACTAGATGACACAGTGAATGAGCATAGAGAAAATACCAGACCAATACTACAGCTGTGAGCAAAGATCTAGCTACAATAGTGAGCATCGTGGTGTTTATCATGAGAGAATAAAATAGTAGCCCAAAATCCATTAATAGGAGACTGATTAAATAAAACCATACCATGAATTGAAAGTGTGTTCTATCAAGTATTTGCTTACATGGTAAAAGGTTCATGGTTTTAAGAGAAAAGAGTTATATAGTGTTAGCCCACTTTTATTCAAAAAATGAAATATAAGTACATAAAAATAAGAGTAAAAGAAACATACACAAAAATATTAATGGTGGTTATGAGTGGCTAGATAATAAAATCTCTTGCCTCCATTTTCTAAATCTTCTTCAATGAACATGTATCATTTGGATAACAGAACAACTATAAGAAAATAATCTGATTCCTTATAGCTCATCTTTGGGACTAAATCCTGCTTCTAGAAATTCATGTGTTGGCATTAAACCAACCTCAGTAGATCAGGACAGTCAAATCTACCTTATTTCTGTAGCCAGCCGTTCTGAACCTTGGCTGCACATTAGAATTAGCTGGCAGAAGATCATCTGACTTTGGGTGGTGGGTACACAGTGCAATATACAGATCTTGTATCATAAAATGTACACTTGAAATCTATCTGCCTATTAACAAATGTCACTCCAATACATTTAATTTGGAAAAAAAAATCAGTTGGGGAATTTACATTTCTATGCCGGGGCCCTACCCCTAGAGATTCTGACTTAGTCTGGAAAGTGGCCCAGGCACAACTATTTTGGGGCCTCAGGTGACTGATGGCCAGATAGGGCTGGGAACCCCTGGTAAGCTCTGGTTTATTCTTCAATGCACAGGCTGTAAATATTTAGAGATGAGAATAGGGTAGAAAGGAAGCTAAAGAAGGAAGAATTGTGTGAGAAAGGAGACTTGAGAATAAAGGAAGAAAGAGAAATTAATCAGGACGAAAAATGCAAAGAGGAAATGATTGAGAACTCCTCCCACCTCAAAATAGCTTTTATTTCACACCAGGCACTAGTTAGCTGCAAAAACTCTGATCCCGGCACAGAAGCTGATAATCAGAGGCTGTTCTGGAGTTGCCGGAGCAGGTGCTTCCTCTCGAAGAGGGAGGGCCAGAACTGTAAATCTCATTTTGGAAGTTTCACGGCCTGGGGATATTATTCTGTGTCGCTGCCACACTCTCTGCCATCTGGACTGCATCTTGGCTCCTGTTTCTGGGGCAGCCCTCCATCCCTCTTGCAGCCCACGGTGTGCATTCCCACACAGTGTGTGAATGGAGGGGGAGAGCCTTTGGCAAGGCAGCCCTAGGGTCTCCTTCCCTCCAAAGATTCACCAAGTGATCCTTGCCCTGCTGGCTTCCTCTTTAATTGGCCCACGCTGTGGGGGGCAATTGAAATTAAATGGCCACTTGCTGGGTGGCTGTGCAACACTAGGCATTAGTGGCCCTATTAGGAGCATTTGTTGTATCCTACGATTGAATGAAGCAACTGCTGTGGCTTGTGGGGTGTTCCTTGAAGCCATATCAAAGCAGGCTCTTAATTTTGCAAAACTGCCTCCAAAGTCAAAACAGCTCTGTACTGGAGTCATTCTAGACAAAGGGGTGTAGCAGCAGCAACCAGAAGAAGGCAGGGAAAAGCAGGGCTTGCGAATCAAGAAAATGGGTTATTGTGCAATTGCCAGCTTGCTTTGACTAGCCAGCAAGGGAGAGGAAAAGAGCCCCTCGGCTCCCAGAGGTTCCACATTTCTCTAACAAGGCTGGGCAGCCTATGGGGCCACTGGCATCCCAAGAGAGTGCAGAAGTTCAGTGTTTTGGATGGGAAGGCCCAGAGCTGGGCACTGCTAACTATGACCTTGGGCAAGTTGCTGAACTTCCTGTGGTCTCAGGTCATAAGCACTACAAGAGTGTGACAGGAAAACACAGAAAATTAAAGGTGTGTTTACATCTTCTCCTGGGAGTGTTCTCAAAGGTGAGCTTCCAGAGCCCTGTTCAGCTCATTTAGACTGAGCCAATGCAAGTGCCAATCCCTTGGCAACCCCAGTCTGACCACTTCCTGTCATCTGCAGTCACACCTGGACTTCCTATGGGGTCTCTGGCCCCATCTCCTACTGCCTTTCTCCACTTTGTCCCCCATACACACACTTGCCCCAGAGCCTTTGCACTTTCTTCCTTAAATGAGACCTACATTGAAGAATAAACTAAATTCATAGAAAGAACAGCATTTCCATTTAATAAGGATCTCTTTAGCCCCTATTGCAAATGAATTACAAAAGTGATTACAATAATTTCCCCTTACTCACTTTTTCATTTTCCATGGTTTCAATTACCCTCGGTCAACCATGGTCTAAAAATATAAAGTGAAAAGCTCCAGAAATAAACAATTCATAGGTTTTAAATTGCATACCATTTTAAGTAATGTGATGAAATCTCATACCATCCTGCTCCATCCTGCCCTCAATGTGAATCAGTCATTTGTCCAGTGTGTCCAAGCTGCAGACACTCCCCTTCCCTTAGTCACTTAATAGCCACCACAATTATCAGATTAACTACCACAGTATTGCAATATTTGTGTTCAATTAATTCTTATTTTACTTAATAATGTCCCCAAAGCCATTCAAATAACTTTTATTAAGTATCTATCCTATATAATAAAGACCTAATATTCTAATTAGACTGGACGGCAAAACGACCTTCCAGAATGACCAGTGGGCGGAGGGCAGGAACGCGAGGCAGCCAGGGCTGCAAGGGCCTACTCTTGCAGGAATTTCGTGCATTGCGCCTCTAGTCTATATATAAAAGCCTAAACGACCATTTGACCATTTGACTGCTCAACCGGTAGCTATGACATGCACTGACCACCAGGGGGCAGATGTTCAACACATAGGCATGGGAACATGGAGCAGACTGATGAATCGAAGACAGAAGAGGGGAGGGGAAAGGGTGAGAAGAGATTAACCAAAGGTCTTATATGCATACTAGAGGCCTGGCCTGTGGGGATCAGGCCAAAACCAGCAGTCGACATCCCCCAAGGGGTCCTGGATTGCAAGAGGGCACAGGCCAAGGGACCCCACTGTTGCACGAATCCGTGCACCGGGCCTCTAGTATTGTTATAATTGTTCTATTTTATTGTTATTGTTATTAATCTCTTACTGTGCCAAATTTATAATTTAAACATTATGATAGATATGTATATAAAGGGAAAAAACATAGTATATATAGGGTTTCATACTATCCTTGGTTTTAGGCATCCACTGGAGGTCTTGGAACATATCCCCACGGATAAGGGAAGACTACCATATATCAAGACAAACTAAGAAGGGAAATTGCAGCTTGGGATTATTAGTTATAAGCCAATTCTAAATTAAGAGTCTGTCGACCATAAAGAAGACTTTGCTTACTCAGTCCTTGGATTCTAGGTGAAATAAATTGACCAGGCCAATTACTTAGCAAGGCCCTTCCTAACTTTTAATAAGTAGATGACATGGCTTTTTAACTTTCTTCTGGTGCATCCAGTTCGGCCCACGGTACTGAGCAATCATTAAATGGATTAGAAGAGCAGTCATAACCATTAGTCTGTGAGAGATGTGAAGTAACCACACAGGAAACCAGAGCAGGAGCCACATACACAGGCCTAGCAGGTGATGAGGAAGAGTGAAGTGGGCAGGTACAGACAATGGCAAGCAGGACCCACCTGAAGGGGGCAGCTGCTGCTCAGCCCTGGCCAAGTTTATTCCATGGGAATGAGAGTCTGGTTCTCCCTCTCAATCTCTCTCTCCCTCTTCCTCTCTCGCTCCCTTTCCCTCTCAATCTCTCCTTTCCTCTCCCTCTCACTCCCTCCCTCTCACTGTCTCCCCCTGTCTCCCCCTCTTTCTCTCTCTCTCAGCTTCAAGCCAAAGCCCCACAGGCTGGGCAGCACAGGGACTTGCATTGGGTGATTTAAGGTAAAGACTAATTTTTAAGAGCAGCAAATCTTTGCAAGTCACTTCTCTTTTCTCCCACACATTTTTTACACAGAAGGGGGAACATTTGCTGTTTTTTATTGCCTAGAGACTTTGCATCTGCCCCCTTATCATTTGGGAATTGAGTATTATGGCACTTGCTGATCTTCCAAGTAGCCGTTAATCACTTAGCTCCACACTGAGGCCAATAACAAGCCAGAAGTGGTTATAACCGGAGCACTGAAGGGTTAAACCAATACTTCTTCACCTCCCAATGTGCCTGATATTTGTTCTCCATGGCTTATGAAGCCAATGGGTGCAAACTGGAGACCCTAGAACCGAGAAGAGAAGCTGGAGAAGGGGGACTGGAATGCACCCCTCTCTGCAGAGATTTTCGGTACCTGTTTTTACCCATAGGCACCCTTCGGTCTTGGGAGACATCCCCCGGGAGGGTGCTCCCGGAACAGCACCAGTGACTTCCCTGAAGCATGGACTGTAGGTAGCTCCACCACTGCTCACTATTCCACTAGAAGAGTTTATGATCTTGAACAGATTCACTTTGGATCCTGAGACATAAAGGATTCCTCTAAATTAGCACAGGGCTTTCTCTCAAGAAGGTGCCTTGACATCACCTTCACTCAATAAGCCCTTATTATAACCTTGAGTTAAGGCATCCATTCACAGAGGACTGGGTTTGATTTTAAACTCTCTTGTCTGGAAGCTGGAAAGCAGACAAGTACTGAATGTGAGCTTGTGGTATCTGGGAAAGGGCAACTGAATGAGTGGCCTCTGTCAAGTGTTAAGAAAAGGTCAAAATGAATGGCCAGTGTCCTTTATCCTGGGTGTTTGGATGGGCTGAGCTGGGCCGATGGCCACAGCAGAGTCTCTGTGCTGCCTTCAGTCTCTCTTTGCATCCATTGACGTTAGGGGCTACGTGTCAGCAGTCATGAGGCAACAGACAGTCCATTTCATTCCCTGGTGTGACCTCTGCTGTCAACAGAGGTCATGGTTTGTTTTCTACCTGTAGGAAGAGGAGGAGGTCTGGGCAGATAAGGGAGGAGTGCAGAGAAAGAGACCAGGGCAGGCACTGGAGTCATGGAGACAGCTCTGCCCCTGCCCCTTGGAAGAGTCTGAGCACCTGTGGGGAGGGGTGTAAGGGCCAATGTGAGTAGTTCATGAGAAGCTGGACGGCATCCAGGACACAGGCAGAGCTGCTCAGGGCCCAGAGGACAGAGTGGGACACAGCTGTCGGAGAAGGTCATTCTCAGCAGAGCTGAACACGGCTCTAGTCCCTCAAGGAAAGGGAATTCCTGAAACCATTTGCATCCCTAACTCCATCTGTTCCCTTGGAATCCAATCTGTGGTTGAACACATCGGCTTTGTCAGAACCTGCTCCACTCAGAATTAGAATCACTGCAAAAAAATCTGAGAAACTTTCATTTCTGCCCTGTGCTTGAAGACAAGTAGAAAGATTTCATGTCACCAGAGCGAGTGTAGGGTTGTGAGGCAACAGGCAGTCCTTTTCCTTCAGTTCCCTGGTGTGACGTCTACAGACTGGTTCTTTAACATTACCTCGTCCACTTCAGAGAGCGGAGGTGGCTCAGTTAGCGAGCTGTCAGCCAAGGCCAAGGCCATCTTATTACTCTCAGTAGGAACATGTCAGGGGATGTGTCCAAAGGGGTCTCCCTGGTCAGACACATGCCTGGAAAGATGTTTTGGGGAGCCTCCTGTATATATTCCTTCCAAGGCCTCCTGACATTTAAAGATGCTTTTTTTGACAGGCAGTGGT
>NW_006291554.1:1307974-1309623 GCF_000327345.1 Myotis davidii
ATGCATCTATTTAATGTACCCTTTCCCCCTGTTTGGTCCCCTACAGTTCCAGCAGCTAACGGTACACATTTGGTATGTTGCTCCTTCAGTTTAAGCCATGACAACTGTCTCAAGGATAGGCACCTGCCTGGAGGAGGTGCTCTGGCATAAACAGAAGAACCATGGTCTGAAGGGGCTGGCTGAGAAGTCAAAGGTCTTAAAATCAGGTTAATCCCTTGGGTGTGTATTAAGGAAAAAGAGCATGGGGTGGGCAGGGGGAGGGCAATGATCAGACTAAAGGAACCAATGTGCTGCCCAGGAATGGCAGAAGTGACTGATCAGAATGAGGACAGAATTGTTTATGGCAGGGTATTGTTGTTTTTGGATTAAATACATTCTAATTTCTAAAGTAAATGTTGAAACATTTCCTTCCCATGCCTGTTTCACAACCCCTAATACCCATCCCTAGGCAAAACCAGTTATCCAGACAGCCATTTTTTGCATATTCAATATAATTATTTTTAAAAATCTGAGTGCCAAGATAAGGCATTTGGTCTACATTTAGTAGGCAATAGGAAACCACTGTAGTATTTTCTCTTGAGGTGTAATTTATATATAATAAAATGAATGCTGTAGATTCTTACAAGACCTACATAGTAAAAGCAATATTTTAAGAGGATTTGGCTATCCCAAGGGTTCAAAATTTCACTAGGTGGGCTTAACCGCATATTTGAGATGACAGAGAAAAAAGATGACCTGTGACTAAACATTAAAAGGTCTAACATAGGTATATCTGGAGAGAAAGAGGAAAGACAGACAGGATGTAAAATATATGAAGAAATAATGGTCCCAATATCCAAATTTGGTGAGAAATATCAATTTAGATATTGAAGAAGCTTAGTGAGTCCTAAGCAGGATAAATACAAACAAACCACACCTAGGCACATCATAGTCAACTGCTGAAGACCAAAGAGAAAGAAGAAGTCTTGAAAGAAGACAGACAAAAGGAAACTTATACATAGGGGAGCAAAATTAAGAACTATGGTTGGCTTCTCATCAGAAAAAGTGGAGGCAAAAAGTCGGTGTAACGACATCTTTAAAAGTGCTACAAGAACCTCATACCTGTTAGAATGGTTATCACAAAAAAGACAAGAAATGACTAGAGTTGGCAAGGATATTGAGAAAAGGGAACCCTCATACACTGATAAGTAAACATTATGAACAACTTTATGACAATTGAGATAAAATGGACAAATTCCATGAAAAATACAAATTTAATAAAACTTATACAAGAATAGATAAGAAATATAATTGCCTTTATCTATTTTAAAATATATATATTATCAAAGTCCTAAAACAAACACTCCAGTTAAAAAATGGGCAGAGGACCTGAATAGACACTTCTCCAAAGAAGACATACAGATGACCATTAAATATATGAAAAGATGCTCAACATCACCAATTGTCAGAGAAATGCAAATTAAAACCACAATAAGATACCACTTCACATCTGTCAGAATAGCTGTCATCATGAAAATGAGATAATAAATGTTGGCAGGATATGGAGAAAAGGGAATCCTTGTACACTTTTGATGGGAATATAAATTGTTACTGACATTATTTGAAACAGTATGGAGTTTTCTCAAAACATTAAAAATTTTAAAAAATGA
>NW_006291554.1:1309652-1313022 GCF_000327345.1 Myotis davidii
AGGCCCTCCCCAGCCAGCTGCACTTGGGGTGGCACCATGGCTCAAAGGGCATCTGCGTGTGAGCGTGGTCCCTCTAGCAGGTGGGGTCCTTCAGCCTGGCCTACAGGGATCAGGCCAAAACCAGCTCTCCAACATCCCCCAAGGGGTCCTGGAGTACAAGAGGGCACTCTGCAAAGTTGCTGTTGTACAGGGTATGGAACACAAACGCAAGAGTGAAGTAAACCAGATTCAGGGCTGACAGTGCCCCAGCAACAACATAAATCAGGAGTGAAAGTGGAATTGCACGGCCCCGCGAGGAATCGGGCTCCCTCTCTCTGGTTTAAGGGTGTGTCACCCGAGAACTACCGCTGCCAAGTGACTGCAGCTAGGCAGCTCCTGTGTTAAGCATCTTCCCCCTGGTGGTCAGTGTGCGTCATAGCTACTGGTCAGACAGTCGGACACTTAGCATATAGCCTTTTATATATATATAGATAGCCAGGATATGGAAGCAACCCAAATATCCATCAATAACCAAGTAGGTAAAAAGCTGTGGTATGTATATACAATGGAGTAGCTGACAGTGCCCCAGCAACAACATAAATCATGAGTGAAAGTGGAATTGCGTGGCCCCGCGAGGAATCGGGCTCCCTCTCTCTGGTTTAAGGGTGTGTCACCCGAGAACTACCGCTGCCAAATGACTGCAGCTAGGCAGCTCCTGTGTTAAGCATCTTCCCCCTGGTGGTCAGTGTGCGTCATAGCTACTGGTCAGACAGTCGGACACTTAGCATATAGCCTTTTATATATATATAGATAACCAGGATATGGAAGCAACCCAAATATCCATCAATAACCAAGTAGGTAAAAAGCTGTGGTATGTATATACAATGGAGTATTATGTGGCCATAAAAAAGAATGCGATCTTACCATGTGTGATAGCATTAACAGACTTCGAGGGTATTATGCTAAGTGAAATAAGTCGGTCAGCCTGGACAGTGTTAGCATTGACCTATGAACTGGGAAGTCACAGTTTTATTCCTGGTCAGGGCATGTATCCAAGTTGTAGGATCGATTCCCAGTAGGAGATGTGCAGGAGGCAGCCAATCAATTCTCATCATGTTTCTATCTCTCCCTCTACCTTCCTCTCTAAAATCAATAAAAATATATTTAAAAAAAAGAAAGAAGTCAGCTAGAGAAAGACAAATAACATATGACTTCCCATTTTATGTGGAATCTAAAGAACAAAATAAACAAACAAAATTTAAATAGACTCAGACACAGAGAGAGAATTGATTGCCAGTGGGGAAGGGATGAAAAGATGAAGGGATAAGAAGTATAAATCTGTAGTTACAAAATAGTCATGAGGATATAAAATATAGCATAAGGAATATAGTCAATAATATCATGATAATTACGTATGGTGCAGATGGGTACAGAAATATTGGGGGGAAGACTTTGTAAAGTATATAATATCAAAGTCCTCACAAACAAGACTCCATGCCCAGATGGTTTCATTAGCATGTTCTAGCAATCATTCAAGGAAAAAACACCAGACTTACACAAACTCTTTCAGAAAAAGGAGGAGCAGGAAACACTTCCCAACTTACTTTATGGCCAGCATTTCCATAATACCAACACTAGAGAAAGACAATACAAGAAAAGAATACTGCAGACCACTATCTCTCATGAACATACAGGTAAAAATCCTTAGCAAAATATTAATAAATCAATACATTGTGAACAAATGAGGTCTATGCCCAGAATGCAAAGTTGGTTTAAGATTTGAAAAATAATCAATAAAATTTTCCATATTAATATAATAAAGGGGGCAATCACATGATTAGTTCAATACATGCAGAAAAAACATTTACCAAAATTCTATACCAATCATAATTTTTAAAAAACTCAACATACTAGGAATAGAAGGGAATTTTCTCAATCTGATAAAGGGCATCAACAAAATACAAAAATATAGCTAACATCATACTCAAGGATGAAATGCTGAATGCTTTCCTCCTATAATCAGTGATAAAGCAAAGATATCCATGCTCACCATTCCTATTCAACATTGTACTAAAAATTATAGCCACTGCAAAAAGAAAAGTCATAATGATCAGATAGGAAGAGGTCTAACTTCACAGATGACGTGAGTGTTTATGTAGAAAAGTTTAAAGAATCTATAAGTCAATTAGTAAAAGCCTTAATATGCAAATTGTCCCCTTGACTGGGAGTTCCACCACTCACTATGACGTGCATTGACTACCAGGGGGCAGTGTGAACCATAGTGGGCGTTGGCGACCCAGCGCTGGCAGTGGGTATCAGTGGAAGCGCTGCCAGCCAAGATAGGCCCCGATGAGAGCAGGACCGTGGTGGGATGGCAGAGCAGGTGAGCAGGTGGTGCCAGGCCAAGGCAGGTGTGAGCAGGGCCTGATCGCCCCACTGATCGCCCCATTGACACCCACACATGGCAATCAGCAGCAGCGGTGGAAGGCGAGGTCACCCTCCCAGGTGCTGAGGGAGCCGGGCGCTTGATTGCCCAGCTGATGGCCCCACAGATGGTGACCAGAAGCAGCGACGGGGGGGCGGAGCTGCTACCTGGGGGCGAGTGCAGAGGGGGGTGTATGGGAGCCCAGGTGCTGCTCAGGGCCCAGAGGTCAGCTGGGACTTGCCCTTCCACTCCAGATGCTCGCGCTTCCATTGCCGGCCAGGCCTACAGACCGCACCCATGCACGAATTTCATGTACCGGACCTCTAGTATTACCATAATTGACTTAGCAACCATCACCAGTGGATCAGATAAAGCAAGTGTGATCGGGGAACACTCCAGAGCACCATGCTACAATTAGATGCTGACAATATGACATATCCACATAGTTGTGCATACGTCTTAAACAAGCACTGAGTAGAGAAAGGCTGAGATCCCTCCGTGGAACACCTATGTCAGAATACATTCTACTGTACATTGAAGGAATCATACATATATAAGGACATATTAAGTGCATTAGAAAGACTGGAGTAGAATGGGAGTGGATTTTAGGGACAAGGGGAGAAAACACGTAGCTATGAAATGATACTCCCAGCAACTGCCAGACGACACTACAAAGAAATAACATGCTGGAAGATGGAGAGACTGAAAGTAGACGCTATTAGGAGCCTATGTGATCAGCATACACAGACAGTGTTAAGGATTGTTTAACAGGAAGTCCAATTTGCTTTGCAGAAATAAATTTAAGTATTCTTAAAGAAAGCACTTTGATATTTATTGTAGTGGATGCAAAAGTAGCATAAGGCATAATAGTGCTTGTCTACGTCTTTCAAAGGAAAGTTTGCAGGAAACAGTAATCTGATAACCCAAGTGCTATTAATGGGAGCCTCAAAAAAAAAAAAAAAAAAA
>NW_006291554.1:1313135-1331350 GCF_000327345.1 Myotis davidii
GAACATTAGCACTGAGACTGTCTTTCATTTACCCAAAAACTCTGCTAGAGATATGTAAAGGAACTGCAGAGTCCTGAACTCAGATCACATGCATGGCCCTTCTAGAAACTAACAGCTCAAGACTTTAGGACATTTTTATCAGGCACATATGAGAAGGAAGAAGATCTAACCACTTAATAACCCAATTGTTTTAAATTGCTATGTAGCATATAAGAGACATGGTTCCAGGTTAGCCTTTTAGTATGTGAATTATATATGATTTTAGGTTAGACTCTTTAAACTAGAGACTCATCTCAGCATCTAATTGCTAGACAGGGTACCATAAAAATACATTTAAGGCCCCATGGAAACAGCAACAGCCATTAAAATTGTACTACTACTTAAAGAAAAACTTGTATTGAATGAGACTGGTTTGGTATCACTACAGTACTCACATGTATGTACGTAGTTTTGAAAGGGCCAGTTCATAGTGATATAAAATACATTTTGATTGTTTGCCTACAGTTGGGGAGGTTCTGAAAGTTACTGATAACAGCAGGAAATACCCAAGCAGGATTTTGTTTAAGAGGACAAAGTATATGATAGAGGAAAAGGTGAAGAGTCATAATATTCTTGTCTAATTTCAATTTCAGCAATAAAAGGTTTCAACACATGCTCGCAGGCTCAGCACTATTGTGTATCTTGAGACTTCAATGCATTGGAATCTGTGCACAAGAACTTTGTAAAGATGTCAAGATAAAGTGACTTACCGTCACTGTGGAACTGTCTCAGCTTGCTGATGTAGTCGTCACACCTGTCACACCAAGTGAAGATACCCTGCAGATAAAAACCCAAAATTATGCCAGCGGACAAAGGCAGGCAGGATGTGTTACACACATAACACATTTAACCAAAGTATAAAACATACATTTTGAATTATTCTGGGGTAAAGAGCTAGGTGTGGGAGCAGGAGGTTAGGAGAGGTCCCCAGTTCACTCCTAGAACTCTTCTTTCAAACGTATTAGGTAAATTTTTATGCTCCAGGGCAAAACTTATGTGCGTTTCTTGGCAGCAAGCATCCTGGTATAAAATAGCCTTTGGCACACCACCATCTAGTGGCAATCAGGAAGAACTCAAAAGGCTCAATTTTTTTTTTCTTTAAACTCACTGGAGGAGGAGTTTATGTACCTGGGAACCTGTTTTCTTTGCATTCTTGGCCCTCTCTGAAGAGGGGGCACTTGGTTGGAATTTAATAATGGCAGAGAAGACTGCCCTCATTTGAATGATCATGCTGCCTTCCATTATCTCAGGTGAGGATAATAGTAACTATCCCTAAGTTTCTTGTGAGGATAAAAATGTCTCACACATGCTTGTGACCATGCCTGTGCAGGGGAAGCACTCAAATATCTTTGCCAACAACCAGTGGTATAGCCAATGACATTCCTACACTTAAAAACTCAACTCACCACTCGTATGCTAAACCCAGCCATCCAGGCTTGTCAGTTGCCCACTACAACCACCCACAAACATAGGCGGCAAAGCGGTGGGCAGAGGCAGGGCTTCCACTGAGCAAGGGCAAGAAGTCCATGAAGAAAAAGCTCCTATTCTTTCCCCTATTCTTAGAATCATGATTCTTTCTGTGACCTCCAAACAGTATTATGACTTTAACCATTTTTGGCTGCACAAACACCTCTAGAAGGTAAAACATGGGTTTACCAGAAAAATGCACGCACATTCTTACATTTGATGGTTTTGAATGGTTCACTGACCCCCAAAGCTTATTCCCATGAACCCTAAGGTTAAAACTGCCTCATTTAGAGACTACAGTGTTGTATGGAAACAGGTGAAGGGGCCTTTCCCTCTGCCCCTATGTGTTCTCTGCCCTGGGGTAAATGGGCTTGCCACTCACTCACTGGGGAAAAGCTGGCAAGTAGCCTTTAAGCTGCTGTAGCCATTTAGGTATTTTGTCAAGCTTTACTCTCTCCTTCTTCTAGACCAGGAAACAATGCCTGGGAGATGCCCCTGGGCAGTATGACAGCTAGAAGCCCAGGATAAAAGGCCTATGAAACACACTGACATTAAGACCCCAGACATCTGTCAAATAATTTTGGATTTTAAATAATAACATGAGCAATTGTCCCACAGGCCTGGCTACCCATCCTGTCTAATAATAGACAAACATGGTAATTAACCATACCTCCGACACACTTCCCATTGGCTAATCAGGGCGATATGCAAATTAACTGTCAACCAAGATGGCAGCCAGGCAGCTGAAGCGAACAGGAGGTTTGCTTGCTCCAGTGATGGAAGAAGCCAAGGTTCCCCGCCTGCCACTGCCGGCCTCTGAGCTTACACTCTAAGAAACAATGTTGCAATTATAGAAGTTAAACAAAACCCAGAAACCTGCTTTCGGCCAGCTGGGTTCCAGCCAGCAGGATCGCAACAGTGGTTCAATTATAGAACCCAAACAAACCCAGATCCCTGCTTTCAGCAGCCGAGGTCTCAAAGCTGCAGCTGGGCCTCAGAGCTAAAGCCGCTCTCAGCTCGTGACAGCCATAGAAGGTAAATAAATCCCAGAATAAAAATAAAAAAAGTAAAAAAGGAGAGGTTGGGAGCTTCAGTCACCCGCCAGCCTGAAAACAGCCCTCAGCCCCTCACCCAAACTGCCCAGACACCCCAGTGGGGCCCCCCTTGCTACATAATGATAACATTTTAAATTACCAGTAAGCATAACATCTCTAAACTAATAATCTCATAATAAAATAGCTTCAATTTATATTGAGCAACATTTCATAGAGTTACAGGAAAAATATTTAAAAGCCATTAATCTACACTAATAAAAGACAAACATGTTATGCCTTAAGCCATGCCCACCAGCCAATCAGAGCGACTATATGCAAATTAACACAACCAAGATGGCAGCCGGCAGCCATGGAGCTAGAGGAAGGAGGAGGCTTGTTTGTCCCAGTGATGGAGGAATCCAAGCTTCCCACCTGCTGCAGCCAGCTCTGAGCTCCACTCAAGGCAACAAAGTTTCAATTACAGAAGATAAATAAACCCCAGATACTTGCTTTCAGCTGGCCATGTCCACAGAGTTGGAGCAAGCAGGAGGCTTGGGTTGCCCCTGGCAATAGAGGAAGCCAAGCTTGTTGCCCGCCCGCCCTGGCCGGCTCTGAGCTCCACTCAAGGCTGCAAAGTTTCAATTATAGAAGGTAAATAAATCCCAGAATTAAAAAAAAGAAAAAAAGGGAAGGCTGGGAGCTTCCGTTGCCCGGGGGCTTGGCCAGCCTGAAAACACCAGGCCTCTAGTCCTACATAATAAAAGGCTAATAAGCAAATAGACTGAACAGCCGAACAACCAGTCGCTATGATGCACACTGACCACCAGAGGGCAGACGCTCAATGCAGGAGCTGCGCCCTGGTAGTTAGTGTGCTCACACGGGGGAGTGCCACTCAGCCAGAAGTCGGGCTCACAGCTGGCAAGCACAGAGGTGGTGGCGGGAGCCTCTCCCACCTCTTGTCAGCTGCCCACTACAACCACCTACAAACATAGGCAGCAAGCCGGTGGGCAGAGGCAGTGCTAAGGATGTCCTACTGATGGCTTAGGCCCAAGGCCCCGGCTGCCTCAGCCCTTGCAGCCCCAGCTGCTGCCACCCTCTGCAGGGTGATCAATGGTGGGGGGAGCAGCTCCGCGATTGATCACCCCCCAGCGGGTGGCAGCAGCTGAAGCTACAAGGGCCGAGGCAGCCACTGCTGCAAGGGCTGAGCCCCTTGCACAAATTTCATGCATCAGGCCTCTAGTATCTTCATAAAAGCCACACCTTCTATTAAAGAAGTGACTAAATAAAGGTGCCAGAGCTGTCACTTACTAGAAGCCACAGGGCTTTCCCCACCCCATCATCATTCACTCCTGGACCATGGCAGCTGCCAGATTGCAGCATACCTTCTCCATACTGAAAAGCTGTAAATGGCTCACTGTGATTTTAGGGATGTCACTAAATATAGTTTTATATAGTTCAATCATTTTAGAAAGACATTATCTGGCCTGGATGGGGGTGTGCATAAACATTTTGTCCTTCCCAGGTCAAATATGTCACATACCCAATGGACTGTAGCATGAAGCAGGAAGAAGAAAGTTGGTTTTAGTGAAGGTCTTTGGATTTTCTTCCTCCTTATTCCCCCCTCAAGAGTTGCTAAAGTTCCATTTTAAATTTTTGGTCTCAATTTTCATAAATTACATGCAAGCCAAACAATGCCTCTGTGGGCATCATGCCACACTAACTGTAGTCATGTCTTTAGTCAGCCACAGTCCCCACCTTTCCCTTTTGTCTCCCAGGCATCAGAACCATCTTTCATATCTGATGTTTTCTTTTATGATCTCTTTACACTTTGTTCTTTTCATCTGCTCTTTCATTAGTTCATTCTTTGGCTATATCTACTAATGCTCATCTATAGATGTGTTCTTTATCTGCACTTTTCTCATGTTTCTACTTGGTTCTTTTGATGTCTTGCTCTGGCCTCACTTGCTCTGCTAACACTGTTCACAGATTATTCCTATTCCAAGTCCTTGACCATCTGTTCCAAGAGTTCTGTTTCAAAGGGTTTGTGTTATTCAATTTGTGGCCTTCAAGTGTCTAGTCGTGGAGACTGTGAGCTACTTCCTTGAGGGTGTCTACTACCCTGCTTGTAATGAATCCTGGTGAAGGCTGACAGTCAGGTTCTCCTCTGGTCCTTGTGAGCCTAAAGGATGAGCAGGTGAGAGATGCCAAGCACCACAGAACCACCTCTGACCTCACTAGACAATTCCCACCTTTAAACTCTTAGAAAGACATGGTCTTAGGAAAGAGCTACAGAGCGCCACCCCTGGGTTTAGATGTGGAAGAACAGACACAGGGCTAACAGGTGGCTGGTCAGCCCTTCCTTTACTTCCTCTACTCCTCATACCAGCAGGGATTTTTGTCCTTTTGCTGCCCTGATGTTATCTGGCCTTCAATGGGGGTTGGGTTGCTGCTTCCAGTTCCAACAGGGAAGAAGCTGGCAGTGATTGTGCCCAGGCAACATAGAGGAAAAGCATGAAGAGAATCAAAAATATGTCTTCTTATAACCATCCTCAACCACCTCACATTTAAAAGCTGGGGCTGCCTCCCCCAGGAGTTCTCAATTGTTTTGTAAGTTCACAGAGTCCACTCTTGCTTCTTAGTTCTCTAGGGCTGATTTTCCTTGAGAGGCCAACAGCCCACATTGTTCATCTGGATTTGACACGAATCACCTACTATTCTTAAGGAAGCTTCCTTCCCGTATTTGCTACATGCTTAACTCCTAGATGCACTAGATTTGGTTCTAGATGACTAAACAAAACCTTGAATAAAAGGCCTCAGCAATAATTTAGAGGAAAAAAAAACATCATTTCCTAAAGGTAGTAAAAATATATTTTTAATCTAGAAAAATGAGACCTTGGCCATCCCACCATGGCCCCAGGGTTGGTCTCCATGGATTATAGAACAAAGAATAGAGACAGGAGATGAGATACAAGGATGCTTATTCTAATCTATCTCCTTAGATTAGTTCCTCGTATTGGAGAAACTGAGTGGTTAGGTGATCAGCAGAGTGCAGAAAATAAATACCTACACACTCCATTTGCTGAAGGAGTGATTGGTATTTTGACTTAAGAACATTGAGAAAATCCAGAAATTCAAAGTGCATAGGAACAATCTGATATTGTTGACATAAAATTCCCGTTACTGATAGATTCCCAAGTACCTTCTGGATTCTCCAAAAATTTAGTCTCATTTTCTCAGACATGTGATGAGATTTAAGGAAGTCACAAACAGTGGATGAGGTGACTGGATTGCTGGCGAGTTGTGACTCAACAGACTGCCCACTGGACAGGAAAAAGGAAGGAGACTTCCTACTCTCTGGCATCAGCTGCCAGACCTCAGTGTGGTTTTCCTACAGGAGGTAGTAACAGAAAGTATGGGAGCATTTCCACACAGCAAATGACTTCATCTTGGAGGTTTACTGGGTGCCAAAGAAGTGGTGTGGGTACTAGAGGGAGAAAGAACAAAGTAAGAGAAGTAAATTCACACGTACTTCTTGGATGTGCTTCGTTACAAATCCATCTCCCATCAGGCTACGAGAGTCTTAGGGGCAAAATACTCTGAATTTCATAGTTTCAGGCTCTGCCACAAAATATAGGGTGGGGCAAAAGTAGGTTTACAATTGTTCATACAGAAAATAATACAATAATTAATAAACAGTAATACAAGAATAAACTGTTTCACGTACTTAAAAGTGAAACTTTTGTCCCACCCTGTATATGCTCAGTACATACTTGAATAAAGGAGCCAACTAGTGGATAATGAATTGGATCAGTAACTCAACAGCTTGCTATAATTCCTAGTGGCTCCCACTCCTTACATGTATGATTCTAGTTTTGACCAGGTGACTAGCCTCAAAGTTCACTCAATTTACTATCTTGACCTTAATGGAACATAGAGCCTAAAACTTCATTGCAGGACCAATATAACCATAGCCTAGGACAGTGGTCGGCAAACTCATTAGTCAACAGAGCCAAATATCAACAGTACAACGATTGAAATTTCTTTTGAGAGCCAAATTTTTTAAACTTAAACTATATAGGTAGGTACATTGTTATTAATTTTTTTTAATATATTTTATTGATTTTTTACAGAGAGAAAGGGAGACAGATAGAGAGTTAGAAACATCGATGCCTAGGATTTGATTTTATTTTTTAATATATGTTTATTGATTTCAGAGAGAAAGGGAGATAGAAACATCAACGATGAGAGAATCATTGATCAGTTGCCTCCTGCACGCCCCTCACTGGGAACTGAGCCACAAACCAAACATGTGCCTGACTGGGAATTGAACTGTGACCTCCTGGTTTATAGTTCGATGCTCAACCACGGAGACACGCCGGCTGAGCACAGCCAAGGATTTTAAGTCCAGCCCTTAGGTGGACAGATCTCCACTAAACTCAACTTTAAGACCAGCAACCCTAACAGTATACTTCTTGAGTAAAAAGAAAGGACATAAATGGAAATTTTGGTTTCTATTTTAATGCTATGGTAATAACTCAGCATTTCCCCATAACTGGTTTTAGAAATGCAATAACTACATATAGACAAACATATAAATATATTATTTAGAAAAACACTGTTCCCAAAGGGCTGCCATGAAAAGAATGTGACTCTGGGTGATTTAAACCTCTCTGAGCCTTAATTGAGAAGACACTTCAAACCCGGTTGTAAAGAAAATGTCTAGTCTAGCACAGACCTGGCAGAAAGGAGGTGCTAAACAAAGAGTTCCCTTCTACAAACTGCTTTAGGTAATCTTATTGCTCATGTGATTCAGAATAGCCTTCAGACATCTAGAAACAAATGCCCCCAAAATCAATCTAGTAGTAAAAGGAAGGGTGGGGGTCATTAGCAGTTCTATGATATAGAAAAACAGATGAAGAAAAATCATACATCTCACACATAGTGCCTGCCATCTTCATATATGCATAATTCATAAGGTTATAATTAAAAGGTGATGGAGGTAGATTGCAGCTCCCCACGGAGGTGCCACTCAAAGCTCTAGCTTTAAGTGTGCCAACTGGCTGTTGGGGACCAATGCCAAGAGTGTAGTTGAATGCTTTCTGCCAAAAACAAAGATAATTTAATCAACATGGAAGGGCAGAAGGAACTGGGCTCCTGGACCAACACAGCCTTGGGAATCACGAAGGTGTCTTTCAGGGTGTTCTGAACCTGTGCCAAGTGGAGACAAGAGAGGTAGGTGGGGCCACAGCTGGAGAGTGGCCAGAAGGAAATGACAACCTCTGAAAGAGGAGAGATTGTGTGAAGAAATAAACCAGCCTCATAAGCCAACCCAATACTAGGGAAGAAGTACAAGGACATCCCCAGGTTTAAAGTCAGTGGCGTTCTCTTGTTGAAAATTGTCTTTAGAGCAGCAGTGGCCTATCACGGAAGGGAAAGGGGAACAGCCAGTGAGGTTTTGATGTGTAGATGAAGCTGTGAGGCAGGACTTAGCCTAGGCACTGTATCATTTTAGTTTGGGTGCTTTGGGAGGCTGCGCTGATAATCCAGGCAGGATGGCCAGTAGGAAGTGACTTTAAACCAGAGCTAACAAAGCAGACCAGGTGCCCAAGGCAGCACTACCTTTGATTTAGCAATGCTCACACCTGACAGGACTCATTCTGGCTTGAATCCAGGTACATTACAGCCCTGAAATGGAATCAAGACCAAGTACCTGAAATGAGTTGAAAACAAAAACCTGGGAGTTTACTATCAGCTAAAATAGCAACCATCTGGCCCCTTCATAGCCACGACCAAAATTAAAATGACTGGGTGTTGTTGCTATGGTGATTTAGTTACTACCATTGTAGACAGGCCTGTTCCCTTGGGTAGAGTGACAAGGTCCCATGAGCCCCACATAATACTGCACTTTACCTCTGTATTCTGATCATTACAATTCAATTTTAAACTTCTGTTTCTAACCAAAGCCTCAAGGACCCATGAAATATACTAAGAGCCCAACTTCCTTTCAAATGCCATTATCTTGGGCAGGCAGCACGGCTTAAATAACCCCAGGCCTTGTGCCCTTCTAGGGATGATTCTAAAGTTAGATGCAGAGTTCCCCCTACTTAGGACTTAAAAACAAAGCTAAAATTCAACCTCTGGGTAATTTTAGAAAAGCATAAAGCTAAAACACAAAAGAATAGCTTGTAACCAAAAGTTACTTCACTGAGGCAACTGCAGTTTACCAAAGACCTAAGGTAGAGCTCCTCAAACACCCCATGGAAACAACAACAGTTGGCTTAGGAACCTTCTCTTCCCCCACATAACGACATAAGACACCATGGTTCTTCAGAGCAAAAATGGGGCAGTGGCTGGAGACCGTATTCTCCAGAGAGCAGATTAAATGCACAGAGGAATTCATTTCTATGACGACAGGGAGACACACAGCTGACCTTAGCTCTTTCCAGGTCCCTCCATGCTGTAGGGACTCAGATTTTTCCACAAACTCTGTTTATCCTGGGCTTACCTTCCAGAGGTAATAAAGCTCTGGTCACAGCTACTAGAACAGCAGGTTTCAGAAAAGACTCCAGGCACAGGCTGGATTCCTCACCATCCTTGAAGGCAGAGGCTGCTGGTTCAGAGAGAGCTTTTATAATCTCTGACTAGATTTTTTTCTCAGGAAAACCTGAGGAGGAGGAGAATCCACAATTCTACTCAGCTGCTTCACATGAGGGAGCCTTCATTTGAGCAATAGTGCACTATTTCTTTTTTAAAAATAATTCTTTATTGTTGAACGTATTAAATATGTACCCTTTTCCCCCCATTGACCCTCCACCTCTTGCCCCAGGCCTTCACAACCCTATTGTCTGTGTCCATGGGTTATGCATTGTGCATACAAGGTCTCTTTTTGATCACCTCCCACCCACTCACCCTCCCCTGCCTTTCCTCCGAGATTTCCCACTCTGTTCCATGCTTCCACATGTCTCTGGATCCACTCTGTTCATCAATTTATTTTGTTATTTAGATTCTACCTATGAGTGAGATCATGTGATACCTGTCTTTCTCTGACTGACTTATTTCATGTAGCTTGATACTTTCCAGGTCCCTCCATGCTGTCTCAAAGGGTAAGAGATTCCTTTTTCCTGCTGCATAGTATTCCATGGTATAAATGTACCACAGCTTTTTTATCCAACAGTGCACTGTTTCTAATAAGCAGTCAACACTTCTATGATTACAAGGAATATGCTAGGTAGGTTCTTAAGAAAACTAAAGTGGCTGTATTTTTCTGGAAGTAAATGGTCATTCCCCAGAGTCTAATATGCCGTGGGGACAAACTACTGTCCAATCAGCACGTGGCTGCATGGGTTAAGTATGTGATTCTCAGGCCTCATTGTACAGGGGTCACACCAGAGGAGCTTAGTAAGATGCAAGTTGCTGGGTCTCACCTCCAGAGATTCTGAGTCAGTGGCCTGTGATTCTACATTTGTATCAAGCACCCTGCTAGTAACCATGTTAGTGTTCCATGGGCCACACACCTGAAGAGCAGCATGCAAACGCTCAGTGGGGGCCAAGCCCCGACTTGCACTTTTAGGAGTCCTTCATATGACTCCACAACTCAGGTTGTCTGCTTCCATTTGTCTGGGACACCATCAAATATTCAAACTAACGCTGAGCCTATATCAGTCATGAACAGGAGTGGCTCCAGAACCTCTCCATAGGGCGAGGATTAGGAGTGCTAGACACAGGGACCTGGGGACACTGCTTGAGCTTAGATCATTTGGAGCAGCATGGGAAGAGGCTGATGTTGGTTGTTTGGCAAAGGACCTTGATTTCATTGTTGAAATAGCAGTCACCCATAAAGATGGCTGAATCACACAATAGTTCTAAGTGTCAATTTGTCCATCTCACACTGGATTCTGAGCTCACTGGGAGGCAAGGATTCATCTTAGTGTCCCAGAAGGGCATTCCATGCAGTAGGTGCTCAACAACTAGTTAATAAAATCAATTACTACCCCCTGGCAATGGTCAAGGAGACACCTGATTGGTGGTGTTGCTCTTGTATCAATCAGGGGCAAAGCAGACGTACAGCCCTTAGTTCATCCTAGCTTGACGCCTGTGTCGGAGGCCAGGGCTGTTTCATGCCTGAGACACATTTTTAAAAAATCAATTGCTGCACCTGCACATCCCCTAAACCTTGCCCTAATGCCTACAGATAAGCACAGTGCCTTGCACACTATAAGACATCACAGAATTTTTAGATCTAATACTAGGGTCTCCAAGTCAAAGCTGCCACACAGGGCTGCACAGGCTATCAGTCACACTGCAGGCATCAAAGTGTAAGAGCTACGAAATTCAGAAGAAAACATAAGTGTAAGTCTTCATGACCCAGATTTATTGATGTCACAAAAAGCACAAGCAACAAAAAAAAATAGAAAAATTGGACTTCACCAAAATTAAAATTTTATGCTTCAAAGAACAGCATCAGAAAATGGAAAGACAACCCACAAAATGGAAGAAAAGTTGTGTGAATCATATATCTGAAAAGAGACATATCTAGAATATCTCAAAAACTCCTACACCTCAATAGTAAAGTTAAAAAAAATAAATCAAAATTTTAATGGGCAAAGCATCTGAGTAGACATTTCTCCAAAGAAGGAATGCAATGTTCAACTTGATCAGTCAATAGGGAAATAAAATCAAAATTATAATGAGATATCACTTCACACCCACTAATATTGCTGGAATTAAAAATGACAGATAACAAGTGTTGGCCAGGATATGGACAAATAAGAATCCTCATACACTGGTGGTAGGATTTTTGCTTTTATAAAAAAAAGGGGGGGGGGTGAAAAACAAAAATAGTGTTCAGCATTTGTTTTGCAGCAGCCATTATACAGGCAGATCTCACCCTAAGCAGTGAGAATGGCCCAGCCAAACTCCTTCCTGGGTACTACACTCAGCTCAGCATCTCAGAATCAAGCCACTATAACTTTGAACTGTGTGAGCTTTACATCAATTTATTTTGTGCATTCGTTAACAAGATGTGTCATAGGGTGATTGCTTCTTTGCTTCACACCATTTCAGCTTACACTTTAACTGCTAAAGAAAACTGAACAGTTTGGCACACTGTTATTTTGAGAATAAAATGAGATGATACATGTGAAAAAGAACCTTGAATGTTTATAGGGAACAAGTGGGTTTTAGCTAGATAGAATTGGGGAAACACAGTAATGCACTTTCAGCTGTGTATCCTTAGGCTAATTATTTTACCTCTCTGGGCCTCAGCTTATCCATTTGTAAAGTGGGCATAATGGTAAGTACCCTTTCCTTGAAGTTTTTGTGAGGATTAAATGAGTTAATATATATTAGGAACTTTAGAAAATTAATTCATACTTTGCTATTATTAAAGTGTTTCAATTATTATAATTTCATTGTTACTAATGTTGTGGCCCCACCCCATAACAAAAAAAACAGAATTTCCAGAGGTTGAGGCCCAGAAATCAGGATTTTAAAAAGATTCCCAGGTAATTCTAATGTCCAGCCAAGGTTGAGAACCACTGGTATAAAGGCTTTTTTTTTAATGGACTTTGCTCTTTTTTTAAAAAATATATATTTTATTGATTTTTCACAGGGAGGAAGGGAGAGGGATAAAGAGTTAGAAACATCGATGAGAGAGGAACATCGATCAGCTGCCTCCTGCACACCCCCTACTGGGGATGTGCCCACAACCAAGGTACATGCCCTTGGCCGGAATCGAACCTGGGAACTTTCAGTCCGTAGGCCGACGCTCTATCCACTGAGCCAAACCGGTTAGGGCTGGACTTTGCTCTTAATGAGGTATTTTGAGATTTCTCTTACTCCTCAGACTGGTCAGTGACAAAAAGGATATATCTATGAGAAAGCCTAGAAAATTGTCAAAAACTTGTGACCAAAGACAAAGAAAGAAACTCAGTTTAGATCAGGGTATTGGCAATACTGTGCTTAAGAAAGTGTCAGATCTAAGCCAAGATGTCTTAAATGTAGAGCTAGCACTAGCATGAGGACTTGCCTTTCAAAATCTTAATGCTCCATGCACTAATGGAAATCACTTACCTAAGTCTGCCTTCTGCCTAAATTTCCTCCTGCTGTCCGCATGCTCTGGTTCTATCTGTGCTGACCCTTCCTTCTGACTTAATGATCTCCAACTTCATTCAAAGCAGCACCTGGACAGTGACGGGTGGGGGCACGGGGGTAACTAAATCGTCCCATTTATCCCCTTCTGTGCTTACTGCCTTCATGCAGTATTCTTACCTCAGTAGAGGAGAGGTCATTATCAAAAGTTACACAGGATAGAGTAGAAGGGAGTCATGGGGACTTTAGACACTTGGCTGGAAATTTGGAAGCAAGACTTACCACACTTATAAAAATAACACCTAATATTGAAAACCAGATTTCTTCCCCAAAAGTTTCCTTCACAAAATCTTGTTCAAAGGGACCCAAGGTCAGAACTTGTATTTCCTTTTCCTAAGAGGAAAAAGGTGATTCTTGGGGAGGAGATGCCTGTCTTGGCTTGGAGATTTCCATGGAGAAAAAAGCAAGGGGCTGCCTGAAATGTCCAACTCTGAGCTGTGCTGAATTGGAGGTTAACTAACAAATCTGGCCCGGATGGTGTGCTCAATGGTTGAGTGTCAACCTGTGGAAGAGGAGATCACAGTTCGATTCCCAGCCAGGGCATATGCCCAGTGTGGGGCATGCAGGAGGCAGCCAATCAAACGATTCTCATCATTGATGTTTCTCTCTCTCTTCCTCTCTGAAGTCAATAAAAATGTTATTTTTTTTTAAAAAAAGAAATCTGGTAGTTGGGGACCTGTGGGCTGGAGGGACGGCTGATTGACAGGTGGAGGCAGTGAACCAAGACTGATTCCCAGTCAGAGCATCTGCCTGGGTTGCAGACTCAATCCCCAACGTGGGGGACGTGCAGGAGGTGGCCTATCAGTAATTGTCTCTCATCATTGATGTTTCTATTTCTCTCTCCCTCTCCCTTCCTCTTTGAAATCAATTTTTAGAAAAAACAAATTTTTAAGGAGTTTTAAAGATTTAACTCTGTCCAGACCCTATCCCCAGATTCCCTGACACCAGGGGCACAATGATCCAACCTTAACTTTCCTTCCATTTGATGTAAAACTGTTCATTATTAAACTATGTATGACCTGATTGAAATTTCTAATGCATAAAATGTACTTTTCTCTTACCTCTCTACCTATGCCCGCCCCCCCTTTCCAAAGTTAGAGCTCTATTTCAAGGCTTCGTTAAGCTCTGCCTTTGGGCTGCCGTCCTCAGATAAGCCCAAATAAAAAATCTAATATTGTCAGAGAATCAGGTTCTTTTCATTGACAACCTCAAAGTTATTCCAGTTGGAACCCCAACTCTTCATTCCCGTGGAGGTGCTAATGAAGAATGAGGTGACTGGGAGAAGGCAGATCTCTGAGCACGGGACAAAGAGCAGGACAGGCTGCTGAAGGGCTGGGATGGAGGAGTTAACATTTACTTTCAGGAACATGTATTTAAAGCCTGATGCCTTTATGTCACAAACTTCCAGCTGCCTGTGTGTCTCTACCTCTACCCGAATCCCTGCTATTATCTCATTTGTAAGTGAAGGGGCAATAAGAGTAACTTTAGGATGACTGGGAGTTACAGAAGATAGGAAGAAAAGGACACGTTTTATGACAACCTTGGAATTGCTTCCCTGTTGGATCTGCTTCTCACTTGCAGGAACCCAGAAGAAAAATTGGCCGGCAAGAAGGCACAGCTGGTGAGCTCAGGGACTGTACCTAATGTAGCTCATTGAATAGGGCTTGAGGAGCCATGAGGCCAGGTGCCCTCTGCTGGTTTCCCACTGCACTGGCCTCTCTGGCAGTAATTAAGTGGGCCCAGTGTCCCCCCAGCCAAATTTAGAAGGCTGTTGAAGCCAGAGGCAAGGGCATGTTATGCTGGGGCAGGTGGGGGTTTAGGGGCAACTGTGCAGATGGCAGAGAATCATTGAGAGCTGTAACTGTGGCTGCAGTGGCTGTGGGGGAAACCAGCCACAGTGCTTAGGAGGGACTCTCCTTCCTGGGTGATTAAACCACACACAGAGGAGCAATTGCTAAAGGATTTAGTGCTGGTTTGTAGTTTCCTGTCCTTGTGGCTCCAGCTGACTTCAAGGTGAATCATAGGGCAGCCAGCAGCGGTGACTGGGGTTCAAGCCAATCTTGGAGAAAACTAGACTCACAAACTGTGAATGTAGCTTGTCACAATGATGGTGCAATAAACTAAAAACTCTCTCCGGATTCTACGCAAGGAAGTGAAAAAATGCTTCGGGAGCATGTGGATGCCAAGCACCCTACAGAACCTTACCTGTTAGTCTCACAAAACATGAAGGAAATGATTGATCCCCAGAGCCTAGACCCGTAGTCGGCAAACCTCGGCTCTCGAACCACATGCAGCTCTTTGGCCCCTTGAGTGTGGCCACGAAGTTTCTATCGCACTGTACGTGCGCGCCCGCACGTGGTATTTTGTGGAAGAGCCACACTCAAGGGGCCGCAGTTTGCCGACCACTGGCCTAGACCATGGTTCTCAAACTAGAGCCCACCCCAGAATCCCCTGCAGGGCTGTTAAAACACTGACTTGGGGTCCCACCCAGAGTTTCTGACTCAGGAGGTCTGGAGTAGGATCCAAGAATTTGCATTTCTAACAAGTTCCCAGTTGAGGCTGGTCTTATTAATCAAGGATGTTTCTCACTGGAAGAAATACTATGCAAAGGAAAGGGCAGTAGTTTACTAGTAACTGGTGCCTTAGGTAGGGCTGCAAGCAAATAAGATCTCCCAAAATTTTAGTGTCTACAAACACAATTATATCGCCTGAAGCCACTGATTTTATAAAAGGCAGAGGACTTCAGTTTTAACAAAGACCTAGCTCTCTAAAGTATGCCCTACCCACCTCGTTGTGAACATACCTGAAGAGAGTTGTGGTTGTGTCTGCCTGATGTTGTTACTTTTATGGATTTTGCAATGTTTGTGTTGTCAGCATTTTAAACCCGTAATCTCATCTGATATTGAAATTTCATTTATGTATCTGGAAAGGAAACCAGTTTTCAAGAAAGGAAGGGGCAAGAGTATAAGTAGGGAGACTCAGAGACATCTGGCAGGTAAAAAGAAGAAAGGTATGGGAGGGTTTGGCAAGTGGGGCTGGTGATGTTGAGATCATCAGTATAAGGGTCAGCCTTTCATAAACAGGAATGTTTGTTCTCTGGGGCAGGAGAAAAGGAGTGAGAGATTAAATATGCAAATAGACTGTAGCCAGATGATATATAAAAATACAACTCTGACCCACAACCTGCAGCAACCTGTCCAGGAAACTAACCCCCTCATCTACAATATAAGTGGCCCGGGAAGCCAGCCTGCTATAAGTCAGATTTGTGAGAAGTCAGACTGCTACCTCCAGTAACAATTCCAAAAGCTAACCAACAACTTCTGTAACAATCAGACCCAAATGGTCAAGAATTAATATCTGACGACTTTCCTAATTTTTGTCTCTACTTCCAATTTAGGATCAACCAGAGAAAGCCTACAGCTCAAAATGATTTTTCTGTTAAAGAGGCATATCTGGGGATGACATACTCTGGTTTCCTTAAGGAGACTCTTATTTCATTTTACAGATGAGGAAACTGAGGCACAAAGTGAAGTTGGAGTGAATATGTAGCCTGAAATCCTTAAGAGATTTTTTTTTCTAAATTCTCCTATTCTTAAACTTGTTTCCCTTTTACTGGGGGTATTTACAAACAGAAAGAAACAAAGTTTAAGATCCTTTACAGGAGCTTACCTTCTTATTGAATTTATTGGAGTGGCATTGGTTAATAAAATTATATAGATTTCAGGTATACAATTCTTCAATACATCATCTGTATACTGTATTGTGTGTTCACCACCCCCAGTCTCCTCCCATCACCAATCACCTCCCTTTACTCTCTCTACCTCCTCCTATCCCCTCCCCCCTTTTATAAAACCTCCTAAGGATACTCCATTTAAGCTGCTCATCCAAAGTGCAACACTGTCTCCGCATCACACCACCACCCTTTAACGCATAACACAACATTGTGTTCAAAATCAACAAGTTCCTCTTTAAACACACCCAGCGCAGAGGTGAAGAGAAAGGATCTACCCTACAGGAGACACACACACAAGAAACCATCTGAGAGCCACGTTAGCGGGCAGGCGTGCACAGCTGCCGCCCTCTGAACGGGAGGAGGACGGTAACAGAAAAGCCTCCTGAGGGATGGTCCCAGCAGTGAGTCTGGAAGGCAGAGGGATGTGCAGCTCGCCAGACAGATAGACAAATAATTTCCAGGACTGGCATGTAGAGAGCAAAGGCATGACAGAGCGTATGAAATCTGGGGGGGCTCCAAGTAGCCATCCGGGGTTGTTTAAAGGCGGGGGATGTGGTGTTAAAAGATAGTAACCCTCCCCCGTCAAAAAAAAAAAAAAAGATAAAATTATGATTCTATAGATCTAAACATGGACAAGTTAAAGATTCTCTCTTTCCCGAGGGGTCCTAACCGGTTTGGCTCAGTGGATAGAGCATCGGCCTGCGGGCTGAAAGGTCCCAGGTTCGATTCCGGTCAAGGGCATGTACGTTGGTTTCGGGCACATCCCCAGTCGGGGGCGTGCAGGAGGCAGCTGATTGATGTTTCTAACTCTATCCCCCTCCCTTCCTCTCTGTAAAAAAATCAATAAAAAGATATTTTTTTAAAAAAAATAAAGATTCTCTCTCATCAGGCAGATTTTATAACCACCGATTTAAAGGATCAGTCCAAAGAACAGACACACGTCTAGCTCGGGAATATTGAAACGAACGTGCAGATGGATGCAACGCCGGCTTCTTTCCCGGTGAGAGTGGGACGCCAACGGAGCTCCCGCAGGACCGCCTCTGCGTGTGCCGAGACCCTTACTTTGCATGGCTACCCCGTGCCAACAGGGCCCACAGACGCAGACTCAGGTCGTGCAAAAGAGTGACTCCTGCGCACGGTGTTCCACCGAGGCCCATCCCCTAAAACGGCAGTAAGACAACATTAAACCCTCAGGTACCACCCCACAAAGAGCTGTAAATACCACGCCAAAGAGTTCAGACTTTGTGTCAGCTTCAGCGTTTGGGCGAAGGAGGTTCTTGAGGGTCAGGCTGGGCAGTGCCAGGACCTCCTGGCGGCAGGTGGACGCTTGCCTGACATAACGCAAGGACGGAGGCCCAAGTACAACTTGGGGGGCCGATGCAGCCCGTCAGCCGAGAGCCAGCGCCACGGCCAAGGGGAAGAGTGGCTGACAAACAGAGTAGGGTCAGGCAGAGCTCACGTGCATGCGGGGTGTCCCCGGCTCCCCTGGGTGGTGGCGCGCTGCCGTGAGGAAAGACGCCCGTTTTGCACGTCCGGAGTTTGAGGTGGCCACCGGACATCCGAGTGAGCACATCCGGGATGGCAGATGGAAAAGGACCCCTGAGACCTGAGGTGTAGTTGGCAGCCCCCCGCAGACAGCGCTCTGTGAGGAGCTCCGAACGGTTCCGAAAGGTTGCGGCCTAGAGGAAGGCGCCGCGGAAACTTCGAGAGAAGCCTGACAGGGCGCGCAGCTCTGCCGCACGTTGCTGCCTCACGCGCCCGCCCAGTCTGCCTCGCTGCCCACTTCCGCTTCC
>NW_006291554.1:1331543-1338331 GCF_000327345.1 Myotis davidii
CGCGGTCCCCTGGCCATCGGGAAGACACAGTAAGGAAGCGCCCAGGGCCACTCCCTCCCTGGCCTTTGTACCTCAGCCCGCTCCATCTTTATTTTACCGCTCACGTTTCACTTAACCAGCGTGGGCTTTACTGATGACCCGGAGAGAGGGAAGACACGGGAAGGCTCTTAGCAGCGGTCTCAACCTGTGGGTCGCGACCCCTGTGGCGGTCGAACGACCCTTTCACAGGGGGCGCCTAAGACCATCCTGCATATCAGATATTTACATGACGATTCATAACAGTAGCAACATGACAGTTACGAAGTAGCAACGAAAATAATTTTATGGTTGGGTCACAACATGAGGACCTGTATTTAAATGGCCAGAAGGTTGAGAACCGCTGTAAGGGGTATTTGCCCAGTAAGGAGCTCTTGGTCAGAATGAGACTATAAGAGGAATTCCTGCTAGTGATCCCTTTTGGCTTGTGTGAACTGACCATGATGCCGAAGGTTAGTCAGCTGTCTTAGAACTTGCACAGGTTTGTATGTGGCTCCTTAACAGAAATCAGGAAAATGAAATGGGTGGCATCACTTTTTTTTTTTTAACTGGTGTTGCTTTTTCCCCCCTCCTCAATATAAAATATTTTCTGGTATATTTTGTCGTTTTGATCAGCCAAGGAAAAAAGAAAAGTTACTGGAGCCTCAAGTGATGATCCACAGCCAGGGACTGACCTGGTAAGAAAGGAATCATTAACCAGTTCGGAATCTTTCCAAACAGTGGAGTGCAGTGAAATTCGAAGTACACCTCTCTTGCGGTCTTCGGGTAAGGAAGTTTTGGTAGACGGTATTAAAAGAAGACGTCGAATTAAAACACTTGAAAGCTTAGCAAGTCCACTCTTCAAAATAACTGAAAATAAGGTTACACAAAATAGAAAGGTTGAATTTCAAGATGAACTGTACAAGAATACTCCAAAATATTCTTGTAACAGCGTGTCACCTGGAGTAGAAAATAATTCCATTTTAAAATTACATGATTGCAGTTGTTTCCCCCATTCCAAGGATTGTAATGATGAAAATAACCTTACATATAAACCTGATGGTGGATGTATCCATGAATCAGAAAATTCCTCAGAGTTAAAGAAAGAAAACCTTGGGAGTCTTTCAGATAAGAGTGACACAAATAATATTCCTCAACTTTCAAACACTGAAGAAAACTTAATGGGAGTAAATAAATTATTGCTTGAAGAAACTGATATATACCAAAGCAAAAATAATGGCTTGCTTCCCTGCCGTCAAAATGAAAAAAATAAATACTCAGTAGAGGAGAGCAGTGTTGGGAGAAAACCCAGGAAAAGGATGAAGGTGTCTGAAAAAAGAGATGAAATGGTTATCAAAATGAACTTCTCTAATGTGCATAACAAGTCTGAGTTGCTGTTACAAGAAAACCATACGGGTGCTGAAAGTACAGAAGCAAAAACTTTAAAAATTTTGAGAAAAGCAAACCATAATACACTTTCTCCAGTAGATCATTTATCAAGTCTTCCAGAAACAGTAGGAAAAAAGACAAGTCCTAAGCATCTTGTAAATACTATGTTTCAGAAAACCCTAGCGCCACTTTTGAAAGAAGAAACCAAAAATGCTTCAGAACCCTTAAGAAGTAAAAGCACTGAGCCAGAAATGAAAAGCTCAACAGTGAAATCACCTAGTAATTGCCATCCTATTGAAAAGAGATCACAGGAAGACTTAAGAAATGAAGCTGAAGAATTCAAGTTCACCTGTCACAGAACAATACCAATGACGGGTAAAAGAACTTGGCCGTGTTATTCATGTGCTAGAGTAACTGCCTATTGTTGGAAAAAGTCTTCCTTGCCAGAATCAAATAACTCTCTTCCTGGGTCTGGGGAAAGTGTTAGGCAAGATGATTTCCTTAAACATCAACCAAATCAGACTCACTTAATTGACTCCAAATTACCATTACAAAGTTCCATAAAAGAAACAAATAGTGAATCTTCAAGTAAAGAAAAATTGGATTCTAATATAAATTGTCTGTCTGCGATCTCTGAAGTAGTCTCTGCTATAAAACCTACTTTAATGGTTATAAATGAACCTGTAATCGATGATGAAAAGATGAAGTATGAGGAACCGAGCAGAAGTGGGTTAGAGGTAGTTTCTAATGCAACTGAAGATACTCGGTTAACTAATGTGACTCAAAACTTAACAGGAAATAAAAGAAAAGAGAGAGGGACTTTAACAAAACTTAATTTGACACTGGCTTCCCAGCATGGCCAGGAAGCTAACAACTCTACAGGCAAAACTATTCACCGAAAAACATGTGTTGCTAAGCCAACAGTTGTGGTTCCAGACTTTGTTAAAATACTGAACACAGGACGGCTGACTAATTTTAAAATTCCTCTACTTAAAAATAAAACAGAAAAAAGCAAAGAAATAAATGCCAAGTCATCAGAGAGAGAAGCATATAGTCCCCTAGAGCTTCTTGACAATATATCTGGAACAGAGATAAGACAGAATAGGAATAAAGAAAACATCTCCACAGTAATTTCAGGACTTCAATCTTTGAACATACAAAATAGTGTCGCTCCAGTGCAATCTAGTTCTGACTTATACTGCAATAAGAATTTCCATAGAATTTCTTCAAGTTTCTTAAAGCAAGGTAATAATAAACCATCTAACTGTATCTCTGAACCAGGCAATGTCGTTTCTAATAAGAAAGCTGTTTCTCTCACAGTTGAAAAGAATACCTTTTTCTGTGATCCTGGGTGTATAGAGAAAAGTCCTGCCTTCTGCTCTGATGAACAAGAAACATTCAAACAAGTTTCCTCTGAAGTTAGTGGTAGAAAAACAACTAAGAACTTTTCAGACATTAAAATTATTCCAGATATTCTTAAAGCATATGAAGATGATGTCCTCTTAATTGATGTAATTCAAGATGACCCAGACCTCTTTGGAGTCTCCAATGAAGGGGAGCTCTCATTTACTTCAGAGGTCCCCATGGTAAACCAGGAGCCCAATGTTGCTGAAGAGCAGCAATCAACAGACTCCAAGCACGTGGAACTTCCTGAAAAAAAAGAACCAAGTGATAACTTGAGGTATGCATGTTTAAGTATGCCTTTTGGTACACATTATTGGGGGTTTCAAAAGCACTTTCTACTCTTAGGTGTCACTAATTTATTCAGTGATCATTGAAGCTCCATTTTTTAACCCTGTTACTAAATATAGCATATTGCTGAGACATGGAAATGTCATTATGCTAAAACTTATAATTGAAATAAAACAATGATATATGTATATACATACACATATGTATATACATATATATGTTGGAAATTATAATGGAGCAGATTGTCCAAAATAAAATGATGATTCAGTCTTTTTAAATTACTGAGATTGTTTCTTTCAAAGTCAAATTTATTTTCATATGTTCTTTAATTATTATCAAAATACAAATATGCTTTTATTTCAGCCAAGTTACTTATTATGAACAATACTATATGTTTTAACCCACTTTCTGTGAATTTTTAAAAAAATAGTTTTATTGATTTCAGAGAGGAAGGGAGAGGGAGAGATAGAAACATCAATGATAAGAATCATTGATCCACTGCCTCCTACACACCCCACACTGGCCCTGACTGGGAATCAAACAGTAATCTCCTGGTTCATAGGTTGACGCTCAACCACTGAGCCATGCCACCCGGGCTGTGACTTTTTTATTAAATAAAAAATTCATTTTTGAGGAACAGAGAAGTCTTGGAAACGTTTATTTGACGTAATGAGGACTTGAAAGTAGAATCAGAAGTTAAGCCAATTTTCAGAAGAAAAGAAATATGTTGTGCTGTTAAGGTCAGGGTTTTAAATGATGATTTAGCTCCCAATGAGGACAAGTTTGCCTGATGCAACTTTAAATGGAGCCAAGTAGTAACCTTCATACTTTGGAACTTGAGCTATTCTGGGTTGGCTCAAATATTCTTTAACAGTATTTTATATTTTACTCAACTTTTATAATTCTTCAAGCTCTGATTTATATTTGTATGTTGCAGTACTTGAATATTGTAATGGTCTGTGAACAGACTCAAAAGGAAACATGAAAATACGAAACATGAAAATACTTTCCACTAAGAGAGTGGTACATGACTTAAATTTATCTGGTATTTATCAATTTTAGTTACTTTTGTAATGCCATATTCTTCTTGATGTTCTTAGTGTTACAAGAACTTGTAATCTATAATCACAAAGTACTTTCTATGTGTCAAATGAAGGACTAAGAACTTTATATATTATTTATTTTATTTTTAAATTTGTTCTGCTAGTAATTATTCTCAAGCAGTCATCCTCAAAACTTTTTGTCAATTACCCATAGTCAAGACATATTTTACATTACAATCCAGTCAGTGCATACTTATGAATATGTGAAATAATAGATTTACAAAAACAGAATTTTTCTTACTACAAGTGGTATAACATATTTTGTACTTTAGTCTGTTTCATTTTTAAAAAAATGCTAGTTGGAACCCCTTAAATTTCATCACCCCCTTGAAAAATTCTCTAGAGGATAAACTTGGTGTACTCTGTGTAGTTTCAGAAGCTTCTCTTGTTCTCTCCTTTTTGCTCAAATCATCTCTTTTGCTTTTCTGTACTTCTGTAGCCTCAGCCATATCTCTTTGTTTCTCTTTTGCTCCTTCTATCCTTCATTTGTTTCTCTTCTTGCTCTATCAAGGCAGAACTGTAACTTTCCACTCCACAAATGCAAAACTGTAAAATGTTTATGTGGATTGCAATTTTGCTTACTTTTTTTTTTAACTTAGGTGAATTTAATCTGTTTCTCTCAAATTTGAAACAAAACTAAATTACTTGTAACGAAAGTGGCATGTGCAATTTTACTTTCCTTATAAACTATTCATAGTAAAAAGTGTCTCACACTTATGAACTATATCAGCAATATTAAAATACGATCTTACTACTTTGAAATTAAGCAGTATACTTGCTATACTATTTATTTTCTTCATTTTGTTTTGTCAGGAATAACCTCCTGTATATCTGAAGCTAATAACCTATTATGAATATAACTTTCAGGATAATTAGAAACCACAGAAACATCTCTCACTTCTCTATTGAGTCACTTAATACTATTCATGCTATTATCTTATTATCTCACAATTTTCCTTCCTCTCAATTTTCACTGCTGGTATCTTATTCATCTTTCCCTTAGATTATTGTAATGAGCTCCTGGTTAATCTTCCTGAACTCTCTTAGTATATCTTCTCCATAGTGTTACTATGAAATAGAAATTGATCTGCCAGTGACTGCTTACAGTGCTTCACTAGCTTTCAGCCACTTGAGGATAGAGGCTAAATTGCTTGGCATGGCTCTTTAAAGCTCTTTGACAACTGTGTGATAGGGGATAGGAAAGGGGATGAAAGGCTAATAAAAGATAAGCAAAGCAAGAAGCTCACTGTTTCCATAATCTCATGTATTTGGATCCTTTTGCATATGCTTATCTGGAAGTCCCTTTATTTTCAATCAGTTATCCTTCAGATCACATCTGAGATGTTTTTCTAGGGATTTGTTCCAATAGTTCTCTTGGCATATATGTCAGTATATTATGTCTGCCTGTATGTAAGTTTCCTCCTATACTGGGAGTTTCTGGACAGGAGAAAGACATCTTCATTTGGGTCTCCTTCATGTCTTGCCTGGAGGATGTTAAGTGCTGAGTATGTGGAGAGTAACTAGACACACTTGGGCCTTATTCTCACAGCACTTTTAGTCTGTCAAGGGAGGCAGATATTAAGCAAGTACAATAAGATATGATTAAGTGCAAGATACTAAAGGTTCCTGGTCAAAGTGACAGTTACGATGAACACTAAAAGATGATTAGGAATTCGCCAAGAGGTAAAGAAAAGTGAGTAGAATTTTGTCATAGAAAGAATAGCCTATATGAAAGCCCACAGGGAAGAGCACGTCACAACTGAAAAACAGAAATAATGTCCCTCTCACATCAGTGTTCCTCTCTCTCTCTCTCTCTCTCTCTCTCTCTCTCTCTCTCTCCACCCCCTTCCACTCTAAAAATCAATGAAAATATATTCTCTTGTGAAGATTAACAAAAAAAGAATGGTGTATATAAAATGTTTTGTTCGGTTTCCCTTTTTCTTGGCTATTTAGGATAAGTTTAATAAAACCCATTTATTAAATGATTAAATGGTGGGATTATGGGTGTTTATTTTATTCTACATACTTTTTTATATTTTTGTCTAATTTTTTAAAAAACAAAATAGTGTTTAGCCTTTTGTTTTCAAGTTATAGATGTAGTTTTCATTGTTGGAGCCTATGCTATTGGCTGTAAGAAAATTTTATCTCATTAAATCTTTACATAACCTCGTGGGTAGGTGGTATTCTCATTTTACAGACATGATTAGACTCAAAGAAGTTAAATATTTTTGCCACAGTTAACACAAAGTGGCAGAACAATATTTAAATCCAAGTTGGACTAACTATGATCTCCATAGCTTTAACCTTTGGACTTGATATGTTGTTTTCAGAGACCACCAAAAACAAAAAAAAACACCTCAAGCTGCTCTCAAACCATCTTCCTTTTACATTAGCAATAAGACATACATACACATATCTTGTATTGGTGTAATACTTGAAAACTTTTTAAAATGCTGGGTACATGCCACTGGGCTCTTTTTGAGTAACAAAGTTTTAATGGCAGCATCCTTAACAATTGAAGTACATGTAATTGAAGAACCAAATAAGGAACCTTCTTGGCTGTGCTATGTTTTGAGTCCCGGTATAATT
>NW_006291554.1:1338341-1340839 GCF_000327345.1 Myotis davidii
CTTTCCCTGGAGGACCTAAGCTGATGTTCACAAGCTGCTAAAGCTAGTATTGTATAATGTTTAGAGAAGTAGATAGTTCTGCTTCTAGTAGAGATAGTTCATGTTATAATGTTTAAGCTCTTTGTTTTATAATAGAGAATTTCCTGTACTGGATCCTGGATTGAAGTCAGAGATCTGTACTTCCTTGCCAGCAGGTAAAATTTGACATTTTCAGAATATGCAGTATCAAGGTATCTTTTCATATCTCCAAGCCTAGTCAAAATAAGTTCATTAAAATAAGAAGCTTTTCATTTGTTAGTTTTCTCAAGTTGCAGATTAGACTTTGAAATTTTTTTATTTTATTATTTTATAAATAACTTTGTTAGGCTTTATCTACAAAGGATAGATAATTGGCCTTAGTAATTCTTGTAGTCTTATTTTGAAATTGAAATATATATTTAAGCATTATCACATTTTATATCTGAGTTCTTTAAAAAAAAATTTTATAATATCTAGTTATAGGTTTAAATACCTAGATCTTTACAGGAAATAACTTAATTTGAAAGTTAATTTTACTTTGACTTTCAAGTTTCAAAATATGTTTAAAATAGCTGGACATGATCAAGAAAGATTCTTAAAAGTATCTTGATATGTTTCAATTTTATCTTACTGCCAGTTCTTTTTATACCATATAATGGAGTTATTTGATAAAGGGGAATAATTGTATAATTTGCTGAAAACTTTAAATTTGTCATATTGGACTTTAAAAGACTGAATTCTAACTTATTTTTAGGATAATCTTTGAATGACTTGCTTATTTTGTCATTTGTAGTTTCTACAGTTAAATATTATTTCTTTTCAGCAAGTGAGAAAAAATATGATTTTAAAGATGCAAACATTTCCTTAGGAGAAGTTACGAATAGGACCTCTCAAAATGAAAAACTGGGAGACTGCAATGAACACATAAAAAGTTCAGACTTGGATGAAAAGGTACTAGGGAATCTTTTGCATTTTCTTATTTTTTGGTATGAATAGAGGTAATACAGAAATTTGTCTGAACAGTGTCATCAGATGAACAAGTCTAACTCCTTTTTATTGACTAAAAGAATAATACTCTTCTGGCCATTGGATATATTGCTTAATGTTTTGCATACGCACAATAACAGTTTTAGGAACTTTAGAGGGTAAATACATTGATTTATAGTATATAGGCCTGACCTACCACCTTTCTGCTTTTATATGTGGTTTTCTGTGAATTTTTAGAAATGTTTTATTATCAATTTTATACTTAGGTACGTATATCCTATATAATAAAAGGTTAATATGAAAATTGACCAAACGGCAGAACAACCTTGCGCTATGATATGCACTGACCACCAAGGGGCAGATGCTTAATGCAGGAGCTTCCCCCTGGTGGTCAGTGCACTCCCACAGGGGGAACGCTGCTCAGCCAGAAGCCCAGAAGCCTGGTTCATGGCTGGCAAGTGCAGCAGCGGTGGCGGGAGCCTCTCCCACCTCTGCAGCAGCACTAAGGATGTCTGACAGCCTGCTTAGGATGGGGAGAGGGCCTAAGCAGACAGTTGGACATCCCCCAAGGGTTCCCAGACTGCGAGAGGGCACAGGCGGGCTGAGCAACTCCCTGGAGTGCACAAATCTCGTGCATCAGGCCTCTAGTATGTTATATTTATATATCTGTATATGTGTATATATGTATATATCAATACATACATTCATATATGCAGACATTATACACACATGCTGTTTTTTCCAGAGACCTTGTTTTTTCTTCTATGTATCAGTTATAGTCTGAATTTATATGTAACTATTTTTAGGTTTACTATGGTAGTAATTGCTTAATGATTCTAATTTTGAGCCCCAAATAATTAAAATACTAGAAAATACTAGTGTACTTTATATATTTAACTTTTCATTTTTAAATAATTGTAGATTCACAGGAAGTTGAATAAGTAGTAAAGAGGATCTGTGTACCCTTCACATAATTTTCCCATAATTACATCTTAAGGTACAATACCAGAAACAAGAACTTGCTAGTACAGTGAGTGTATATAGTTCTGTGTATTTTATCAAGTGTGCAAATTTTTTGTAGCCACCACTGCAATCAAGATAATCATTTCATTACTACAAAGATTTCCCTTAAGTTTAGTCATACCTTCCTCACTACCTCTAACATCCCTAACCTTAGCAACCATTAATGTTTTCCATCCCTGTAATTTTGGTATTTTGCCATAAAGGTAAGTTCATTGGAGGTTGGCTAGAAGGTTATTAATTTTATTACTATTCCAAAAGAACTCACTTTTAGTTTTATTGATTTTTTTTCTATTGCTTTGTTGTTTCCTGTTTCACTGCTCTGATCCTTTTCTCCTTCTTCTGCTTGCTTTGAGTTTAATTTGCTCTTCTTTTTGCAGTTTCTTAAGGTTGCAACTGAATCATTGATTTGAAACCTCTTCTTTTCTAAAAGAGGCATCTAGTGCTATGAATTTATCCATAAATGGTGGTTC
>NW_006291554.1:1340864-1369539 GCF_000327345.1 Myotis davidii
TTTTATTTTTTTTTGTAATTAAACTTTTTTTTGAGATAAATGCAGATTCACATGCAGTTGTAAAAAAATAACATAGTAATCTCATGTACCCTTTACCCAATTTCCCCCAATGACATTGCAAAACTATAGTACAAGAGCACAATCAGAATATTGGCATTATTATAGTTATAATACAAAACATTTCTGTCACCACAGGATCCCTCATGTTGCCCTTTTATTGCCATAGCTACTTTCTTCCCTCCTACCCCTAATCCCTCCTTAACCTTTGACAACCACTAATCTGTTCTCCATTTCTATAGTTTTGTCATTTCAAGAATCCTATATAATAAAAGAGAAATATATAAATTGACCCTCCCTCCGCTGTGCTCACCAGCCAATCAGGAGTGAGTATGCAAAGTATGCCATCTTTGTTGGGTTAATTTGCAAACACAGGCGCCAAGCGGCTTGGGTCCCCAGAACATCCTCGGGACCCAGGCCACTCCTACCCTGTAGGCCTGCGCGTAGGCCTGAGTGGCGGGGGTCCCAGAAGGCCCCCAGCCACTCTGGGCCTATGGGCACAGGTGCCAAGTGGATGTTCCCGCCCCATCGCCACCTGCACGTGTGCCAGCGCCAAGCGGCAGCCCAGATCCACGCCCCCGAGCCTGGCGCCCACAATGCGGGGTTGCCGGTCTGGGAGGTGTGCACCTGGCAGCAGTGGCCGCTGTGCTGCCTGGGTCTGCACGCCCTTCAGCCCAGCGCCCACAACATGGGGCTGGCTGCTAGCCTTGGGGGCGTGACCCTCACCACTACTCCTCTAGCAGTGGGGACATGCCCCTAGCCCAGTGGATACAATGCAGGGGGTCCTCTGCACATGAGCTGCAGAGGAAACACCTGTTCTTTTTTTTAAATATGTTTTATTGATTTTTTTACAGAGAAGAGGGGAGAGAAATAGACAGTTGGAAACATCAATGAGAGAGAAACATCGATCAGCTGACTCCTGCACCCTCCCCAATGGGGATGTGCCCCCAACCAAAGCACATGCCCTTAACAGGAATCAAACCTGGGACCCTTCAGTCTGCAGGCCGACGCTCTATCCACTGAGCCAAACCAGTTCGAGCATAAAAACCTTTTCTGACAACTCATTGGCTAAGCTCCCTGTACACTGCCACTTGCAGTGTTCTTGGTAACTTGGGTTATAAGAATCCAAGAAGGTGATCTAGGGTTTTTCCACCTCACTCCTGGAGGAAGAAATGAAGGTCCACTGCTGGAGGAGCTAAGAAATGTCATATCCTGCCCTAGCCAGTTTGGCTCAGTGGATAGAGCCTCGGCTTGCCGACCGCAAGGTCCAGGTTTGATTATGATCAAGGGCATGTACCTAGGTTGAAGGCTCCTCCCTGGCCGGGGCCCAGGTCAGGGCTCATGCAGAAGGCAACCAATCAAAGTGTTCCTCTCACTTTGATGTTTCTCTCTGTCTTTCCCTTTCTCTTCCACATTCTCTAAAAATCAATGGAAACATATCCTCAGGTGAGGATAAAAAAAAAGAAATGTCATATCCTATGAAAGACACATCTTGAAAATGCCTAAGGAAAGTTGTCATTTTTTCATGGAGAAGGGCCTAGAGTCCATGTTGATGAAACACTTGGTGGCCATGAGGGTTGAGGGCCAGCAGCTATGGTGGCCAGTAGTGGCAGCTACAGTGGGGTGATAGGGGCAGCACCTTTCAAACACCTTGGCAACTGCGGTGGCTGGCAGTGGCTGCAGCAGCAGGGTGATGGGGCTGGCGCCTTCCCCTGATCAGCCCGGTCACCTCCTGAAGAGGGAGGCCAGACTGCAGCTTAGGCCACAGGGAGTGGACCTAAGCTGTCAATAGTACATCCCCTGAGGGCTCCCAGTCTGTGAGACGGGGCAGGCTGGGCTGAGGGAAACCACCCCCCCACCCCACCCCACCGTGCATGAATTTTGTGCACAGGGCCCCTTGTGTTATATAAATGGAATCATACAGTCTGGAACCTCTTCAGATAGGGTTTTTCAGCCAATATAATCCTCTGGGTATTCATCAAGTTTGTTACATGTATCAATAGTTCATTTACTGTTATTGCTTAATAACATTCCATAGTATGACTTACCACAGTTTATTTAGCTATACACTCTTTGAAGGATATCTGGGTTGTTTCTAATTTTGGGCTATTACAAATAAAACTGCTATAAACATTTGTGTTTGGATTTTTGCATTAATCAAATTTCTAATTTCTCAAAGCATGCTTTTGCCAACTCCAATATATAAATCAAACCATGATGCTATATGGCTTAAATTTATATAGTGACGATATCAATTATTTCTCAATAAAACTGGAAATTTTTAGGGAAAACAAAATAAAATTTAAAAGATTTTAAAAAGATACAAGTAAGATATTGGTTATCTCTGACTACTCAAGTAATGGGTGATTTGGGAGATTACTTTCTTGGTGCCTGTTTTCTCAAAAGTTTAATATTTGAGCATGTATAACTTTCTTATAGTAATTAGAAAATCACAACTCCAAAAACACTAATTGTGAAATGTTTTAAGTACAGCAATGTTTTAAATACACCTAAATATTTCTTTTTTCCTTTTTTACATTTTTTTATCATATGATTTTCATTTGGCTCAAAAATTAAGAAAAGTTTTTTAAATTATACAGATAACTAAGAGAAAATACAGATAAATTTTAGCACATACAGGGACTTGTGGCTATTTCCTATCATCATTTACTCTATTGTCTGGCATAGAGGAACTGGTCAAATTTTGATATAATAAAAATTCAAAACAAAATTAAAAAAATACTCACTCTGGCCCTAGCCAGTTTGGCTCAGGGAATAGAATGTTGGCCTGTGGACTTGAAGAGTCCCAGATTCAATTCGGGTTGCAGGCTCGATGCCCAGTAGAGGGTGTGTAGGAGGCAGCAGATCAATGATTCTCATTGATGTTTCTATCTCTCCCTCTCTTTCTCTCTGAAATCAAGAAAAATATTTTTTATAAATAAAAAATACTCACTCTGAAGCCCCTCTTACTGGTCCAGGTACCATTTCCCACCTGGCATCTTTCCCAGTCATCCAGATCTTTCACACATATACAATTTTATACTTTTCCAAAAGTATTATCACTTAAGCCATGTTACAGGATCCTAGGGTGGGATGTACCCAGGTCTCTCTTCACCTCCCTGGGAGAAGGGTGAAGGACAGAGACAGGTGGGGTACAACCAATTCAGATCTTCCCAAGAAATACGCCTTTTGCCCGGCCGTCATCCCAGGTCAACACCCAGGATATGAAGCAAAAGGACTTGTATACACACCCGTACCATTCGCACATGGAGACATCAACCCCTTTAGCAGTCTGCCTTCTCACGGGATGGAAGTCCAGATATTTCTGCCAACAGTTTCTGGTCTGGTTCTGGTTGGGGAAGCAGCTGTCAAAGGGGTAATCTGGTAGTTATTGATTTTGATCTTGATGTCTTCTGCCATGTAGCTGACTCCTAAAGATGCCCCTGAAGCCACTTGCAGTTCAGTGCATGTATCAATAGTTACATTGATGCCTCAGTCTGACCATAACAGCAAAATGGGAGTGGAGTGTGGAACCAGATGGTCTCCAGGGTATCCCCCAACTCTAAATTTGGTACCTATTACCAAATAGAATTGAGACCTAAATACATATAAATATTTCTCTTTTTTAATATATTTTTATTGACTTCAGAGAGGAAGGGAGAGAGATATATAGAAACATCAATGATGCGAGAGAATCATTGATCAGCTGCCTCCTGAACTCCCCACGCTGTGGATTGAACCCACAACCTGGGCATATGCCCTGACCGAGAATCAAACTGTGACCTCTTGGTTCATAGGTCGATGCTCAACCACTGGGCCACACCGGCCGGGCATATAAATATTTCTAATGAAAAATAAATGTATGTTCATAAATACCACCTAAAAATAAAAGTTACTCAAAGCTTTTTTTCTTAATGAAGCATAACCCTGGACAGGTAGCTCAGTTGGTTAGAGCATCATCCCAATAAGCCAAGGTTGTGGTTTGATCCCCAGTCAGGGCACACACAGGAACATCCAAAAATAAACCAATGAATGCAAAAATAAGTAGAACAACAAAAAAAGGATCGTTCTCTCTCTCCTTCCTTTCTCCCCTCCCTCTCTCTAAAGTCAATATATTGGAAAGAAGCATGACTTTTTTTGCATGACTTTAATTGTTCATAATAATTTGAAATGTTGGCTTGTACAAGAGGTGATATCAAAAGCTGAGAAAATAGATTTATTTGTTTTTCTCTTAAGCAACAGTGGAAATTCTGAAGTCAATTTTCAGTATTTTAAATAATGTAGAGTAGGATTGTTTTCTAGGTTGGCCATAAACCAGTTGTTTAATTAACATCTAATACATTCTAATAAATCTTGTAAGCCTCATAGCTTAATATGGAATACAGATATTTAAACTTGAACTTTTTAACATATCTTCACAGTGTAAATTTTCAGACAAAGTGACTATTAAGGAAGAAAAAGAAAATATGCATGAAGTTTGCAAAAGGTCTGTAACAATTTTTAAATCTGTAACTTTAAGACAGTTATTCATATGATTTGCATCTTGAGTATGTTTTTCATTCTGTGCTGTATGTGCTTGGACTACTATGCCATAAGCCACACATGGGCATTATTTAATTAATATGTCAGTTATACCTAGATGTCAGGGATATTGTAAGTTACCTTAAAACTGTCACTAAGTTTTTTGAGTCCTTAAAATAGTTTTTGAGAAAGGTATAAGGAATAATGATCTATATAATAAAGATGTAATATGCAAATGGTTGTTACATAATGACCAACCACTTAACGACTGGATCACAGATCAGCAGGAGGGTGGCGCAGCGAGCTACAAGGGGGTGGAGGAGAGCTACAGGAGGGGGCAGGGCAGCAAGCTATGAGGGGAGCAGAGAGAGTGGTGGGGGGAGCAACAGGGGAGTGGCAGCGAGCTACTGGCGCACGGATTTGTGCACAGGGCTACTAGTAAAAGAATAAGGACTATGTATGTGACTTTTATGATGGTAAGAATGGAGGCAATCAGGTGAACATTGCAGTTTGCAGGTATTTACGTGACTGCAGTGATTAGTACTGAGAGCTACAGTACACTTACTAGAACATATATAGGCACCAAATGTAGGGTTGGAGGATGCCTTGGAGACCATCTGGTCCCATCCTCCACCCCCATTTTGCTGTTGTGGCCAGAGCACACTCAGATCAGGTGATGAATATGTTCAAGTCTTTTATGTTAAGCCAGTGGGTTTCTTTTTTTAAAAATATATTTTTATTGATTTCAGAGAGGAAAGGGAGAGAGAGAGAGAAACATCAACGATGAGAGAAAATCAGTGATTGGCTGCCTCCTACATGCCCCCAACTGGGGATTAAGCCTGCAACCCGGGCATGTGCCCTTGCCCGGAATCAAATCTCGAACCCTTCAGCCCACAAGTGCATGCTCTATCCATTGAGCAAACCAGCTAGGACAGCCAGTGGTTTTCAAAGTGTGATTCTTGGAGCAGCATCATAGGGGAACTTGTCAGAAATACAAATTATTGGGTCCCATTCCTGACCTCCCAAACTCTGGAGATGGGGCCCATGAATCTGTTTCAATATGGCCATCAGCTGATCCAGATTCATGCTAAAGTTTGGGAACCATTGTATTAAGGAAAAGCCTAGGTCAAAATTAGATTGGCACAGAAGCCCTTTTGATTCATGACTATTTGGAGATCTTAAAGAAAAACTAACAGGGTTAACTTTTCTATTGAAAGCATTCTGCTTACAAATAAAGTGTCATTGCATCCTGCAGAGTTATATTATCACTTTGGCTCTGCCATAATGACCAGGAGTGTGACCATTAACCTGTGCTTTAGTGATCCAATCAAAAATAAAAGAATTTTACTAGAGAATCTTTTCCATCTATAAAATTCCATAATTCCTATTTCTTTGTTTTATGTTACTACTTTTGTTTTATTTGAAGAGGAGTTATGTTGATTGCACACTAATGTCCCAAGTTGGGAAGAGAACTATGTTTTATATGTATTTTTTTAATTAAACTCCATTGGTGCTAAGTTTCAACTATTATTAAGTGTGGGCCCCTTTTCTTACTATTTTTATTCTCTTTTGGCCTGGGGAACCCCAGTTGGAAATGCTTATTAGAACTGTTTTTTAGATAAAATATTATAGTATCTGAGTGATCTTCTAAAAAGGAAATTCACTTATATTTGTCAGTTCTGAGATGCTTCCCAGCCTCCCCCTTGCTTAAGTTATTTCTTTTTCTAGATAAGTTTCTAGATAAGTTCAGGTTAAGTTTTTCTAAAATTGGTTATATAGAATCTCATATATTAGAATATAGTCAAAGCTGTTTAAATGAGCAACCAAGAAAAATACATTTTTTAAACTTCTTCCCAAAGGAAGCTCCCAAGTACATGTATAAATTTATTATATATACTTGTCCTGAAGAATAATTTATAATTTATTTTATTGCACTCTCAATAGAGTAATTGAATGATCTTTTCTGGATTGGAACACTAGGCCAGTCCTTCTTCAAACCTTTTGTCTGGCATGATCAAAAATATTTTGCTTTAGTTTTAATTCCACCACCTAATTCCTATCCCTGTCCCAGTCATTTAACAAGCTTTGGTTTTCTAGCTAAGAAGGTAGAAACAACCTGTTAAAAATACTGAATAATTGGCCCTGGCCAGGTATCTTGGTTAGGGCGTCATCCCAATATGCCAAGGTTGTGGGTTTGATCCCTGGTCAAGGCATATACAAGAATCAGCCAGTGACGTGACCAGTATGGCTCAATGGTTGAGTGTCGACCCATGAACCAGAAGGTCTTCGATGGATTCCTGGTCAGGGCATATCCCAGGTTTCAGGCTCAATCCCTAGTAGGGGGTGTTTAGGAGGCAGCTAATGAATGATTCTCTCTCATCATTGATTTTTCTCTCTCTCCTTCTCCCTTCCTTTCTCTGAAATCAATAAAAACATATTTTTTTAAAGAATCAATCAATGAATACATAAAGTGGAACAACAAATGTCTCAATCTCTCTCCCTTCCTCTCTCGAGCTAATAATCTATAAATACCAGATAATCAAAGTATAATAATAGTATATAGGAATATATAGCATTAGGTTGTATTCCTTAATTTTATTCTCATTACTTTGTTTTTGGAATAAACTTAAATTGTGATTTTGTTTTTTCTGCTCACACAGCAAAGATTCTAAAAATGCAGAGATTATGGTTAGTGAATGTCAGTTAGCAACACTGGGCCCAAAACCTCTGTGCTTATCGCTGCCACCTTTGAATCTAAGTGCTTTTCAAGAAGACACACTAAAGCCATGGATGAATGGTACTATTTTCTCAATAAAATTATGTTGGCTTTTGATAATATAGAAACTATATAGGAGATTTTTCTACTAAAAACAAAAAAGTAAAAAAAATTAAAATAGAATATATTAAAATTAAAGGATGTGTACATTTAGTACTTTTGATGGAATAATTTCTGAAGTATGTATTTATGTGATATTGGTAATACAAGCAAATGATAGGTTATACCTAAAATTTCATACTTTAGTTGATTATTTAGAATATATTTTAGAATGTGTCAGTTCTTTTAATTCATAATGCTTTGATAAAAATAAGCTAGATTGAAGAATGAATTTAGAAACAATAAAATGTTTTTGTGCAGCTCACACCTAACTCTTCTGTACCTTCACACTACTGACTTCATGCAACCTGTTATATACTATAGCAACAAGCCCATGATGGTCATGTATTTTATCTTGAAAATCTTTCAGGTTTCATAATGAAAATTACTGCAAAGCTATGCAGTGAAAGTTTTAGCTTGTTCCAAATGATATCTGGATGCTGCCCCCCAAAAAAGAAATCATTTAAAATTTAAAAAATTTTTATCTTTAGAAAAAATTTTTTTAAGATCCTCTTATTTTAAAAGACCAACATTAAGGAATATGATGCCTAATATATTCATCAGCTCAAGCTGCAATAACCAAATACCACAGACTAGGTGGCTTAACCCTTTGAGTGCCAACCAATATCCTAGGAACTTTGCTAAAATTACCAAGGCATTTTTGCTGATTTTACAGCAGTTTAGGAAAAAAATTATGAATCACAAGTAAATGAAGTTACATATTCAAAAACTTAAGGAAACCTTTACTACATTGACATATTTAGCAATATCACCATCACTAATAAAAGCAGACTTAGAACTGGATGCTATTTCGAAGCTTTGATGGCGCTCCCAGGCACTCAAGGGGTTAAACAACAGAAATTTATTTTGCATGGTTCTGGAGGCTAGAAGTCCAAGATCAAGGTTCTAGCAGGGTTCAGTTCCTGGCTCACATGGCCTTTCCTTTGGTACATGTGTATAGAGAGAGTAAGCTCTCTGGTGTCTCTTCTTATAAAGACACTAATTCTATCAGACCAGGGCCTCACCCTTTTGACCCAATTTAAACCTTAATACTTCCTTAAAAAGCCCTATCTCCAAATGAAGTCACAGTGGGGGTTAGGGCTTGAACATATGAATTTGAGGGAGGTTACAGTTCAGTCTGAAGCACCTGGGATGTCAGTAGCTTTCTTTCCTTAGAAAAATTTATTGTGCAACCAAAGACCTTATACGCATATATGCGTAACCCATGGGCACGGACAATAGGGTGGTGGAGGCCTGAGGCACAGGGCGGGGGAGGAAAAAAGGGGACATATGTAATACTTTCATCAATAAAGAATTATTTTAAAGAGTATGATTGTGTAAAGTATAAGGTATAATACTTCTCTGTTTAATTTAGAGATAATCATTTGAATGCAGTGCTCAATGCTGCTGTGTAAGGCTTTTAAGAAAGTATCTTCAAAAATAAAAAGAAAGTATCTTTAGCTTAGAATAAATTTTAAATTTAGGTCTGAAAATACTTAAAGAGCACCTAATCTGTAAATCATTCTGTATTTCACAGAACACCCATGGCAGCACAGTCAATGAATTGAGCATGAATAGAGTCCCAAGTAAAACTTTAAAAGCAGACAGTAGTGGTCATCTGTTTTATTGTATAAAAGAAATAAGTTGTAACCTATTGGTGTATAATGTCATTCTTAATTATTTGTAGATTTCAGATTTTCAGGACAACATTGTGTCCTAAAGTTGCAGAACCCTGAAACCTGTGAAATATTTAACAGGGAAAAGGTTGTAAGGGTAAGTCCCACATTTTAAAAAAGTAATCTGCCGAGCCGGAGTGGCTCAGTTGCTTAAGTGTCATTCTGTGCACCTAAAGGTAGCTGGTTCCATTACAGATCAGGGCACATACCTGGGTTTCGAGTTTGAACCCCCAGGGGCAACTGATCGATGTTTCTCTCTCACATCGGGGTGTGTGTGTGTGTGTGTGTGTCTCCCTCCCTCCCTCCCTCCCGTCTCTCTAAACATGTTCTCGGTAAAGATTAAAAATAATAAAAAATAATAATCTTATAAAACACATACTTTAGGCTTTTCTGGTTGTATTTCCCTATCATTTTTTAACCAGTTCCAGATATTGTATGGATTTTTTTGAATTGGGGTTGGTGGTAAAGAGGCAGAAAATTTGTTGTGATTCAGAAGATATTTATAAATAACATAAGAGGTTGAAAGCAGAAGAGGGGGTAGATATCCAAAATGGAAAATACGGGATTAAAAAAAAAAGAAAATATGGGATAAATATTCCCTATGATGAAAGGGAATAGTGATATAGAAGTTTGTCACAGAAAGATTTGACTATCATTTGACTTCTTCTGTTCATCTGAAAAGCTAAGGAAAATTTTGGTTCTAATAAATACATTTGAAATATGATGCATATTATAATAAAATTAACTTTTTCTGAAAGCAAAAGGAGGCAAGCTACACAAGGAAGAGGGACTATATCAGCTTTTTAAGAGATACAAAGTAAAGCACTAACTTCGAGAATACTTTACAACTAAAGGAAATTGCAAAAATTTAGACAACTCACTTTAATTGATTTTTCATAATTTTTGAAATGTAAATTGTTTGAAGCTTTATTTTTTATCAAGTCAGCAAGCAATTTATTTTGATACTGTTTTTGGGTATATATTTCTGATTGTTTCAAATGTTTTCTCACTTGACTATAATAAGTATTTTATATTTAACACAGAAAGGGAATTTGTCTTATTTTCTAGGTGTTTCAGAAGTCCCTAGGGTTGATGATACCCCATAGATATTGCAAATTTCATTTTAACACGTTACGTGGCTGTGAGCGATCACAGTGTAAGTTTGCTCACGTGCCTGAGCAAGGGGATGAAAAGGTAAAGTATGTAAAGTCTGGTCAGTGTTTTATCTTTGAGTCAATAAATGGTTATTTTTTAAATGACCTAAATAAGACTTATTATAATGTTCAAGGATTTTCCTCCCTTCTGCAGTTGCTTATAATCTTGATTGTTTCCTTGACTCTTTCTTTGACAGAGATTCTCTAATTACTGTTTTTGTAATTAATTCAGCATGTATTTCAGATCTGAACTAACCTAACATCAGCTTCTTTATTCCATTGCTTGAAATTCACTTTTAAACAAATGGAATAAGCATAAAGATAGGATTGAAATTTGTATAGTTTTTATGAAATATCAAAAGGTAATTTTACATTTTTCACAACTTGCAGGTTTGCATGGATGTGCTTAAAAAATATATAAGCATCAACGAGCTGTGTTTGCTACAACGTGCAGGTATGAGACAATGAAATGACTACTCTAAATTCATTAATGTGTTTCAAACCATGTATCATTGTATTTTATAGTTTGAAAGTAATTTAGTACTTTTAAGTATGAAAACCAAATGCTTTAGAATAGTTCTGTTGGTCTTAGAAAGAATTAAAAATAAGTGCCCTGGCTGGGTAGCTCAGTTGTTGGAGCATTATCCTGTACACCAAAAAGTTGCAGGTTCGATTCCCAGTCAGGGCATATACCTAGGTTGTGGGTTCGATCCCCAATCGGGGTATGTATGGGGAAGGCATCCAATCGATGTTCCTCTCTCACATAGATGTTTCTCTCTGTCTCTCCCTTCTTCTCTCTCTAAAAATCAATAAAAATATATCCTTGGGTGAGAATCCTATATAATAAAAGTCTAATATGCAAATTGTCCCCTTGGGTGGTAGTTCGACTGGGATACCGGGAGTTCAACTGCTCACTATGACGTGCGCTGACCACCAGGGGGTGGCGCAGAACATGGCAGGTGTTGGCAACACGCTGCAACCTCTCACCAGCTACCTGGGGGCAGAGGTGATAGGGATGGAGGTGTGGTAAGGATGTGGGGGAGAGAGGGGGCCCGCCGAGCTCACTCTCACTCCCCCTGCTACCCTTCCCCAGGATGCCAGGGCTCGCACTTCAGGGAAGCCCCCCCGCTCAGGTGCCCCCCCCCCCCGCACTCAGGTGCCAGGCACCCATGAGGAGCCCACCCTGCACCCACATGGTGTCTTCCAGGTGAACCGGGTTGCAGCCACCAGGACCACAGGGGCTAGTTGGGCTCCCCCTGGGTTCGCGCAGGAGCCGATTTGCGAGGCAGGCTGGAAGAGAGTGCACTGCCCACCCGGCTTCTGTGCGGCGCCACTGGGTGGCCCAGCTCGCAATGTCCAGCCATGCTCACCGCATCTCCATGTGGGGACTTGAGCACAGTAACTTAGGTGGAGGGGGATGCGTGGGGACCCAGAGACCCAGGTGCTGCCCAGGACCCAGAGGTCAGCTGGGACCTGCCCTTCCATACCAGATGCTCACGCTTCGATCACTGGCCAGGCCAAGGGGCTGCACCATGCACTAATTTTGTGCACCAGGCCTCTAGTTTAAAAATAAAATAAAAGGAGAAACTATATTAACACTTTAATAATTTAAATTTTTAAGTATTTAATGTCAAAAAGGAGGGATGCATGTCAATTAGTGGACTATAACACTAGCTAACAAGTTCTTTGCAACTATACCTTCTTTTTTAAACATCTGCAGTTTCAGTTTTATTAATAAGTTACAGTAGCAGACATTGAATTTCCCATGTTATCTGTAATCTGCTTCTTATTTAGGCAACTATACAGATATTGCAAAGTGAATAGCCGGAAGAATTTTTCTGTATGTGCCAGGAAAAAAATTGAAGTATATAAAGAAACTTTGGAATAAAGCTGAATGTTTTCATAATGTATTAGTACAATGTATTAGTACATTTTTAGTACAATGTTCATAATCATAAGCTGGAATAAAAAATATCCTCAAGGTCAACATGTTGGCGGAGTTAAAACAACAAAAAGGGGTATATGTCAAAATATAGTCTGCATCCAACCCCAAATTATATAGTTTGTCATACATGACCAGGCCATTGCCTGAAGACTCCCTAGGAGTGAGGCTTCCTGGAAGTTCATATTGAGACCATGATGTATGAGGCAGTTTGGACCTATTTTTTGTGGAGAGCCCATGAGTTAGTTTTCAATCTAGTTCCTAACATGCCTTGTTGGCTTCAAATGTCATTGCCATTAACTTTTGCTTTAAATTACAGTGGAACCTCGTTTTTTGAACTTAATTCATTCCGGAAAGCTGTTGGAAAACCAAATTATTTTTCCCATTAGAAATAATGTAAATTGAATTAATCCATTCCAGACTCCCAAATGGTTCCTTGCTTTAACCTTTCGTATATACAGTACATGTGTAGTGTACTATTTAATCTATAAATAAGCACTTGAAAAACAAAAAGGACATGAAATATAAATGAAATTTTAACAAAAAGAAAGGAAATGTAAAAAGTGAAAATTTAATAATAATTATAAGCAGCAACAAAAACAAAAAAACGCAAAAATATTCACAGCACAACAGTCTGAGACTTTAACAGTGGTAAAATGACCCATACTCACCCATTCTCTCCTTTTGTTTATCCCGGAGAGATGCATGACTAATCATACAGGCATCAGCATGAAAGGGTTGTCAGTGAGAAGCAAACTGTTTGAGATGGGAGACATTCGAGAATCGAGGTTTGACTGTATTTTCATCAAATATTTCTGATACTGGAAATGTACCCTTTAAGAAAATGAATTTCTACTACTTAGTCTTTAAAAATAGAAAAATTGTCCAATTTAGGAAAGATGAATATCTTAAAAGTAGCAAATGACTAATATATTTTTTTCATTTTCAGTAAACATGTTTACAGAGTACTACAGAAAGTTTCCTCCTGGTATACACTTTGATTTACAAGTGCTAAATGACCTCTTGAATTCTTTACTCAAGCATTGCTTATTGAAAGAAGTATTTCAGGTACTGAACCTCAGCATAATGGTTAACACGCTGGTAAGTAACCTAAAAATATATTATTTTTAATAACTTAATTCCTCTATTATAGTTCTTGTTTATATAATTTAAGTTATAATTTCCACATTTGTTGACTACTTCCTAGAAAACACTTTTTTTCAGCATAAATTAGAGACATTTAAAATGTACTGAAAGAAGACATGAACATGAGTGTAATTTTTTTGTTTTATCCAGCCTGCTCTGAAAATATTACTAGAAATATTTGAGTATGTGGCAACTATGAAATTAAGGAGTGCTGTACCTGCTTTAATTGGTATCTTTTGCAAGGTATGATTTTATTTTGTCTCTTTTATTCTCTGGTAGTGAATAATCAATTAAAAGAAAATGATTTAGAAAGAAATAATGATTTTTCAAAAAAATAATGATTTCTGCTTACACTCTTAAACTGTCTTTTATTCACATTCTTAATGCCAAGAATTCTATTTTTAGAAATGTTTCTTTTCTCCTGAAATAGGGTTTATAAACAGACTCCAGTGACTGACAGGCCTTCCCTTTAAATAAATAGTTCCACGCACTTCAGGTGACTTCTTTCTGATTTGTAAACTATCCTCATATCTACACCTTAAGGATAATTATAGAACATTTTCCTCTTACAAAAAATTTGAGGTCATTTCTAATAAAAATAAATGTATAAGTAAATATACAAATAGAAAGTCATGACCAGAACAAAGTAAATGGAAAATGGTAGCTAGTAATTAATTTTATATTTGGCATAAACAAAAAAATATGGCTCTCTAAAAATATATTAAAATTTTTACTTAGGTTGAATACTTCCTTGGATTTGTACTGCCCCGCCATTTATTTCTGAATAGGCCTAATAGCCAGAAAACCCCTCATTTTCTTTGGGAAGCAGCACTGGAACTACTCTAGCTAATGAACAGATATTTCAATGAATACCTCTAGTTCCACATTACAAAACTTGACAGAATTACTTGCCTGGAAAATTTTTTAATCAGATATTACTGATCACCTCTAGGAGTTGTAGAAAACCTCAGTATGATACTTCTCAGGAAGTTTACAATCAGGGATAAGGTATACATCAATGCTTTACTACAGGTGGGATGAGTGAAAAGAAGGGGTAAAGTGACAAAATTGTTGAGATAACTTGGAGAACAGGAAGAATATTCAAGTTTAAAGTTCAAATCACAGCTTTCTTTTTGCTTTAAATTCTTGAAGTCGGGTGTCTTATTATGGTTTCCAAGTATTTGAAGAAAGTATGGTTTAAATTTTTTAAGGAGTGTTAATTCTCCTTGTCAATGTTTCGCTTTCCGCATCACTCTCTTGGTTGTTTCACACACTTTGTGGTTTTCAACGCTTTCATATTTTTATTAGAATGACTATGGTAAAGATAAAAATATATATATATTTTTTTTCCTCTCTTCTTCAGCTTGTTGAAGCTGGGCTGTTGCTTGACCCAGAACACTTTAGCTATATTGTTAAACTCTTACACCAAGTACAAGCTCCCAAACAAGAAATAACTGCGGTTCTAGAAATGAAATCCAGGTAAGAATCACTATAATTAAGGCGTGCGTGTGCGTGTGTGTGTGTGTGTGCGTGTGTGTGTGTGTTGGTGGGGACTTATAAAGGATGAAGGCAAAGCACTTATCGCTATTCACACGTGCAAACATCTAGTTACACAGTGTACGCCTTAAGCCTTTCTCCCGTCTCTTGTTCATGTCTTAGTTACACTGCCATTAGTCAAGCTGCCTCTAGCCAACTTTCCTGGCCAGCCTCACCAGATCATTCTCAGTACCTGATTTCATCTCAGTGCCTGGTACATTAAGTGTAAAAGGAATCTCTCTTATCCTCTGGTTCACAACTTAATTCTTATTGTGCTCTCATATATGTATATAAATTACCTTAATAATTTTTTCTTTTTCACTCTTGTCATGTAAGCTAAGTAAAATATTTTAGTTCCTCTCTTCCATTCTTTTTCTCACTGCTTGCTTTTTCTGTTCAACTTATGGCCTTCCAAAGCCCTTTAAAAAAAACTATGATAATTATAAGGGTAGTACCATAATATATCTGTATTGAGTAAAAGAAAGGCCATAAGGTGTTTTTTTTAATTACTAAACTGTACATACAAAAAGAATAGCCTCCAAATTATGTTATTCTTCCCCTGAGCTAGAGGCTCATTGCTGCTGAAGTGTCATTGCAGCCAGGTCTTGTCAGTGGACAGAGCTAGGAAAGATATTATATATGCATATGAAAATATGTAAATATATGTATTGGAAATATGTGTATACAAAATACACATAACAAAATATTTCTCTTTGTATCCATATTAAAAAACAGTTCAGACTGATGGCTTGATTCTAATCCAACACTATGGGTTTATTTTAGCCTTTTCTTATTTATAAATTTTTCTCTGACAGTAAGAAATCTGATTCTCATTATCTACAATATGTTTATTCATTTATTCAATCCTACTATCTATCCACATAAAGTAGTCTCAGAACTGCTAACTTATACCCCTGGGGAGAGGGATTACTATCTCGAGTTCAGTATTAGTAAAAGCTATTTTTTCTTTTGCCTTACAGCATTCAGCCAAAATACTATTTCCTACATTAACTTAAGGTAGTTCTTTTTTCCCCTACTCTCATTCAGTATGGTTATTGTAGAATATTTAGGTTTATTTGTTACTGTTTGTACTATGTTTTGGAGTTCTTCTACATCCTAGTTAGTTTTATTTAGGGAGGTATATAAAACATTATTGTTACTTGTAAGAATCAAAGCTGTACTAAAAAGTATTCAGTGAAAAGAGTTGCTCCTCCTTACCCCTACTTCCCATTTCCATTCCCTCCTTCCTTCTACTCCTTTTTTTACCTACACATTGGAAGGAACCAGTCTTTTAGTTTCTGGTTAATCCTTCTTATTCTGAGCAAATATATATATATTTACCTTCACTTCTTTCTCACATAAAGTATAACATACAAAAAGTATTCTTTACAACTTTGCTTTTTTCATCAAACAGTATATCTTGGAAATCAATCAATTCATAGAGAAATTCATCACTTTTTATAAATGCAAAATACTCCATTGTGTGGATGTATGATAAGTAACTGGTATTTCAGTTCTCTCCAATTTGTTGCAATAAAAATGGCACTTGTTTGTTGATTTATTGATGGTAGCCATTCTCTGATGTTTAGTGACATTGAGTATTTTTTATAGGTCTATTGCAACACTCTTAGTTTAATGGTACCTTTTTCTTTCCCTTTTTTCTTCTTTTCCTCTTTGCAATTGCCAAAGGTTGCTTCTCCTTTCCATTTTTATCTTTTTGTCCTTTCCCAAAAGCTATGCATTTCAAATTGTCTTCTTTAAATCATGTAAAATTTTTTAAGTTCCTTCTGTGTGCTCTGTGTTCTACCTACCCATACACTTTTTTCCCCCAGCATTTTTAAACTTGGTGTGGACTTAGACTTTGTAGTGTTGTTTTTTTAATATTTCTTGACTTTTAGAGAGATAGGAAGGGAAGAGCGATAGATAAAAGCATCAATGAGAGAGAAACATTGTCTGCCTCACACATGCCCCCCACTGGTGACCGAGCCCACAATTGGGGCAACGCCCTGACTGGGAATCGAACCAGTGACCTTTTGGCTCAGGGGTGGACACTCAACCACTGAGCCACACCAGCCAGACTATAGTGGTATTTTTTTTTTTAATCAATGTTAGATCCCTCTGGTAGTTCCCATTTTTTATTCTCCCCACAGGTTTGTTTGGTTTTTTTTGGGGGGGGGGGGCGTTGTTTTTTGTTTTTGCATTGTTTTTGTTTTAGTCTGACTTTGCTTGTGGAGCAGTGAAAGTGGAGTGGGAACAGTAGAGATCAAGGGCATCAATTGCTGTGATTTAATACTTTTTCTCTTTTTATTCACCATTATTTTGAAGCTTTGGCATTCTGACTTCCAAGTTAGGCTTAAGGTATGGTTTTGTGTGGGATTTCCTTTGTCCTTATTGTTGCCCATGGTTTGAGGAGGAAATAGTGTGAAGTAGATATTTATGCAGTAGACATTTTTTTTAGCTCTAACGACTTTTTAGAGTATATTAATGCATTCTTTTTCCTCCAGTCTCTTAGGTATAAACTGTAAAATAAATGAATTAGGAGCAATAGTGACTTTTGGGGGAACAAATGACACTTTAATTAACACTTTCCTCTATTGTTAAAGGTTACAAATGAGGCAATTTAAAAAGAACTGGACCTGTGATTTAGATTTAGCCTTGAATGAAATAAAGGTATGACACTTACTTTTTGAATAAATTGCTGGGATCATTGCTCAGAAACTTTGAATAATAAACCCATTTTAGGAAATGTTTTAGAAATGTGGCTGTTATACAGAGAAAAAATGATCAAGGGAAAGAAAGTTTAATTTTTTTTAATACTTTGAAATGCAAACATAATTTCTAGAATTGTGGACTATCCAAAAAGTAATTCTGGAAATAATTAGTTTCAAAATTAACTTACGTTAAGGTGTAATAATCTAGAGCTTAGCCTTTATCTATCTATCTATCTATCTATTTATTTATTCATTCATTCATTCATTCATTCATAAAGAAGAAACATTGATTTGTTGTGTCATTTATGCATTCATTGGTTGATTCTTTTTTTTAAATACTCACTCAAAGATATGATTTACTGACTTTTAGAGAGGGAGATGGGGAGAGAGAGAAACATCAATGTGAGGGAGAGATATTGATTGGCTACCTCCCGTACACACCCCAACCAGGGACTGAGCCCCCAACCAAGGTATGTGCCCTGACAGGAATCTTACCCCACTTTGTGATCTATGGGACAATGCTCTAACCACCTGAGCTACCTTCCAACATTTGTTGGTTGATTTTTACATGTGCCCTGAACTGGAGATCAAACATGCAACCATGGTGTATCAGGATGAAGCTCTAACCAACTGAGCTACCTGACATTTAAGGGCTTAAAGTTTAGCCTTTAATTCTTATCACTGGCAGACTCATTCAATGCACAAGCAAGTTGGCTTACTTGTCATGATCCATGGATGGCTACAGTATGTGAAATGACAGGAAAGCCAAGATGAGCATGCACTCACCTAGCATCCCATATAATAAAAGCCTAATATGCTAAGTATCCAGTTGTCTGGTCATCAATTCAACCAATCAAAGCATAATATACTAATGATATGCTAAGACCCTTCAACCACTCGTTATGCATTGACCACCAGGGGGCAGATTCTTCAACCAGTAGGTTAGCTTGCTGCTGGGGTCCGGTCAATCGGGCCTGAGCAAGATGGGCCAGACATGCCCTGGACCCCTCCCGTGGCCCCTCCCTGGCTGGCCAACCTCCCACGACACTCCCTGGCCCCTATAGTGCACCAGTGGGGTCCCTCAGCCTGGCCTGCGCCCTCTCGCAATCCGGGACCCCTCAGGTGATGTCAAAGAGCCAGTTTCGGCATAAAAGGCTAATATGGAAATAGACCAAACAGCAGAATGACTGGTCAGTGCGCTCCCACAGGGGGAGCACCACTCAGCCAGAAGCCAGGGTCACAGCTGGCAAGCCTCTCCCGCCTCCACAGCAGCGCTAAGGATGTCTGACTCAGGGGTGGGCAAATTTTTTGACTCGAGGGCCACAATGGGTTCTTAAACTGGACCAGAGGGCCGGAACAAAAGCATGGATGGAGTGTTTGTGTGAACTAATATAAATTCAAAGTAAACATCATTACATAAAAGGGTACGGTCTTTTTTTTTTCTTTCAGTTTTATTCATTTCAAACAGGCCTTATCCGGCCCACGGGCCGTAGTTTGCCCACGGCTGGACTCTGACTGATGGGTTAGGCCCGCTCACTGCACCCGGCCTCTAGTTTAGAGTATAAGAAATAGAGGGCTTTCAGGATGATTTTACTTTTTAAGATAATTTTTGTACTCATCTAGTACTTGTTGATCTAATTTTAATTAGTATTTATATCCTTGAAATAATTTTTTGTTGATTGGTGTGGAAAACTATTTCTTAGTTTATAATAAAATATAATAGTAAGTTTACTAAAATTTACTTCGTAGTCCCCTTTTGTAGAAGAAATTCCATAAAATCTATCTCAACTATCTATTTCAATTTTAAGGGTGATATCATTAAGTACATTAGGAAGTAGTTAATTAAAGCAAATGTACATTTCCATCTAGAACTTATAAAGGCTCTGCAATAGTCAGAAAAGCAAATTATACAATAGCATGTTATTGATGTTGTAACACTTGTCAGTAAGTTTCTAAGATTTGCAGAGATTGTCTTATTAATTTCTATACATTTAATGCCTACATATGCCTACTGCATAATATGTTTAACAGCTTTCTAAATACAGCTTTCTTTTTCTGTTTTGTTTTTAATAATTCTAATAGCATTGTAAGGAAAATGGTGACTGGACCAAATTGGGAAATTTATACCTGAAGGTAAAAATGGACTGTGAAAAATTTGTAGATTTCCAGAGATTTTGTACTTGTGTTGCTGAAACACTAACAAAAGGCTATAAAGAAGAAAGACCAAGTGTTCCATTTTGTGAATTTGCTCAAACAGGTAAAATGTCACTGTTTTGGTATGAGTTTTGTGTGTTAGGGTAATGTAATATTCTTAACAGGAATGTAAAGCTCTTAATATTTCCCATGTTGAGGATAAGTTAATATTGCAGGTTTCAGATACTTTTCCTGTTTATAAATTTTTCCATCTACATATTGTTAAGTTAGGTTAACGATATAAAGTTAAAAATTAGTGTCTTAATATCAGATGTTTCATGTTCTTATTTTTCTTTTTATTCAGATTGGTAAAACTGTTGTTAGCAAATTATATTGGAGCACCTGAATTTTTGAATCATTAAAATTGTTACAGTCTTCACTATTACAAGTCACCAAAATTCATATATTTTTGAAATTTTATTTTTACGTGAACTCTTTACTGCTATATTCTTTATTAGGGGCTGGCAAACTTTTTCTGTAAAGAACCAGATAGTAAATATTTCAGGCTTTGCACACATCACATATGATCTATGTCACTTTTTTTTTCTTTTCAAAAAAACCCTTAAACATTAAACTAAAGAATTCTTAGTTCGGATGTGAGGGCGATCTGGCTGCGACATCTGTCACCCCATTGATCGCCAGGGTTGATTCGGCTGATCTGGCTGGCTGGCGGGTGTCCCCCTCCTCCCTCACCGATCCAGGTGCATCCCTCCCGAAGAAGTCTTAGTTCACAGGCTATATCTAAAAACAGACCACAGGCCACATTTGGTCTGTGGCTATAGTTTGCTGACACCTGGTGTTTGTGCTCATATCATTAATTCCATATTAACTTGCCTTTTCCATTTTTTAAGTGACTATTTCACTTTCTTCCATATGCCTACTTTGTGTTTCAGTGAGCAAAGATCCGCAAAATAGTGAAGTAGATAAAACTTTGCTGGGAAGAATCGGAATCAGTGCTATATACTTCTATCACAAGCTGTTGCAGTGGTCCAAGGTACTTTAAATTTTTGTTTTGGCTTGGTATTGAAAGTGTTTCAAATTTTTGAACAGAATATAGGTTAAGTTAGGAATTTGCTGCTAATCATCACAAGTGACTAAATGACTCCCAGACCAGTAAGTGAATTATTAGGTGCTATATTAGGCAAATGTGGAAAGAACATGGCATCAGACTGACTACTATGAAGAATTTCAGTGTAGTAAACACTTAGGAAACTGTGCTAAATATATTTATTTGAAGCAACTTTCAATTCAGAATTTATTTCCTCAGCTCCTGAGTAGCATTGTAATTTTGCAAGAGTTCAAGACACCTTTTTAAAGATAAACCCAGGATATTCACAATTAATAGAGCTCCTTTAAAATCACCTCCTAGAATGCTCTTGGAATACTATATACTATATATCTTGATGTCTGCCTTTGAAGTTAGCTCACCATAAAAGTGGTCTAGTGATTCCAGACCATATTACACTACCATTCTTTAGATTTCCATGAGAGGTGGTGGGTAGGATTAGATTTAGTAAACTTAAGTAGAAGATAAGAAATCCAAAATTGGAAGTAAGTGCTGAGGGATGGAATAACATATATAGAGTGGGACAGTTGAGAGAATGCTCATTATTGAATCAACTATTAATATGTATCTTTTGTTATTTTCTTCTTATAAAATGGTTATTTCAAAGTTGAATGAGTTCAATGACATTTAAGTACATGGTCACTCATACACATACAAAAGTCATGAACTTTTTAAAATTAAAAACAACAGCAGAATCATTGTAGAAGGTCCTCAGTCTCTAAAGTCTCCAAGAGGTTTAGTACTGTGCTTGCTTCGGCAGCACGCCTACTAAAATTGGAATGATAAAAGATTAGCATGGCCCCTGCGCAAGAATAATACGCAAATTTGTGAAGCGTTCCATATTAAAAAAAGAAAAAGAGGTTTAGTACTCTTCGTATAGTAGGCCTGGGATGGGCAGAATGTATCTTGTCCCAGGTCTCACAACCTAGTTTAAGTTTGATCTTAGCATTAATATCTTGGACATTTAATGCGTGAGAAATTAAGGACTACCTAACAAGAGGACCGTTTTTAAAAACACAGATTGGCCCTAACCTATTTGGCTCAGTGGATAGAGCATCAGCCTGCAGACTGAAAGGTCCCAGGTTTGATTCAGATCAAGGGCATGTACCTCGGTTGCAGGCACATCCCCAATAGGGTATGTGCAGGAGGCAGCTGATCAGTGTTTCTCTCTCATTGATGTTTCTAACTCCCTATCCCTCTCCCTTATGCTCTGTAAAAAATTAATAATATATATATATTTTTTAAAAACACATTGATTTTGCTCATATTTTAATTTTAATAGGTTACTATTTCTTAAGAGGCTGGTGAATTTCTATTTTAATTAAAATTTTTCACTATCGTATTTAGAACAGATATTCTTAGTTTTTTTAATGAAACCTAGCTTTTTGAACATAAAAGTAAAACCATTGAAATTAAACTAAAGCAGCTAACTCTTAAAGTGCACTATTTATATTGTCAAATTAGAAGTACCTTAACATTATAATATGCATCTGACTCAAAATAGTGTAACATAATATAAAACAAGGGTCTTCAAACTAAGGGCCAAGTCTGGCCCACAGCCTGTTTTTGTATATCTTGAGAGCTAAGAGTGTTTTTTACATTTTTTTAATATTTTTTATTTTATTATGATGATTATTATTTATTATTATTATTATTTTAAATTGATTTCAGAGAGGAAGAGAAAGGGACAAATAGAAACACCAGTGATGAGAGAGAATCATTGATTGGCTGCCTCCTACACACCCCCACACTGGGGATCAAGCCTGCAACCCAGGCATGTGCCCTTGGCTGGAATCGAACCCAGGACCCTTCAGTCCACAGGCCAATGCTCTGTCCACTGAGCCAAACCGGCTAGGGCGTTTTTTACCTTTTTTAAAGAGTTAGACATTAAAAACAATAACCAAAGAAAATGTGCAACGGATCGGATGTGACCTGCAAAGCCTAAATTATTTACTCTCTGGCTGTTTATAGAAAAAGTTTGCTGACCCCTAATATAAAATAATAATATATGTCCAATTTCTGATGTGCAGACTAGAGATAATCTTTATGTCGTCTACATGAAGTAATCTGTTCAGTCAAAGAAACAGTTTTCAGCCAATAATCTTATCCTTTTTTTTCACTATCATTCTTTATCTGAATTTGATAATAAATTGTCTTCATTTTCTTTTTCTCTCCCTCCTGGACCTCAGGATGATCAACAGAAAAAAGTGCAAGACTTATAATTAGTAATTTTCCACAGCAAGGCATGAAATCCTTGTGCCAAATGAAATCTTTAGGGGAAGCACAATGTATAAAACACATGAAGGGAGAACTGCTGAAAGGGGTCCCAGGGTGGGTGAGGAGTAATATGAACAAAGCCCTGCTTGCTTCCCTTCCCTTTCCACCCTTGTGGTTGAGCAGGCAGGGGCTTAAGTAGAGTCTTGGAGCAGTTTGAGAGCTGTCTGTCTAGAACAGCGGTTCTCAACCTGTGGGTCGAGACCCCTTTGGGGGTCTAACGACCCTTTCACAGGGGTCGCCTAAGACTATCGGAAAACACATATATAATTACATATTGTTTTTGTGATGAATCACTATGCTTTAATTATGTTCAGTTTGTAACAATGAAAATACATCCTGCATATCAGATATTTACATTACGATTCGTAACAGTAGCAAAATTACAGTTATGAAAAAGCAACGAAAATAATTTTATGATTGGGGGTCACCACAACATGAGGAACTCTACCTGGATAAGGAAGCCGTGGCACATAGAGACAATGGAATATTAATCAGAATAAAAAGAATAAAATCTTACCATCTGCAACACTATGGATGGCCTAGAGCAGCAATTTTCAACCTTTTTCATCTCATGGCACACAAACTAATTACTAAAATTTTGCAGCACACCAAAAACATATATTTTTTGCTGATCTGACAAAAATAGGTATAATTTTAATTCATTCACACCGGATGGCTATTGTTGTGTTGGCTGTTGTCATTTTTATTTGACATTGTAAGGGATAAAAGGTCAGTACCCCTGACTAAAATAGTCAGGTATTGCATGTTTTTAAAATTTTTGAGGCACACTGATTGAAAATAGCTGCCTTTAGTTGGTATTGAATTGTGGGTGATAATTTGGTCTAAACCCTAGTGGTCATGTAGATAGGAAGATGAAAGGAGAAAGTTAACCTAGCTTTAAAGAAGAAATTGTATGAAACTTTGTTGAAAAGCTAGTTCTTACATTCTTTTGGCACCATACTAAATTCTTTACATACTAATTATCTAAGCTAATCTTCATAGAAGCCCTATGAGTTTGGAATTATTACAATTTCCATTTTATGGATTTAAAAAAATGTTGTCAGAGCCCTAGCTGGTTTAGCTCAGTGGATAGAGTATCAACCTGCGGACTGAAGGGTCCCAGGTTTGATTCTGGCCAAGGGCACATGCCTGGGTTGCGGGCTTGATCCCCAGTAGGGGACATGCAGGAGGCAGATGATCAGTGATTCTCTCCCATCATTGATGTTTCTATCTCTCCCTTTCTGAAATCAATGAAGATTTATTTTTTTTAAATGTTATCAGAGACATTAAGCAATTTGTCCCAAATGACATAAGGAGTGGAGGCCAGATTCAAACCCAGACAATCCAGGTTTAGAGCCTGCAATCTGCATAAATTCTATATTTGCAAGTACAGGCAAACATGACTTCCAGTGAAGATAAGCAGAGCTTACTTTCTCTGTAAATTAATCCATCCAGCAAAAATTAAAATGAAATTAAGCCAACAAAACAACTAAGGTTTGTTTGGTAGTAGTAGCACAGCATGGTATCTAACGGTAACTGGCTACTTAGACTATCGGGTAGATTTTATTTGATAAAATGGGATAAGAATGCCCTAGCTGGTTTTGCTCAGTGGCTAGAGCATCAGCCTGCAGACTGAAGGGTCCTGGGTTCGAGTCCAGTCAAGGCATGTACCTCGGTTGCAGGCTCCTTCCTGGCCTGGGCCCTGGTCGGAGCACATGCAGGAGGTAACTAATTGATGTGTATCTCTCACATCAATCTTTCTCTCTTTCTCTTTCTCTTACACTTTAGAATCAATGGAAAAATATCCTTGGTTGAGTATTTAAAAATGTTAAAAAAAATGGAATAAAAATAAGAGACCTCGAGAATTCAGGTGGGAAGATGGAATATATGCACAAGTAAAGCAAGTAGATAACCTTTACACTAACCCACAAACACATACTGGCACATCTCCATATTCATATTGGTGGTTTGTTCAGTGCCTAATACAGACGTCATGAGTAGACTTCATGATCAGAAGCTTGTTGGAAAAGGTTTCCTTCAGCTTAACAAACTAGCCAATGAGGTTTGCTAAGTGGGGAAGAGTAAGATATAAAAATATAAATTAGAGAAATGCAAGAGCTTACAAGCTCTGTTAGAAAAAGAAATGTGGCAAGAAAAAGAAAGATTAAAATAGTTGATAAAAATGGCCTTGGGTCGTTCTTTGAAAGGAAACTTCTGCCTGAAAGTTTCTCGCACAACTAGTTTTTCTCAAACCAGAGAATGAGGGGAGTTTGTGGGAGAGATGTGGAGTGGTCTGAGGAAGTTTAAAATTCTTACAACTTTGATGTGTCCATTTTGAGATTATCTTTGAAGTTATAAGCACAGGATTCTCTTTTGCAGTGAGCATTTTAATTGAAAGTCATTTTCATATGTAAAATGTTCTTGCTTTAAAAGAAGGGCCCACAGAAGTATGCTAAGTTTTCCCCAGAAATTTTTTGTCTTGAAAGGGTTCTGCAGTGAACAGGCTGTTCTCAAGAAAGAAATACAAATGGCTGAATCTCATTTGTAGTGAGACTTGAGAAGTACACATTAAAATAACAGAACACCTGTCAGTCTAGCAAAGATCAGTTTGATGATTTGCTTTTTATGAGGGCATATTGACATGGGCATTAACATGCATTGTTTAGGAGCTTTTTGGCAAAATACCTGTCAAAATTGAAAATGCATATAGGGATAGTTTCTATTTAAAAGTAAACATTATTTTAAAAGTAAATCAACCAACAAGTTCTCATCGTAAGTAATAATATATGTGAAATCACAGATTTTTATATTTAAGGTGATCCTTTTTAGAATTAGTATAATACACAAATAAATTATTAAACATAGTGTAACATCTAAAATTAATTCAGGTACCATCAATGATGTATATATCACACTTAGGAAAAGTCAGGATTTTTTTTTTGCATTTTTGTTTGTTTTCTTTTGCCCAACTGACATTTTCTGTTTAACATAAACTGCTTTTTAAATCTTTAATAGTTTTGTTTTGTATCGTGTGTTAGGCAGTTCTTGGCTATCTCAAAATTACATATTCACTCATATGGTTTTTAAATTTTTTATTGTTACTTTTAAATTTTGATATGAGGTGGGAACCTAACTTTATCTCTTTTCCCCAAATGTTCCAACTCATCCTCTACTCACTTATTTGAAATGCTACTTTTATCATATATTAGAATCTTATATCTTCTTGGGTCAGTTTCTATACTACTCTCCCAGAGATCTCGTTTTCTGTGCTAGCACCATATTCTTTTTAGTTAATACAGCTTTATTTATTTATTTATTTATTTTAGTTAATACAGCTTTAGAATAGGTGATAATATTTATCTTTATCTTTCTTACTATTTTTTACTATTCTCAACTTTATCCTTTGGGATGTATTGAGTCAGTTTTGTTGACCTATTTGGTCAGGATTATATTAAATGTATACATTTAGAGGAGAATGGATATGTTTTATTGTTTTTGGAGTTTTTTTATATTTTTATTCATTTCAGAGAGGAAGGGAGGAGAGAGAGATAGAAACATCAGTGATGAGAGAGAATCATTAATTGGCTGCCTCCTCTATGTCCCTTACTGGGGATCAAGCCCACAACCTGGGCATGTGCCCTTGATGAAATCAAACCTTCAGTCTGCAGGGTAATGCTCTGTCCACTGAGACAAACCAGCTAGGGCAAGAATGGATATGTTTAGATATCTCTCCCCTCTCCCTCAATCATAGTATTCACCATAGTAAAGGATAGTTATTTGCTTGTCTCACGGACTAGCCTGGAAATTCATTCAGTGCAGACTGTCTTTATAGTTTTTCATTCTCAGTGCCTACATTCAAAATCTTCATGGTAATGACTGAATACCTATTATAAAAAATTTGATTCCCTTTTGACTCATTTTTACACAAATGGAAATATTTCCCAACTATGGAACAGAGGAAAACAGGATTAATGCAGTAAGAACTTTCCTCACCATAAAACTAGTATTAAGTACACCATAAACTGGCTTTTATTCTTAAGAATGTATTGTTATAAGTGTTCTTATAAAATTTGCATAAAAGTATTTTTGTTGATAAAGTTGTGAACTGATTGAATTAAGCTTATTAATTTCCAAATGACTTCTCAACTATTGGTTTCATTTAACTTTGCTATAAAATAATGAACTGATTCAGATTTTTTAATATAGCTACACAATTTGGTAAGATTTCAAAATGAATCTCCTAAAATATATTAGTCTTTGAAAAATGTATTATTCTACCTTAACAATAAACAATGAGTGCTAAATAAAGAACAATGAAATTTTTATGAAAAAAAAGACCAAAGTATATATTTTGTGTCATATATCCATCAGATCTAAGAAAAAATAAGGAACTTCAGCATTATAGGTGATAATCTCTTTTTTTAAGCTGTGTGATGGGCACATAAGAGTCATTTAACTTACATATGTTAGACATTCTTCTATACATATCAAATATTTTATGATAAAAATTGTCTTTAAAATTAGGAGGAAAAGCTGTTCCCCAAGAATAGCAAAACTAATTATGTATTCTGTATTATAAAATTGTTGAAGTTTTCCACACAAATATTATTTTACATTATTACAAGTATGTTATAATATGAACATTTTTGTCCTATAAAAATAAACATTAACTTCTTAATCAATAACTGACTGGTATACTAAGAAAATAAATAATTTAAAAATAAGGTATTATAATCATCACTGTATACGTGTTTCTAATAAATTTGAGCCATAGTTATCTTTTTTGAGTACACATATTTTAGTTTTGTCACTTTCCAAAAGGTAAAAACATTAGTTGTGATTATACTAAGTGTAATTTTCATAGTGTAAATAAAGTGTTAGTACTTTTTTCTTTTTCAAAGAGTCAGAATGGATAATCGATACACCACAATGGCCTTGTGATAGACTGGATATACTCAATCGACACAATCTGCTCTGTACAATTGCACATGAAATCTTAGCCAAGAGCCTTTACAGAGAGACATTTGAAGTTTTGCAAAATCTACCAGGTTTTCAAAATTCTCAAGGTATGTTTTTTAAAAGTCTAGCTTAATTATCTCTTGCCCATCTGGTATTTAACTGTTAATAAGAAACAGTTCTCCACCTGTTTTGGTTGAGTTTTATATTCCAGCATATATTTTTAATGAAGTTGTTTTCTGTAAAATCTGTTTTCTGCAAATTGAATATGCTTTCCTGATGGTTTAAAAAACGAAAAGCAGCCCTAACCAGTTTGGCTCGGTGGATAGAGCGTCGGCCTGCGGACTGAAGGGTCCCAGCTTCGATTCTGGTTAAGGGCATGTACCTCGGTTGTGGGCACATCCCCAGTAGGTGGTGTGCAGGAGGCAGCTGATCGATGTTTCTCTCTCATTGATGTTTCTAACTATCCCTCACCTTCCTCTCTGTAAAAAATCAATAAAATAAAAAAAACAACAACCTTAAATGGCACACTAGATCAGATGGATTTCATTGACATTTACAGAAG
>NW_006291554.1:1369577-1376922 GCF_000327345.1 Myotis davidii
TCATCAGCAAAATGTCAAGTGCCCCCAGCAAGCTTTATATCTTAAAATAATTCATTGCATTTAGAATAATGAAGAATACTTTTTCTTTTATTACTTAGCAAATATAGAATTGATTTCCATTACCTTATAACATAAGTAAACATGAGATAAGTAGAGGAAATTAAGCAGATGACAAGTTCAAAGAAAAGGGAATACTAATGTGGGCAGTGGCAGGTCGTGCTCTTGAATGCTAACGCTCAGGTCATACGTGCACGGGAAGAGGGAGACCAGGAGGAAGGAGCAAAGGCTGTGAGTGGTGGGTTCAGAGTGACGGTTAGCTTTAATGAAAACCTTAACCTGAGGGCCTCCCCTTCGTGCTTCATCAATCAAAGTTGGTGTTTTAGGAAAGCTCCTCTGGTGGTAATGTTTAGGAAGAGACTAAAGATAAAGATATTAATTTTCTGGTGAGGCCTGGACACTAAAAGATCCTGAAGTGATTGAAGACCTAGAGTCTAGGTCAGTGGTCGGCAAACTGCGGCCCTTGAGTGTGGCTCTTCCACAAAATACCACGTACGGGCGCACACATACAATGCGATTGAAACTTCGTGGCCACACTCAAGGGGCCAAAGAGCTGCATGTGACTCGCGAGCCGCAGTTTGCTGACCACTGGTCTAGGCAATAGATTGAACTAACTGAATATAGGGAATAGAAGACTTGGAAATCTCCAAGATGACTTCACTTTCTTCTAAGTGAAGAATAGAAAGGAATAGAATTACCCAACAAAGGATTTTCTTTTATTTGAAAGTGAATATTTTTGAGGGGATGATTTATTTTTAGTCATAGTAAATATATGTCTGAGGTCTGAACTGTAGAGAGAATGCAAACCATGCAGCCATCTATCTCAGATACTGCTGATGCGGTCACAGGTGGGGGTCATAGAGGTGTTCATGCAGCTTCTGAAATCATTGTCACCCTTTCATATTCCTCATTGTAAAATAAATTAACAGTTTGCTTTGGTTGAATGCTTTTTTGTTACCTAGAGAATATGTAGGATGATTGCTTTTGAGTGCTCCTAAAATGCCAAGGGGAGCAAAGGGAAAGGGAAAGTAGTAAGAGCGAGAGGTTTGAGAGACTAACATAGACCAATTTCATTGTATCTTTTTTTTTCTTTTCAGAAGTTGTGGAGGTCTCACAGTATAGCCCTCTTTTTAATAAACTTCTGGATGCCTGTGTAGAAAGCAATAGTCTTGGTATTTCATCCTCCGTAGCAGAATTCATGATTTCAAAGAGTATCCCTATTGATTTTTCCTCTCTTAGAAGATTAATTACTTCTTTAGGAAGGAGTTGTTTATGGCTCAAAGCCAGAACCCACTACAAAAGTAAGTTGCATTTAAAAATATTTTTTTTTGATATATTGGTTTTGACTTTGATTTTCTAACCCTGAATCCTTATATAATATTTACAACCAGATATTCAAATATGTACAAAGAGCAGTTAATATACACTCAAAGACCACTGTAGCTATTCTGGTTTTTTAGTTATTCTGAAATTGTTGTGTTGGCTTTAGCTTCAAATGTATGGTTGTCATGATGAGGCTCAACAGTCGTTTTTCAGAGTTTTTTAAACATTTCTCACTTCATATTTAACATTTGAAAACACTGTACAAAGAATAATTTTAAATGTACTAGGATATAATCACTACCATATAATTTGTGAGATAAATCTGCTTCTAATGAACAGTTATTCTGTACTGTAAGTAATTGTAACCTACGGACATTTTGGAAGTCTAGATTTTCACCTATTGGAGTTTTAGTAAAGTTTGATCTATTATTTGATTTTCAGGTGCTCTTTCATTGAGTTGCTATCCACCATTAGAGGGAAATTTATACCGAAAACTTCTACGGATTCCTTCTTATTTATCTGAGGTTGAAATGCTTTTAGCTATTGAAATCTTCCTGGTATCGAATTCTAGTAGTATTCAGAGTCCTGGTACTCCTACCCAGACGCTGCAGATAGTTTTGAAAAGGTTGGTTGACATAACTTATAATTGCATCCTGAAAGCAGATCATGACTGCCTACACATTCCCTAGGAAGTAGATGATTTATATATTTATATAATTGTGTAGTGTATATTTACAAACTTGGTAACATTTAAATTAAGAAAGAATGTGACCTGTTTGAGACTTAAAACCAAAGCATTCAATAAAAACTTAAAAAAAAAAAACTTTTAACAACTTTAGAGATGCTGTAAATGGTTCAAGAGATGAGTCCTCTTTAGGTATCAATCCTTTTCATATACTGGTAGTTTTTAGATGGATATCTAAAAGTTATCTTTTTGGTCAACACTAAGATCTAAAAGGGAAATATGTGATAGTTTATTAGGTTCAATTAACCTAGTTTCTGTATTTTAAAATGTTGTTATAAATGCATAAATAGTATTGTGTAGCTGTTGAACCACACTAGTATTCCTTCAAATAATTTTGTTCAAAGCCCCAAAATTTAGGCTTATACCATTTCTTATCAGTCTTACCCAGGAAACTTGTAATATAAGGATCTCATGGGACTCCTCCTTTAGAGCTGACAAGAATTTTGCTTCAGTTTATTGGTCTTACAAACCAGATCCTCAGATTGAATATTCTTTCAGCTATCTATTACTATGTATAAATTATCCCAAAACTTAGTGGCTTAAAACAGCAAATACTATTTTATGTTTCTATGGGTCAGGAATTTTGGAGTAGCTTAAGCAGGATGGTTCTGGCTCTGGATCTGTCCCGGAGTCAGGATGTGATCAGGAGCTGCAGTCACCTACCTGATGGCTTGACTGGGGCTAGAGGATCCGTTCCCTAGATGGCTCACTCATGAGGCTGTTGGCAGGAAGCCTCAGTTCCTTGCCACATGGGCCCTTCCATAAGTTCCTTGAGTGTCTTCATGACATAACAGCTAACTGCTCTCAGAGTGAGCAATCCAGGAGAGAAAAAGCAAGGAAGAAGCTGTGCTTTCTATGATCTCTGTCAAGAACTCTGAAGGCTCTGAGATTTTACCCTATTTGCAGGCTACGAGCAGTTTCATGGATCCTAGCATGACACCAGACTCCTGGGTTGGAAACAGAGGACTTTATTACTCTAGTGCAGCAAGCAGCATGATTATCTGCATATTTGTATCTCTCTTGTCCCCAAGTCCCACAGATAGACCCAGAGGATACCTGCACATGCAGTAGGTTCTATTACAGCAGAGGAATCCTGCACTTAGAAAACCCAAATCCTGGGTAATAAGCATGCCTGCCCCTCTGCTCTGCACAGAAACAGTCTCCATCTTGAAAGGTTGTAACAAACCTGTCCTTTGCTCCAGAAGGAGAAACTCTTTTCTTTCAAGATTGTTCATTACATAAACATCATTGAAATCCAGAAGAAGGAGTAGTCAGTGTTTCTGCTCTCAAAACTTTGGGAAATGCAAGGGGCCCGTGGAGAATTGTCATCTAACCACCTAATGTCCAGAGTTGTACACTGTCATGTCTGCTTCATTCTATTTGTGATAAATCAGGCATTTCATCTCGCCTATATACAAAACAAATTAGGAAATAATTTAAGGCCATTTTTGTTGTTGTTGACACTATTAACAAATGTTCCCATCCCTCTCCCCACCTTAGCCCACCTCAGCTCAGTCCCCACTCCCCTTTCCCTCCGGCCATCACCACATTGCTATCTGTTTCTGTGTGTCATGCATATATGTTGTGGCCTTCTTTCATACAGTGCCCCTCTCCCCTCTGACAGCTGTCATTCTGTTCCATGTACCCATACCTCTGTTTCTATTTTGTTCAGCAGTTGATTAGGGCTAGGGCCATCTTCTTTTTTAAACCAACGAAAATTGGCCTTTTTCCCCCCCTTCATTATGTCTTGTTTTTATGAGGGCTTCCTTATTTACCCTGCACACTGCAGTGGCTGAGGCACTGGGCTCCCATCATCCTAATGAGGATGTGGTTTTCTCATAGGTTTTCATCCTCCACATATATGCAGCCTCTGTACTTGTTGTTGGATTTTAGGGGTATTTGTGACCCCATCTTTAATTTTGTCCAAGCCAATATTGCTTTCTCTTATTATCATACTGAGCCCCATCTTGTTATAATAACCTCTATGAGAAAGAATTTTATTCATCCTTAAGGGTTTCAAAAAACTGCACACAGTTGGCACATGCTCAATCTACCAGGTTCTATGCACTAATTCCTAAGCCAGAAGGTACTAGAAAGCTCTTGACCAATCTTTCCTTTCTGTGACCCTTGGGGTTCCTTTTCCTCACTCCCACCACTCTGTAGACCACACCGTGCTGTTAATGCAGATAGGATTTGCTGCTGGACCCTATAGATGCCAAGAGCAGGATTCAGCAAACACAAAAAGTGATGCTTAATATAACAACCACATCTCTATTTTAAATATTTCCCACTCCCTATCCCATAAGGGGAAAAAATCATTCGGTATGGATTTTATGAAATTTGAAGACTAGTAGAAAAGTTTTTAGAAAAGTAAATTTTAGCAATTTGTGAAGTACCTTAAATCAGGGCTGAAGAAAAATAACCAGAAATTTAGTAAAGGAACACTGTAATTTCTGTTACCAAATGTTAGCTACATAGTATGTTTACAGTCAACAATAGGCAATGTCAAGGTAAAACATGTCAGTAACTCCAAACCTGATTAAATTCAGTATTCTATGCATTATAATGAAAAATTGTGCAATTTTTAACTCTGAAAATACAAAGATTGAGGTTATTAGCAGTGTTCTAGATCAGTGTTTTTCAGACCGTGGGTTGTAGCCCATTGTGTGGTGCAATCAGTTTAGGGATTGCAACCACATAATTAAAAATGAGACAATAGAAAATAGAGTACATTGTCATAAGGATGCATCTTGTTTGCTGAAACTTTTCCATTTTTATGTATGAGGATTCTACTGGGTCCCAATACAAAAGATCTTTCTTATTGTGTCATGGTCAAAAAACTTTGAAAGCCACTGTAGGAGAATGTAGTGAAAAGTCTGCCATAACTAATAATAATAAATACAAATATCTTGAAGAAACTATCTAGCTTCTTTTCAAGTTTCTGACTTTGTGAGGTGTTTTTACTTTATAGATGTGAAGAAAACAAGTCTCAGAGCAAGGATGATTATCAAGCTGCAGTGGAAAGATTAATGAAGGCTGTTCGTTTATCAGACCCAAAGCTTTTCGTTAAGCACATGACCGTCAATGTTAATAAGGAGCAGGTTTATAGTTTGGAACATTGTTCTGCCCTGAAATGGTTGAAAGAGAACATGAAGTGGGCTGGAAAGGTTTGGCTTTTCAATAAACATTAGTTAATAGTTTATTTTTTAAGTTCAAGTAATCATTGTTGAAAATAAAAGGCAATAAAAATAAAGACAGTTTTCATTATATTCAGCTTTTGCCCTTTATTCATTTACAGTAAGTTAGTAGACTTCAAACACTAAAAATTTTGATTGATGTAAGCAATCTATAATAGTTTTACCCCCACTGAAGTGATTTTACAAATTACTTCTTTTTAAGTTAGGTAAGTCAACGTAAATACCTATTTATTTTGAAATTCAAACATTGAAAAATCATAAACTGAATGAATATTGTGCAGCATTTAATGAGAGGAAGACATAAAAGGAGAAATGTGCAAGCAGGTAACCAAGTATTCAGAAAAGCCTTTAGGGGTGTGAAATAGGTTGAGTGTATACTCCGTCCAGTTTCTAAAGCCTATTCCACATCTGTGATACAGAATAGTCAAGTAATGTTGAAAACTGACTCAAACACAAATTCCAGAATAACTTCTGAGTTATACCAAACTTTTTCAAGTTACCCTGTGAATAGTTTTCCTTTAGTGTATTTTAGAATGCTATATGTATTTTTAAAATACATTAGGTATGACTAAAGAAAACTTTTATTTTATTGTTGACACTTTTAAAGATGTTCCCATTTCCCCCCACCCTTTGCCCACCTCCAACCAGCCTCCACCCCACCCCCTTCTTTCTGGCCTTCCACACTTGTCTATGTCTGTGTGTCATGCATATATGTTCTTTGGCCAATCCCTTCACCTTCTTTCATCCACTTTTCACCTTCTTTCATCCAGCTTTCCTCCCTTCCCTCTCACAGCTGTCAGGTCAGTCTGTTCCAGTATCCTCCCCTCTGAAGAAATGTTACTTTAGACAGATATACGAGCACTTAAATATCCAAACAAGGATTGTCCCATACAAACCACCTTAGGAAGTTAAAACTCCTTTTCTGAAGTCATCTTCAGAATTTACCAGTCATTCTCTAAGGTGGTCATCTTCGGTCCTTAATTTGATACTTTAGATTTGCTACTTTAAACCATAATCATTTGGAGAAGAAGTCTGAATAAGGTGAATAAAAAAGAAAAAATAAGTCTTGACTACAGGGGCTGGAAGTATTTTTTAAAGGAGCTCCCAAAATATGGTAATGGCAGCACCCTCCGAATAAGTCTGTAACCTCACAAGACTGAAAAAGGTAAATCCTAGCGCATTCCCTTGCCATGGTAAGTGTGGCATGAATACTATTCTGGATGAAAGATGGGAAGTGAGATGGGAGACGTCACAAGGATGGCCAGTTCTCTAGCAAGAATAAACTGCATGACTATAACGGTCATTATTTAAATGCAGCCCTAGGAAAATGGTGTGGATATAACTACCATCAGTTTGAGGACAATGAATAATGGTAAACGGGCAATTATAAATTGGTCTTTTCTATAGGAGGTAACTGAAACCCAAAGAAAGGAATTAGAGAAACAGGAGACTGGTTAGGTGCTGACCGCAAAGAATCATTTGAAAAGATGAAGACGCGAGAGTTGATAAATGAAGCTTTTGGGGAAAATGAAACTGGTTGGAATGGATCACAAGTGACCAGATTGTTTCTAATGAGAAGTCAAGAGCCCCTAGGGCTGGAACAAATGGAGGCACTTTTATTTTTCTGGCCTCAGTCAACAATGCCAAAAGGTAGAAAGGGGAAAAGACAGGTTATTGTTTTTTGCCTAATTTCATCTGTAGCCATTTCTAGGGTTAATCAAAGTCCTAAGAGCGACATACAGCTAACAGCAAAACCCAAGCCGATGGTGGAGAGTGCTTAAGGTTTGAAAGATCATGAAAGGGCCAAAGTCCAAAGGAAAATGCAAACCGGAGAAGAGAAATTTTTAAAAATTAGCCTCAGCTCCGGAAACCCGGCGGGCGGATCTGCGGAGGCAGCCTCGGCCCTTCTTAGGGCGCCGGGCGTTGGCGGTTGGGGAGGTTGGGGAGGTTAGGGCCGGGGGAGTGGGGGCGCATGCGCGCGCCCTCTAGCGCTCGCTCCCTCCCGCCCTCCAGCGCGTGCTCA
>NW_006291554.1:1377241-1397642 GCF_000327345.1 Myotis davidii
CACTGCCCACGGGTGTGGGGTGGGAGGTGAAACAGGTCGAAGATGGAGCAGGTTGGAGGGAGCCCTCGGGGCGGACACTGGCCGGAACTGTAAGGAGCAGGAGGGGCGGGGCTCCAAGTGCGCCTTCTGGCTGCTCGGGGCAGGAAAGGGGGGTCGCGGTGGGCAGCGCGCCGTCCCCTTAGCTCGACGTGCCAACTTCGGAACTGAGTGTCCGCATCGCATCTGTTTTACCTTGTCTTTGCCGTGAGAAACCAAGGACGATTTATGTAGACTTCAGTATTTTCGACTCTACTATTTCTCCGCTCTTGGACTTATCTTAGGATGGTGTGATGATTCAAATGTCGTAGGAAAAGATTTAGAAAAGGAAGCCTTCAGACTAGATACTTTGCCCTTGCTACAATGGATTAATTTGTCTAACAGGACTTACTGCTTTTACTTTTTCTTTGCTTTTTTCCCCCCTTCCCTGAGAAACGTTCAACTGAAAAGCAATGAAAAATTGCCCGCTTTTATCCCTCCTTGATGGAACAAATTGCTTTTAAAAACCGAACAAGGTATTTGCCAAAGGAAGTCACAGTTTAACTGAAAGCAGCCTGAGGGAAAAATAACTTTCTGTCAAATAAAAATGTTGCCAAATGGACAAAGATCAATCTTAGGATCTCAATTTGGCAAGCACGTTACTGTTCCTTTCTCTCCCTCCCTCCCTCCCCCAAATGAATAAAAACGTATCCTCCAGTGAGGATTAAAAGTAATTTAAGCAAAATGAAACTGGTTTTTTTTAAACTACCCAAATTAAACCTTTCCACCAACTTAGGTATCTCTACCAAATTCGATTTCAAACTGAACAAAATATTAAATGCATCACTTCTCAGCACAGAATTCAGGTTAAAAGCAGCAATTTTCATTTTATGAAATAGAAGCTAATATTAGTATTAAGTGGATTATAGCAGACATTTACATTGTTTTCTAAATGACTTATGCCCTTCCCCATCTTCCACCCTCCACCCAGAGAGGGTACCACCTCCTTGGAGAAGACCTTCCACAGCCCCCATTCCAAGTGGAGCACTTGAGAGTTTCCCATAATCCTCTGTTCACGGCTGTTGTTATTTCCTTTACCGCATAGCTTTATAATCATCTGCTTGTGTCTGTTTCCACACCCTCCCTCTCGCCTAAGGCTGTAAGTTTTCGGAGAGGTGGCATTGTCTTCATGTTTTTCTAGTCCCAATACTTTGCACAGAACCTGGCACCCAAGAGCCTGGTAAATGCCTGGTGATGAATTGGGCGAGTTAAGGTACCCAGAGCACCTTCCAAGTCTGATAAGATGGTGTAACCTCAGTTATTTTGTAGCATGCTTGAGGCTTTTCCCAGTGGGAGGATAGTGGGCCCCGTGGAATACATACAGGAACCACCCATGTAGTAATTTGTCTGAAGACAAGAACCCTGGGTGCCCTAGGCTTTCAGAGTATTCCTCACTAGCAAATGAGAGCACCCAGCTCTACTCTGAAGCAGTGTATATTCAGTCTGCCGACAGTCATTTCCTTTTTTTCTGTGTGGCTAATCCTTTAAGGGGGGGGAAATCACAGATCTGAATCTTCTAGTCTTCTTAGCAATTCTATTTCTCATAGTAAATTAAAAAGTTGACATTGTAGTTATCAGCCAGGTCCCTTATGGTTTTATTTTCCCAGGACCTGTGTTTTCTGGTGGAAGTGATAAAATTGGCTTCTTGGTCTTGCAAAGTTGAGGACTGACCCAAGATCTGTGCCACATGAAAAGTCAGGCGGACAGGAAAGGAGAGAGGGAGAGAAACATTTATGTGAATCAAGCCCTCGACCTGGGCATGTGCCCTGATGGGCAACAGAGCCTGCAACCTTTGAGTGCAGGGACGATATCCAACCAACTGAGCCGCACCAGCCAGGGCCAAGGAGTCTTAAATACTAAATGAATGTTCTTTGTTAATAAACAAGGAAATAAGAAAAAAATTAAAGCACTTAATATCCTACCACTAGCTAACTAGAGATAGCTAGCTATAGATTGCATATTATATCCTTCTAGTCCAGGGGTGGGCAAACTTTTTGACTCGAAGGCCACAATGGGTTCTTAAACTGGACCAGAGGGCCGGAACAAAAGCATGGATGGAGTGTTTGTGTGAACTAATATAAATTCAAAGTAAACATCATTACATTAAAGGGTACGGTCTTTTCTTTTTTTTTAGTTTTATTCATTTCAGACTGGCCGGATCCAGCCCGCAGGCTGTAGTTTGCCCACGGCCGGTCTAGTCTCTTCTTTGCAAGCTTTGGGCAGTCTTAAGTTAGTCTGAATTTGCTTTGTTGAAGATTTTTTTGTATATTTTGGGTAACGGTCCTTTTTCAGATATGTGTATCTTTTACAAGTATTTTCTCCCAAATCTCTGGCTTTTTTCCTCATCCTCTCTATATTATCATTCAGGGAGCACATGTTTTTAATTTTAATAAAGTTCAGTTTATCAGTTCTTCCACCAGCATCATGCTGTCTTGATTCCTATAGCTTTATAGTAAGTCTTGACGTTGGGTAATGTCAGTCCCCCAACTTTGTTCTTCTTTAGTATTGAGTTGGCTATTCTGTGTTGTTTGCCTTTCCGTATAAACTTTAGAATGAGTTCGTCAATACCCATAAAATAAGTCGCTGGGATTTTGATTGGAATTGGATTGAATCTGTAGATCAAGTTGGGAAGAACTGACATCTTGACAATATTGACTCTTCCTATCCATGAACAAGGAATATCTTTCCATTTAGTTCTTTTCTTTCTTTTTTTGTGAGAATATTTATTTGGAAAATCACAGAGGTAGAAGAAATAATTTGTAGAAGAAATGGGCTTAGAAAAGAAGTTATAGGGGCAAAGAAAGGGCCCTTCCTCATAGAAGTGAGGAAGGTAAAGGTGGCACGCCTGAGACATGTGCCTGCTCCCTGGAGAAAGAGCACCTGGTTCTTTTTTTACTTATTTCATCAGAGTTTTATTTTCCTCATATACATCTTGTACATATTTTGTTAGCTTTATAGCTAAGTATTTCATTTTGGTGATTGCTAATGTAAATGATAATATTTGTAACTTGCTTATTACTGGTATTGGGACAAAATTGAATATTGGGGACTAGCTATAGTTATAAGAAATATTAATCATGCTTTGTTAACCGTGATTGCCTTGTTCTGATGAAAGAAAGCACATTCTAACCTGGCTGGGAGTTGTACGCCCGCCTACTCCCTACCCCTTCCCCCACCCCCCACCCTACCCCCAGGACCTGGCAGTCAACCTTGGACCTGGGGTTCAGGTCCATTCTCATTCAAGAACTGCCCGTTAACAACCTTGGAAAGATTAACAACCTTGTTGTCCAAACAATGGAGTCCCGCCCCAGCCCACCTTGCCTACTTCCCTGCCTGTGATCCCTACTTCCCTGCGTAATCTTTGTCCTATCCAATATAGGCAGCTGGTTTATGGGGATTGCAGAACAGATTTTCGTGGATGACCTGCTGTCCTCCCATACTGCCAGCAGTATTGAAATAAACGCTCATATATGATTCAACTCTGTCTCTGCTTCATTGGCTCATGTAGTGACAGACAGCTCAGCCCTTGGTTGTCAGGTTACATATTCTGGCAACTCTGACAGGACACAAGCAGGGGAGTCCTCTTGGGTGAGTACCTGGCATCCTGCTTGCTGCCTGGATTGGGGGTTTCCCAGGCTGAGACCTGGACTCTTATTTTTATTTGCAGCGCTGCCAGGAATTTTCCTGATTTAAGTCTCAGCTGCTGCCTCTGCAATCTCTCTCTCTCCCTCTCTCCCTCCCTCCCTCTCTCTCTCCTCTTACTCTCTCTGTCTCCCTCTCTCTCCCCTTCCCCCCCTCTTTCTAATGTAATTTTGGTTCTTTGCTTGCTTTCTTATCTTTGGGGACTTCTTTTATTCTTCGCTCTTTTATGAACACAGGGAATCCTCTCTGCTGTTCCGGCTTGGCACCACTCAAAACCAAAGGTCCTTTGCTGTGCTGGGTTAGTGTGAGATAACATTCTAAGTCTAATGACCCAGTCCCTCTTGAGAGTACTCATTTATTTACTTTAGGGGTTGTTTTTTGTTTCTGTTTTTAAGATCTCTTCTTACATGCAAGATTTCATGTTGTTACAGTCTCCCTGGAAAGAAAAATATGAGAACTAAACCTTCTAAACCCTCCCCTCCTCCCCTCCCCCCCCCCTCCAGTTTTTCTCCTAGGAGGGCCGGAGCTGCAGAAGAGCCCTCAGGCAGGGGCCACTCCCGCTTGGTAGAAAAAAGTAGTGCCCGACTGGGGTGGCTCAGTGGTTGAGTGTCAACCTGTGAACAAGGAGGTCTCAGTTCGCTTCCTGGTCAGGTCGTATGCCCAGTCTGTGGGCTCAATCCCCAGTTGTGGGCAGGCAGGAGGCAGCTGATCACTGATTCTCATCATCAATGTTTCTATCTATCTCTCCCTCTCCCTCTCTGAAATCAATTAAAAAAATATTTTTAAAAAATAGTAAAGTCTTTGGTAACTTAAACTTTGGAATTCTACTGGGTTAAATAGTAAAAATTATTAAATATGTAGGTATTTTAAGAGAAATGTTGAAAGGAAGTTCTATAAGTGACACAGGCCAGTAAGCCACCACTAGTGGAATAGGGAAACAGAGAGTTAAACAGCAGTTTGGAGCCATCTGTAAATCCTATCTTCCCTAACCAAGGACTCTTAAGAGTAAATGGTTTGCAGTTTTATTCCCTAGCTAGAGGGTAGATAGCTTATATCAATCTACTCAGGGAGACAAGATAGCAGAAATCCAGTTAGTATTGTTTGTTGACTATACCCAAGGACAAAAAAAAAAAAGTTAAGAAAATAAAAACCTCATTTTGGTATCAGCATAAAGCTGATGAATTCTGTTGATTTTTGCAAAATAGAAGGCCCAGCATGAGCTCTCCTGATTAATAAATTTTACTAAGTAAATAAATGTAATTAGATAAGTGAATCTAAACTAAGCTAATGCAGAATTTGTTTAGTCCTTTTCAAGTCTTTTTAAAAGGAAAAAATCTTTGCTATTTTTGCCCAGGAAACAAAAGTTCTATAAATTATTGAAATAGTTATATATTATGTTATTAACCAAGTACTTGATTATTTTTTAAAAAGCCATCTTAATCATGAGAACTGAAGTTTTGCTAGTCTATGTTTGTGTTTAATACCTTTTGTCACTTTTTAGCAGTTAATGGATGCCTGGAAGTTGACATACATGTATTTTCAGAAATGTTTTATCGCTTCTCGGCCTTTTGGCTAAGATCAAGCACAGAAATGTTTTGCTTCCTGAGACCTGTAAGGAGGTAAGCTTCATGGTCCAATCTATAATTAGTATGAGGGGGCTGTTATTTTTCAAGTTCTAATATTATTTTATATTATGGTGGAGGACAAGAACAAAAACAGAACATGAAAATTCATATGAACATCATGTTCTGCAAGAGCCCATTCAGAGCAGGAGGTAAAAAGAATACCAACTTTCAGAATAGTTCAGTGTGAAAAGCTTAAAAGGAAAACAGATACATTTTGTCCTTAACACACTTTTTATCATGTTGCCCTCAATTCTACTGCTGTCTTATGGAAAACCACTCTTTGCATTAAAATTGTATACTAAGGTCATGTGACTGCTATATTTGCTGTTTATGCATACTATAAATCCTAAGTAGAATTATTCTAGCAAGACACAGGATTCCTCCACTGGGTGACTTTGGCTCAAGGACTCCCCTTGGCATGGCTGAGCCCTTCTTGGAGCTATGCTGCAGCCCCAGACTTCCTACTCAACACTCCGTTCCTCCTCCTTCTGCAGGTGTCAGACCTCAATCATGATCTGAAAGCTCTCCCTGTCTTCTTCCTTTTCCAGTAATTCTCTTGCACATCTAATCCTATCTTGGCCTCTGCTTTCAGCAGACCCAAACTAACACAGCAAACAACATATACATAAAACATATTTACTGCCTTCAAGAATACAGTGATAGCTGAGGGTGGGTAGGTAGAAGGAAAGAAGAACAAATGAAAATATGTCATTTATATATTATGGTATTAAGTTCCAAATAGTTGGAAGTATGTTTGTTTGTTTGTTTGTTTTGAGTTTACAAAAGGGAAAGACTGTTTACAATGAGGATTCAAAAAGGAAGGTTCTGGAGGAAATAGTACAATGCCTCCTGGAATATAGTAGGTATGCATAGTAGGTAATTGTTGAGTGAGCACAATTAAATAGACGGAAGTGAGAGACAGGGAGGATGTTTTAGGGTTTAGACTTGTGGAGAAGAGGATGATCAATGGACACTGGGCCTGAGGGTTTCTGTAAGGAGTGGCTGGAGATCAAGTTTGAAAGATACATTGAAAATTATTATAGAGAAATTTATATACTAGACAGACTAAGGAGTGGATTTTATTCTGCAGGAGTTGAAAGACCATGAGAGATGTTTTAGTAGAGAATACAGTGATAGTGGGACTCTAGGAAAATTAACCTCTATACAGTATGGTTAGGGAAAAGTAGACTGATGAGGAGGCTCTGCAATCCAATTTTGTGGTGATAATTGGTAGCAGGAAAACAGAAGAATGGATGCTTTCCAGGGATATTATAAAAGTGAGAAGAAACAAGACTAACTGAAAATGGGATGGGTGTGGTATCCTAGTTTGGGCAGAAGTGAATCTGAGGTTTTGTGGTATGGCAACACTGAGAAAAATCCTGGATTGAACTAACTGCTGCCTTACCTTCTGTTTCCAGGCTGAGTTTAGAAGGACAATAATGACCTCTACTCCTTTTTTTAGACTTGTAAAATTTGAGTGGCTGGCAGGAGAGCTAAGAGTCTGTCAGACATTTGGAAATGAGAACCAACATTCAGATGGGGGAAAAATGGAGCTGTCACTCCATTTTGCTGCCTTGTATCAAGGACTTTCACACCTAGCTCACTATTTCCTTCACTGTTCAAACTTCCATTATATCCCTAATATGCAGCCTATATGTTGACTTTATAAAAGGTTAGAATATATGCAAAAAACACAAAGGGTAATCTGAAAATATGTTGGTGGTCTCCAGATTGTTAAAAATAATCTGCAGAAATGACTCTATAGTCCTACCATTTTAAAACTAGAAAACTTGCCCTGGCTGGTTTGGCTCAGTGGATAGAGCATCGGCCTGCAGACTGAGGAGTCCCGGGTTCGATTCCGGTCAAGGGCATGTACCTTGGTTGCAGGCACATCCCCAGTGGGGGGTGTGCAGGGGGCAGCTGATTGATGTTTCTAGCTCTCTATCCCTCTCCCTTCCTCTCTGTAAAAAATCAATAAAATATATTTTTTTAAATAAAATAAATAAAACTAGAAAACTTTTCAAAAGACTCAGTATACATGATGTATGAGACAAAAATGTGCCCAATACTTTCCATTTATGATATAAATGGAAAAGGTAAATTACAACATGCAAAAATAGTTGTCAGAGAAGTGCTTCCCCAAAATTGCAAATAATTTCATTTAGATTTAAAACAGTACATTAAAAAAAAACACCCTCAAAATAATATTAGCACACCAGCAATGAGGAAATGAATGAAGAGACGTCTGAATCTTCTTTTTTTTTTAAATAGATTTTATTGATTTTTTTCAGAGAAGAAGGGAGATAGAGAGTTAGAAACATCAATGAGAGAGAAACGTTGATCAGCTGCCTCCTGCACATCTCCTACCGGGGATGTGCCCGCAACCCAGGTACATGCCCTTGACCGGAATCGAACCTGGGACCTTTCAGTCCGCAGGCCGACGCTCTATCCACTGAGCCAAACCGGTTTCGGCTGAATCTTCTTTTTAAGCATTATAATTCTCAGAATATTTTTCAGTATAAAAAGGTGACATTTGATACAGAAAATCATCATCATTTGCAGTGAAGCTAGTTAACATTTCCAAGTGGGTTTTTTGAGGGGAAGTTGTATCATTAGTATTTAATATTATTTTTCATATTGTATCAGTAGAACTTATGTCACGTGGATTTATAAACTATATGGTACTCACTGCTTGTTAAAAGTTGGTAGATTTCAGAAAATCACAAAATTTTGTATTTCGGTTTCTTTCTTGTCCTATGGCACTTTCCATACATATTAATTTTTTCATACATAGTAATTTTAATGTTGCCATCACTTTATACACTGGGGATTTGTGTGGACATCAGGGCCTCAACAAATAATAAATTCACATCTTATTAAAAGGTTATGTCTGGAGAAGGTGTCTCCACGCTGGTTTTTCTGCTCAAGAGCATTCTCGGGGGCTGAAGCAGTCAATGCCTTGAGGCCGTTCTATTTTGCGGTGCATCCAGATTTCTTTGGACAACACCCCAGAGAAAGGGTAAATATTTATTATTTTTAAATCTTAATCTATGTTCCTGTTTAGTTTATTTGCCTTAGTTATAAGCTAATACAGAGTTCTACATTCGCATTGTTCTGTCATTGTGATATAATCAGTGCTTTGAACTAATTTGAAATATAGATACTGCAATTGGAAAATATGTTGTTTTTTATGAAATCTGACATGTTTTATGCAGGCAATAAAGCTAGCATGTAAACTCTTTAGAGTATTAGTAATGGTGTTTTATGTACCCGTTTTTTGTGTGTTGTTTTTTTGTGGGATTTTTTTGGTAATTAGTCAATTGAATCAATAGAAAAATATTACCTTGAAAAGACGTATTGATTATTGGATGTAATTAAATATTTAATTTAATAATTTAAAGTTTTTAAATCTAACATGTATGGAAAATTAAGCCTAATAGTAGATAAATGTTTTTCCTCCTCTACCAATGTGATGAAATTTCAACATTTTTTAATAGTGCAGTATTTAATATCCTCAAATGTGTTAAAAAGGTCAGGATATAATTTCTGTTATTTTCTTTTTCTAATTTGTGTGTAAATGCCCCTTAATATTTTTTCCAGGAAGTAAATGAAAATTCTCTTCAGAAATTAAGTGTCTATTTAGAAAACCTTCAGAAACCAGGCTCCAAGTCTTTGAAACCAACTCAGCTCACATTTTATGTAAGAGAAACAGACCAGAATTCCTCTGATGGCCAGGAACCCTTTAGTACTTTAGGTATGTTTTCTTATTTCTAGTTGGTCTTTTTGTAAGCTTCATGTTAAATAGGTTCATTCAGTCTGGCATTGCCAGAATACCTTTGGATTGAGTCTTTGTTCATATTTGAAAGGAGAGATAATAATGACACAGTTGGTGGGAGTGTTGGTTGAAAAGTTATGTAATTTAACTAAGAACCACCCAGTAAAGGGGCTAAAAAAACAAACAGTGGATTTTCTATTGATGATTTAACAAGTTAGATTACTAACCTTAGCACAATGACTACCCAGTATCAAAATCAGATTGTCAAGCACAGTTAAGCAATTAGAAATTTTAAATCACTTCTGAAAATACTGAGTTACTAGCTAGTTGGGCAACTTTGAGGACAGGACAGTCTCTTTCAATCATAGAGAAAATTCTAGATGAGTTTCTGTCATCACTGAGACTAGATTGTCTGGTTCCTCTTCTCTTCTGAAACACTGTCACAGGGCAGCCCCCTTTATAACTCCCCCTTCATCTTCAAAACCACCTTTGGTGGACACTTGCCCATAGTAGAGCTTTACCATCTCTTAGAGCAGCGGTTCTCAACCTGTGGGTCGCAACCCCTTTGGGGGTCAAACAACCCTTTCACAGGGGTCGCCTAAGACCATCGGAAAACACATATATAATTACATACTATTTTTGTAATTAATCATTATGCTTTAATTATGTTCAATTTGTAACAATGAAATTGGGGGTCACCACAACATGAGGAACTGTATTAAAGGGTAGCAGCATTAGGAAGGTTGAGAACCACTGTCTTAGACTGTAGAGACCAAATTTATGGGCAGCATTGAAAATATTCTGAGCCCTAGCCAGTTTGGCTCAGTGGATAGAGCGTTGATCTGCTGACTGAAGAGTCCCGGATTCAATACCTCGGTTGCAGGCTCAGTCCCCGGGCCTGGTCAGGGCCCATGTGAGAGGCAACCAATCCATGTGTCTCTCTCACATCGATGTTTCTCTCTCTGTGTGTCTCTTCTCCTCCCTTCCACTCTCTCTAAAAATCAGTGGAAAAATAACCTCGGGTGAGGATTAACCAAAAAAAGGAAAGAAAATATTCTGAGTTCCCTTCTTGGGCTGGGTGGGTTTGGTCACTGGTTCCAAACTAGAAAAGGAACTGACAATTAGAGGAATTCATGAAGGTAGACAGTATTGGTATAGATTTGGAGAAAGGCAGTAGTGTGCCATTGAGAGATGATTTGCCAATAGGATGAATTTTAATCGGTAATGGACTGTTTCAAAAAATTATTTTGTAAATTCTGTATGACAAAATTTTAAATGAAGCAAATAATCACCTGTCTTTATTGTTTGGGGGTATTACATCCTCTAGGATTTCGAGCGGTCAAATTTACTTTGCACACCAGAGATCTGCTAAGCACAGTATTATATATTCTCAACTCCTGCAGTTTATCAGTTGAGCATGTCCAAAGCTTGAATAGCAATGTGCGTCCCCAGCCTCCCAAAGAGGCGAAGAGGATGTCTGACAGGCCCATCAAATGGGACAAGTCTTACTACTCCTTTACTGGATTCAGAGACCCAGATGAAGACCTCGAGCATGTCTCAAAAATGGAAACAACCCTAACGTACGTAAAAGTTTCTATTTAACTAAACTTTTTTGTAGTTCACCTTTAAAATTAAAGTCTAACTTTCTAGGAAAAGAAATCCTATCAGTACAGTTAACTCAGTAACCATTATGAAAAAGATATTTCATGTTTCTTAGTTGCCAGAATACTTCCAACTGTATTAAATTTTTTATCTTTTCAACCCAGACACATACAGGAGATTGTTTGTGTTAAGTGTTTAAAATTCTCTTCAAGTTACCCCTGGTATATGAAGAAAGGATATGCCTAAATCTATTTTTTTTTAAATATGCTTCTTCATGGGTTCTGCATTTTCAGTTTCTCTGAAGAGGTCAGTAGTAAGTCCTTTAATGTAATGACCCACACATAATAAGAATACATGGAGACAGCGTTTAAAAACGTCATGAGGGCTGGCTAGTGTGGTTCAGTGGTTGAACGTCAACCTGTGAACCAGTAGGTCACAGTTTGATTCTCGGTCAGGGCAATGCCTGGATTGCAGGCTCAATCCCCAGTAGGGGGCATGCAGGAGGCAGCCACACAATGAATCTCTCATCATTGATATTTCTCTCTCTCCCCTCTTCTTTGCTCTCTGAAATCAATAAAAATATTTTTTAAGCCCTGACTGGTTTGGCTCAGTGGATAGGGTGTCAAACCACAAATCAAAGGGTCCTGGGTTCAATTCTGGTCAAGGGCATGTATCTTGGTCGCAGGCTCCTCCCTGGCCTGGGCCCTGGTCAGGGTTCGTGCAGGAGGCAATCAATCAATGTGTTTCTCTCACATCGATATTTCTCTCTGTCTTTCCCTCTCCCAATCTCTAAAAATCAATGGAAAAATATCCTTGGGTGAGGATTAAAAAAAAAAAAGAAAAAATATTTTTTTAAATAAAATAAATTTCATTCACCTGATCAGAATTTATTCTTGAAAGCATGGTAAGATATTTCTAATATTTCAGGGCATAACAAGAGAAAATATAATAACAGTATTATTTAGTGTAGACTTCTAATTTTGAAAATAATTTTGTTTTTGTTGAGAAGTACAGGCTGAAATAGTTTCTTACTATTGTGAAATAAAACACAAAAATTTTGAAAATAAATCAGTTGGGTTTTATCACACACAAAATAGAAGAGTTACTACTGTGTCATAAAAGCTCCACTTAATCTATCTTCCTATTACATCTGGTAATTAGATTCCGATCTACGTTTTGGGTATGCTGTGTAATGTTGAATGCCCTGGTGCTCCTTCCCAGCCCCATTGCTTCCCGCCAACCCAGTGCCCTGTTGAAGTCTCATCTCCACTACTTCAGTCTACAGTACACTCACCTCCCCTCCTTTATTTTTTATAATTTGGTCAAGGTTTAATTGGAGTTTTTAACATTGCCACTACTATAAAGCAATTCGTGTTTGTGTTGTAGTTAGAATGTGTATGTCTTTTTCTTTCTAGATCCTGGCTAGGCAGCAATGGGAAACGTGCTATTAAAAAACTGGAGAATAGTTTGCCACTTAGAAAAGAACTAGATCGTTTAAAAGATGAACTATCTCATCAGTTGCAGCTCTCAGATATCAGGTAATGAAGAGAACCTAATCTGGAGATTAGAATAAACATGGATTACCAGTTGGTAAAGTTTTTCAGCAGTTAAATACAGTGGGGCCTTGACTTACGAGTTTAATTCGTTCCGTGATGGAGCTCATAACTCAAATTACTCATATGTCAAATCACTGTGACATTCGCTGCGCCAACTAGCAGTGGGGTATCTGAAGCTGGCTCGTAACCCGAATTTTTTTGAGCTTGCAACTCAAAGCAAAAAATCGGCTGAGAGATGGCTCGTATCTCAAAAAAACTTGTTAGTCGGAACACTCGTAAGTCAAGGCCCCACTGTATTTGCATCTTTTACTTTAATTATTTGGATAACTAAATATTCTTCAATTATCTTTTTATGAAAGTAATCAAATGTTCATTTGCTTAAGAAAACGATAATTTCTTGTTTAAAATAGTGAAATAAGGCCCTAACTGAGTAGCTCAGTTGTTTGGAGCATTATCCTAAACACCAAATGGTGGCAGGTTCGATTCCGGGTCAGAGCACATACTGAGGTTACAGGAAGCAAACGATTGATGTTCCTTCTCTCTAAATCAATCATACATAGTGAAATAAGGTTTAGATGATGACATATTTGTAGCTAGTTGAACTTTTTTACATAGTTTATAAGAAAAATATCCTTTTCATATACACATATAAAGAATAATCATCCCTTCATTGTGTTTAAAAAGAAAAAGAGAGAGAAAATGGATGCTGTCTTGGTTCTATTTACATGAAAATAACTTTTTCTAGTATAAGCTTTAAAAGATCTGTCAAAGCAGACGCATTAGTAAGAAAGGAAATAAGCTTGATTTTACAATATTGTGGAGAAATCCCTCAGCTTTCGTTCTTACTATAGTAAATGTCAGTAAGTGTAACCCATGTAAACAAAGGGTCTCTGGGGCTCTCGGTGTTTGAGAGTACAACTGGGTTCAGGGGGCATGGCCATGACTGCTTCAACAAATGGAAACATGGTGACTGGTGACATTGTGACTGATTCTAAACAGCCTATAAAAGACTGTTTATTTATTAATAAAGAACAGCATTTAGTTGCTTGATCATAACTAATTCTTTAAAATTATATCTCAGTTTTTCAGTTGTGATTTAAAGGGAACAATTTTTAAGCCAATTTCATTGTATCAGAAATGGCATTCATGAGAATCAGTGTTCAGATAGATGAAGGAAGAACCTATGGTTTCCTGTAGCTTTTCATATCTCCTTTGATTTAGACTGCCAGGCAGTAGGAAAGGCCCGCACTGTGCGTGTGTGAAAGAGAAACCTTAGAAAGGCCAGAAGCAGCTTGTTCAAGGTCCCGGAGGTAGTAAATCCCAGAATTAGAATTCAGAGGCGGGTTATTTCATCCTCTAATTTTAAAATAGAAATAACATAGTGTCTTTGCTCGTTTTAAATCTTTGGATACCTGAACATTAGTAGTAATGTTTTTACCCTCTGGTCAACAATTCATTTTCTACTTGGTTGCTTCTTGAAAAATGAGCTAGTTTAGAAACATGTTGGGTGCACACTTGAGCATTGGGGTGAATGCATGCCTCCTCCTCCAGGAGTTCCGGTGTTAATGTGCCTGTGCTCTCTGTTGGACCAGGTGGCAGCGGAGCTGGGGCCTCGCCCATCGCTGTAGCCAGCTGCATAGTTTAGGCCGCTTAGCACAGCAGAACTTGGAAACACTTAAAAATGCAAAAGGTAAACAATTTCCAGGTTGTTTTAAAATATTACTTACTGCTATACACATCTGTAAAGTGTAGAAGAAAAGTGTTGAAAGTCTTTGCAGATGTGACTTATCATAGCTGAATTTTCAAATCTGTTCTTTTGAATAAATCAGAGACATAAAATTAGCCTTTACACTTCTGCTTTTAACCCTGAATTTATACACTAAATTTAAGTAATTATTTGCACAGTGCTGAAAGGATGAAGCATCTCTGTACAGTGACCAGAGGGTTTGTTTTATCATCAGGATGTACAGTAATATTTACAGACCGTTCTGGGATCAGTGCAGTGGGCCACGTGATGCTGGGAACAATGGATGTCCATCATCACTGGACAAAGGTAAGAAAAAGCTGAAATGCAAAAAAAATCTCTGATTTGTCATCAACATAATTTTGTTTCAAACTATGCTATTATGTCAATAAACTTTAAAAAACTTTAATTGTAGTTACAGCTCTTTTCAGATCAGATGTTTAATATCATGTAGTTTAAAATATTTAAAAGACTGATTTTTAATTCAGCTTTTATTTAGAAATTTTATTCTTTTCTGAAGTATTGCCTAAAGGCCTGTATTCTGTTGTTTTGTTTTAACTTTCACACATTTCTGGCATAATTGACCTGTGAAACCATTACCACATTCAAGATAGTGGACATAGTTGTCACCCACAAAAGTATGTCCCTTTGTCAACACTCTCCTCCATCCCAGCACCCCCTCCCAGCCAATCACTGGTATAGATTAGTTTATATTTCTAGAGTTTTATAAATTGGAATCACAGAGCACATACTTTTTGGCGTAGGGGGTATCTGATTTCTTTCACTTAACTATTTTTGAGATTCCTCCATGCTGTTGTATGTATCAAAGAAATTATTCCTTTTTATTGCTATGTAATATTTCACCACAGCTTTTAATCCACTCACCTATTGAGGGACATTGCATTAGATCAGTTTTTGGCTATTAGAAATGGAGCTTCTATGAACATTATCTACAAATGTTTTTATGGACATATATTTCCTTTTCTCTTGAGTAAATCCCTAAAAGTGGATAGCTAAATATGTTAGGGCACTTAAACTTTTTAAGACTTGCTGTGGTTTTCTAATAAGTGTGCAGTACTAGCTCGTTGTGGATTTAATTTGCATTTGGCATCTTTTTCATGTGTTTATTTGCCATCCACTTATCTTCGTTGGTGACATATTGGTTCAAGTCAATATTTGGTAGAAAGTATTTGCAGCCGAAACCGGTTTGGCTCAGTGGATAGAGCGTCAGCCTGCGGACTGAAAGGTCCCAGGTTCAATTCGGTCGAGGGCATGTACCTGGGTTGCGGGCACATCCCCAGTGGGAGATGTGCAGGAGGCAGCTGATCGATGTTTCTCTCTCATCGATGTTTCTAACTCTCTATCTCTCTCCCTTCTTCTCTGTAAAAAACCAATAAAATATATTTTAAAAAAAAAGAAAGTATTTGCAAACCACATATCTAACAGTCTTTATATCTAAATATATAAAGAACTCTCAAACCTAACAGTAAAAAATACAAATAATCCAACTAGATAATGGGCAAAAGACATGAACAGGCATGTCACAGAAGCACATATACCAGTGATGGCAAACTTACGACACGCGTGTCAGAGGTGACACGCGAACTCATTTTTTTGGTTGATTTTTCTTTGTTAAATGGCATTTAAATATATAAAATAAATATCAAAAATATAAATCTTTGTTTTACTATGGTTGCAAATATCAAAAAATTTCTCTATGTGACACGGCACCAGAGTTAAGTTAGGGTTTTTCAAAATGCTGACACGCCGAGCTCAAAAGATTCACCATCACTGGCATATACAGATGACAAATAATCACATACAAAGATGTTCCACGTGATTTGCCCTAGCAAAATTCAAATTAAAACTACAATGAGATATCACTACACACCTATCATAATAGATATCCAGGTTGTTTATGTCAAAGAATTCGCACCAGTGCTGGCACTGGACGAGTATTACTCTCTTCTCGATATGAAAAATAATGGCACCATCAAGTGCTGGCGAAGATGCAGAAAACTGATCACTCATTCTTTGCTGTAAAATGGTGCAGGCCTTCTGGAAAAGAGTAGGGAAGTTCCTTAAGCATTCAGCATGTGGTCCAGAGTGGTACTCTTGGGCATTTATGCTAGAGAAATGAAAAAGTATGTTCCCACAGAAACCTATACACAAATGTTCATAATAGCCCAAAACTAGAAAAACAAACCCTAATGCCCTTCAGTGTCTGAGTGGTTAAACAAAGGGTGGCACGTCCGTGCAACAGAGCACCACTCAGCAAGAAGGAAGAGTGAGCTGCCCACGCCTGCAGCAGCGTGTTGGGTCTCAAGGGCGTTGTGCTGGTGAGAAAAGTCCACCTCAGAAGATTGCAGACTGTATGATCCCACTTCTGCAACATTCCTAAAGTAATGAAGTTACAGAAAGAACAGGTCAGTGATCACCAAGGCGAAAGAGGGGAACAGAGGGTTTGGTTGTGAAAGTGTAGCGCAGTGGGTCCTTATGCAGGACTCTTGACCATGGTTGTGTCATATGAATCTACACGTGATAAAATCGCACACAGTTAAATACACACCCACAGTGAGTGTGAGTAAAACTAATGAAATCTCATCAGGTTGGTGGATTGGGTGAAATCTCAGTATCCTGGTTGTGACAGTACACAACCAGGATAGCTCTCCAAGATGTTGCCATTGGGGAAACTGGGTGAATGATGTATGAATCACAATTACCTAACTCACCTGACCTGGCCCCGCCTATCTCTTCAGCCTCTGCTTCTGCACCCTGACTGTGGGCCCTGGCCAAGAGGGACAAATTCTTGTAATCCGTTCACTCCAGGGGCCAGTGTAGTGCTTAAGTACATGGGAGGGTAGTGTTCATTGCATTTAATTTAATGTAGGTGAATTAAGTAAATTCTGTTAGACTTGAAATGCATACACATACTTTATTTCTAAAACCCTTCTTTTTTTTAAAAAAATATATTTTATTGATTTTTTTTACAGAGAGGGAGGAAGAAGCAGAGAGGGTTAGAAACATCATCAGCTGCCTGCTGCACACCTCCTACTGGGGATGTGCTCGCAACCAAGGTACATGCTCTTGACCAAAATCGAACCTGGGACCCTTCAGTCCGCAGGCTGAGGCTCCATCCACTGAGCCAAACCAGTTAGGGCCTAAAACCCTTCTTTACCATTCAATCATTCTAAACTAAGTCGAGATTCTTACCTAAATATCTAACTGTTAGTACTTAGGACATTTCTTTCCTTTTTTAAAAATCTGCAGCTTTTTGAAAGGTTGCCAAGTTACTTTGACCTTCAGAGGAGGCTAATGCTCCTAGAAAACCAAATAAGCCACCTTCTGGGGGACATCCAGGTCGTTTATATCGAAGAGCTCCAGCCAGTGCTGACGCTGGATGAGTATTACTCTCTTCTCGACGTGTTCTATAAGAGGCTGTTGAAAAATAGAGTTCCTTTCCACCCGCAAAGTCTGCGTGGCTTACAGATGATTCTCAACAGGTAAATACCTTAAACAAGAACGACCCTTCTTTATTCACACAGATTGTTTTGTATCTCAGTGTGTGGTTCTGCATCGATTAGCAACACTCTGCACAGGAGAAAGCTAGCATAAAAAAAAGAAAAAAGAAAAGAAAGCTAGCGTGAGAGAGCTGAAGAGCTGAACCTCTGCACGCTCTGTGACTACAGCGCCACGGATGGTGCAGTCAGTCCTGCGGAAAACCTGCAGGATTAAACCGATGTTAAGTCAGTAGCCAACGTTTCTTGTGCATATACTACATACACTGATTTCCACCATGCACTGTGCTTGGAGCTTAAATGCATTAGCTCTTAACCATGAAATGGTTACTCTGCCCATTTTACAGATGGGGAAGGTCCCAGGGTCAGGAAGTGTGTGGTCATCCTGGTAGTGAGCCTCTTTGGGCACAGCAGAACTTGAAGTCAGTTGTGATATATGTAGATTCAGGGTAGATTTCCTTGATGAATTCCTTTTCTATTAATCAGACTCTTAGAATGTTTTCTTTAGGGTGCAGTGGGGGATGGAGGGGATCAATGGTTTTGCTTTCATGTGTGTCATTGCAGTGACAGATACGCTCCAAGTTTGCATGAACTTGGGCATTTTAACATCCCCACGCTCTGCGACCCAGCCAACCTGAAGTGGTTCATTCTCACCAGAGCCCAGGAGGCGAGAGAGAACATGAAGAGGAAAGACGAGTGAGTGTTGTCAGCCCCTGTAAGGTCTTATTGCTCAGTCTAACTTAAAAATTCAGGTATTCTGAACTCAGAAGAGTGGGAAATTCACACTGTGCTTAACTTAGGAATTGACTGATTGGAGGACGTTCCATATTTATTTCTTCCTATCTTGTTCTGCCAGGGATTGGCTGTGGCTGTTTTCTAATAACCTAGATTACATTACCATCATAATAGAAATGTACAACAATAAAAGAATGGTTAAATAATTTTTATACTTGCATATAGTAGAAACCACCATTTAAAAGAATGTTCATTTATTGAACTAATGTTTGTCGAGGACCTTGGTGCCCAGCTGGCACTGTGAAAGTCCCTAGCAGGGTACGGTGAAAATGGACAGACACACCTGTGGCATTCACATTCAGATGTCAGAGGCAGAAAGGTTAAACTTTGTGTTAAAAAAAAAATAGACATAATTTTTGTCAGAGAGAAGGGTCATTCCCCTGGGAAATATTGGGCCCATTTCTTTTTTTTTTTTTTCTTGTCATTTTTCCATTGATTTTTTTTTCTAATATATTTTATTGATTTTTTACAGAGAAGAAGGGAGAGGGATAGAAAGTTAGAAACATTGCTGAGAGAGATTGATCAGCTGCCTCCTGCACGCCCCTTACTGGGGATGTGCCCACAACCAAGGTACATGCCCTTGACCGGAATCAAACCCGGGACCCCTCAGTCCGCTCTATCCACTGAGCCAAACGGGTTCGGCAAGGGCCCATTTCTTAGTGTTAGAAGAAAAGAAAGAGAACATCCCACCAGCCACACCCACCATGTCCTGGTACTTCCCTGTTTGTACTGTGCCTCCATTTTTCCTCCTTTTTTCTTTAGGTCTGAGTATAATCAAGCAAAGAAATTACAAGGAGAGGCAAAAAACAATTCTTTTAAATATTTTTTAAGTTAATCTGCTACAGGCAGTAGAGCCACCAGCACAGCCCTAGAGAAACCTCAGCAAGGGCTGCCCTCTCGGGCTCAATGCCCCTTCAAGACGGTACCCCCGAGACTGACGGGCCCTCCTGATCACAGAGGCGTGGCCCCAGGATCAGGGCGACTCTGGGATGGGACCAGAGGCTTCTCGTGGAAGCAGTGGGAATGCAGGCCCTACCTAGATGGGTGCAGGGGTGAGTTGTTGACACTCACAGCGACTTGGCCATATTGCACAGCTTTTCTCTTCCAAGCCAGACTGTTCGAGTGTCTTTTTTAGAGCAAGTGAGAAAAGCCCTTTACAGAAGAAGTTTGTCATCCCCTGCTATCGATGGTACCTGAGAGTTCCTCCTTCCAATCCTGCGCCGAGTGGGAATTCTCAACCCTAACCCTGCCCACTTCTTGCCTCTCTAAGCAGCCTGGTCAGGAGGAGGAACCTCACAGAGAAAACATACAGCATGTGGAAGGGACCTGGTTGTTGTTGCAAAAAGGGATTCAGTCAGGACAGACCACAAACTGCAGACCAACTACAGTAGCCACTTTTGTTTCCAAGACTCTCCTACTTTACGGGTGCTTTACCGTCCTCGCTCTTGTGCAGTTGAAGCTTGGGGAGAAGAGGATAGTTAGTGTTTGGAACTAGCACAGTGCTTGACTTAGACTAGCTCAGGACCTGGCCACAGCACTGTGGCTTTCCTCATCTCCTCTATGGGCTTCCCAAGTGATGTCCACCCGGGAAGCCATGGTGATTTGGGGATTGAATCTCTTACTACATTCCTTCCCTAGCCCTTGCCACCTGTGGGAGGAAGGATTGAAGACAACTTTCTGCCTTGAGTTGTTTACTTTCTAGATCTTAACTCAAGCCCTTGATGGAAGACACATTGTGGCCTCAGGCAAAGGGGAGGGAGTGCTGGCCTAGAAGAGTGAGAGTGAAGAGGGCATGGCTTTGGGTGCCTGCCATTGTTGTGAACTTGCCTTTTTTTTTTTAATTCTTTATTGTTGAAACTATTACATACATCCCCTGTTTTCCCCCTTTAACCCCCTCCAGCCCGCCCCCGCCCCAGGCCCTCACCGCCCTGAGTCTGCTTTTTATTTGGGAATCTTTAGAAGTCATTGCTTACCACCCAAGGATCCAACCCAGGTGTCTACATGCTCAGCTTCCTGCTTCCTTCAGTTGCAACTAGTTCTGGGTGAGGCAGGATAAGAGCTTCCTAAAG
>NW_006291554.1:1397740-1412692 GCF_000327345.1 Myotis davidii
GTATGTGGAAACAACAGGCACTGCACGACCACCACTGGTGTATGTTCTAAGCATATAATTTGGCTTTGGTGGACACCATTTTCAGCGTTGTGAGCAGAAAGGTATAGCCCCGTATCTAAAAATGTATTTATAGTTTATGTTCTTTTATTTGCTGTGGCAGTGATTTTTATTTTTGATATAACAGGTTAAAGGTTATTGAAGATGAATTGATACAGGCTTCAACAAAGAAATTTTCCCTGGAAAAGTTCTATAAGGAGCCCAGTGTTTCTAGTAAGCAGATGGTGGATTGCTGTAAGAGACTTCTGGGGCAGTCGCTGCCTTACCTACAAGGGATGCACCTCTGCGTTTCACATTTTTACTCTGTTATGCAAGACGGAGACCTCTGTATTCCTTGGAATTGGAAAAATGGAGAAGCCATTAAGTGACACAAACCTGTATTATTTTTTAAAGAACTAAGAATGAAGCTGTTAACTTAAACTTAAGTCCACAATTTGCTATAACAGTATTATTTACCTACTACAAGAACAAAGTTTCTAATTGCTGCTTTGAAAGTATACTTATTTTTTAGAATTAATTTCTGCTGGGAAACTTGTAAAAACAGTTTTCACTCCCCATCTTATGGTGTTTCTTATCTGATTGGCAAGACTAGGTAAAAAGCTGTTGGCATGAAAGAACATATTTGTGTATGAGTGAATGTGGGTAAGTACGTAACCCAATTCAACATGCATCTTCACAGTCACATCCCATGTATCAGTACACACATGTATTTTGCAACCAGTGTGGACTGTTGATGTCCAAAACACAAGATTGATGGGTATCAAAAGCTAGATAATGAAACTTTGCTAAACAGAAAGAATGGAAAGGGAAAGCCATTGAATGAATATATGGTATTAAACATCTTCAGTGACAGAGAATTTAGTTTTAAACCTGTAAGTTTTCCTTCCCATTGAAATAGTGTAGTTGTAGCATGAAGCCAACAGACAGTGAATTTTTCTGATTCATTTAATGAGGTGACTCTTTTATGGCCATGGAAAACACTACCCCGAAAAATTCTTGTTTCCCAAAGATTCCCAGCAGGTAGGGTCAAGTGTAACGTGGTCCCAGTCAGGCAGGATTCTGTCACCCCTTGCAGCCTAGGTCTTCCTGTTCCCACCAGTGTTTGGAATCCTGGTTCAGGCCTCCGAGCCACCCCTGGTCCACAGCTGTGGGGACAGCCAGCCCCACCCCAAGGGGCATGGTGTGACCACTCTAGACACGGGGCTTCTCTCTCTGCAGATACTTCTCTTAGGATATTTCTGACCAGTTCCAAAACCTCTTCATTGTTTCTCAAGAGGACAAAGTGAATCCTATTTGGGACACCATTTTTGTAGCTCTTACTGCAGAAGAAATGAGAGAAATTTTTTCCCACAGTGCATTACAAGGGAAAGGTATTTAAAACCATTCTTGAAGTATGTTTTAAATTAATCTAAAACGTTGGTTATTTAAACTTAAAATTCAAATGTGTATTCAAAAGAAATACTGATTTGTAATTATTCCAGGGTGTGTGTGTCATCCCTTTAACCTGTGCCTAAGATCTGTACTTACATTTTTTTCTAATGTAGCAAATGTTTCCAGAGCCAGACGATGGGAGGTTACATAAGAAAATTTATTGGAAAAATGGGTTTGGATTAAATACCTTTTGTAAAATCAGTAATATGTTTTGAATTGGACTTTGTCTTGAAACTAATTGTTACATAATAAATATATATTAATCAAACCATTGTTTTCTCTTTTTATTCAGTTACTAATAGTTTTACAACTATTTCAACATAATAGGAAAGTAGAAGAAATTGACGGCCTGTGCATGCCTGTTGGATTTCCTCCCAGTGTAACGAAGAGGACCTGCACAGGATCCGACCCTCTCACTACAAAGCCTCAGGTCAGAAAGAGGCTCCAGGGGGACCTGAGCTCCACCCCCACCCCTCAGAGGGCTCTGACCCATGAACCGATTCCTAGAGTGAGCGAGATGGTACGCTTTCTCAGTAGAGGGTGCCAGAGGCAAGCTGCTCCGTTGGTCAGAGGCATGGGGTGATAGCCTCGGTGGAAACCTGCCCCAGCTGTGGGCTCAGAGCGCATGCCCTCGACACACACTGCCTGCGTGCTTGGGCCTTCTGTTCACACTGACACCCTCACCTCCGCTTGTCCATCGGCTGGCTTGCCTGTATCCGGCCGGTGCCCCAGAGTGTTGCTTCCTGCTTACCCAGTGACTAGAGAGCCAGGCCCTGGGCAACCCAGCCAACTTCACTGCCATCCAGGGCCACAGCCACGCCTTTTCCAATGAGAACTGAAGAGGGGACCCCCTTCCAAGCCTTTTCTTCCTTTGGGGCTTCCGGCCCCAGAGTACCGTGTAGACCTCCTGGAATCCTTGGAATTTCCTAGGTAATGGGAGCCTAGAGGGTATCTTCTGTCATGTTAGTGAGGTGACTTTTGGGACCCCCACCCCCACCTAAGAATGGGGGCTGGTTGACAGAGGACCCAACCATGTGATTCGAGGGTTGGAACACCCAGTCCCATCCCAGACCCCGGGGGACAAGAGAAGGGCTGGCGGTTGAAACAATCGCCAATGGTCAATGATCTCATGAACTCCCATGAGAACCCAAAACAGCTTCCGGTTGGTGAAGCGGGTGGTGCTAGTGGAGTGCTCACACGGACGCCCGAGCCCGTCCCCTTACCTGCCCCTGTGCACTTGCTCCACCTGGCTGCTCCTGCCGGAGTCACATCCTTTTATACAAACCAGAGATCTAAGTAAAGGTGTCTGAGTTCTGTGAGCTGTTCTAGCAAATGAATCGAACCCGAGGAGGCGGCCTGGGGACCTCTGAGCTGTTGCTGGGGTGTTGGAAGCACAGGGAACAACAGCCTGGGCTTGGCCTGTTCCATCTCAGCCAAGGAGGCCGCCTCCTGGCTCCAGCTGGGAACTAAACATATTGCTGTGACGCCAACATCAGAATCGAATTATTGAACCCAAAGCGTTGAGAGTAAAACACCAGATTGGCTTGGGAGGTAAAGGAAGTCTAGAAAACGTCGTGTGTCAAAATCGCAGTTCAATTTATATGGAGTTTGAAAGCATTTGGCACATTCGCATAAGAATTTGGCAGAGTCCCGCGTGCCTGCCTCTAGGGGAGGCCAGGGGTCCTCCCGGGACATGCAGGGGTGTAGGTAGGTGGCAGGCTGCTCTGGCCACGGATGGCTCTTAAGGGGCGTGGCCAGGCAAACACTCTCAAGTTCAAAAGGAAAATCTGTTATTCCCAGTGAGGACATTCTTCAGCTTGCAGGTGTAGGCCCAGAGGACAGACGGGCAGGAAGGAAAGGTAGGGGCTGGTGGAGGAGGGGATGGCCCCAGGGGGTGGAATAGTGACGGAGCGCCGCCTGGTGGTAAGAGAGGAGCCGCTGAGAACCGCGAGGGGCTCCTGGCTCCAGCTTTGACCAGTTGGTGGGTCAACGTAGATGGGAGGGTGTACCTAGAGCCTCGGTATCTGAGTGAAGCCATAGGAGGGGGTGGAGAGTCCACCTTCCACGCAGGCGAGCTGGCCCGGCCCTGGGCGCTGGGAGGAGCCCCCTGCGCGCTCCCTCGCTGGCACTCGGGGGTCTCCTGGGGCTTCTCAAGAGGAGCTGCAGGCACATCCGCCTTCAGCGGCGGGTAGGTGACTTCTCCGGTTATCTCGTTTACCCAGAAGAACGTATCGAGAGGTTTCTTCCTCTGTTCAAAGTGACTCGTGGACATAGCTACAGGGGAGAGGGGACAACACAGGTGCGCCTTCAGTGGTCCGCGATGGGGAGGACTCCACCCACACAGCCCAGGGCAGGGAGCCTCCCCTGGGCTCTGCGAGCCACCTGTGCTCTGCCTGCCAGGGAGACCCTCCCAGAGGCTCCAGAAACTTCCCAGGACCAGGCGCACGCCTAACTGGAGGCTCCAGACGAATTCTAGGGTCTTAATGTCTTTTTAAATCTTAACCAAGTACACTTAAGACGTATACTGTACATCTGGACCTAGTTCAGATGTATGTGCATGTGTGCGTACTAGCAATTTCATGGAACATAAATGATTATGTGCAACATTCCCTATGCGATTTTCCATGCACTGCAATTCGACTATATCCCTTAAGAAAATGCTGGTTGCCACTCCTTAAACTCATTTTGTAAAGAAAGTGACAATGATTACAAACTATAACTGGAAAAAAAACACACCTTTCTTAGATTAAAAGGAGAATGGAGAATGCTGGATCTTCTTACAAAAAAAAATATCACTCATAAATTTTACAAAAATATAATCATATGTGGTCAGAATGGTTCCCCAAAAGTGGCCATGCCCTAATCCTTGGAACCTTGTAATAGTGTTTCATTACATGACAAAGGGTCTTTGCAGATATAATTAAAACCACAGATCTTACACGAGGGACGTACTGTGTATTATCCAGGTGCCCCAATCTAACCACCTGAGCCCTGGGAAACAGCTTTTCTGGCTGGGGTCCAAGGGACACTGCCTAAGGAGTGAGAGGGATTCTAAGAGTGAGGAGGCCTCGCCTGCCATTGCTGGCTGGATGATGCCAGAGGCCAAGTGCACGCCATGAGAAGGAAAATTCTGTCAACAAAACCAGTGAGCCTGGCTGGGACTGGGTTTTCCCCCATAATCTCTGATAAGAGCTCAGGGTGGACAAAACGCTAGTTGGACGTGTGAGACCCTGAGCAGAGTCCCACGCCTCACTCGAGGGACTCAGGACCTACAACTCTGGGAGAGAAGTGGCTCTTGTTCCAAGCAGCTACATTTGTGGTCCTGAGTCACAGCAGCAACAGGAAACTCACCCTTACCTGCCCCTGTGCACTTGCCCAAGACCAGTGCCAGACAGGGCTGCAAAGCTGTAGCTTCCTGACCTCAGGGGAATCCACCTTAGTGTGGGCCGAATGGCAGGTCTGGGGGACTCGTCCTACTTTCTGTCATGCTTGGTACTTCACCTTCTTCAGAACAGACAGCGACTGTCCCCCCTGAGAAATGTCAAGGCACACTACCTAGACGATCAACTAGGTCAACCCGTCTTCAAGGTCCTGACACCTGCATCCCACGAGAAGCTCCAATTTGCCCCAGGCAGAGAGGGTCTGCCCACTATCCCCTGGTGGTCCCCAAGGCCATGGGCAAGTCAGCATCTCCTTCCAGGATGCCCAGAACCGGGGGGCTGATAGCAAGGGCACAGTGGGCTCAACAGATGGCCAGGACTTGGGGGACTGGAAAAGTATGAGGAGTTTGAAGCTCACCTGTCTGAAAGGTCTGGAGTGGAGGATTCATTGAAGGGAGCTTCAGAGAGGAGGGGGAGCCTTAGAAGACTGGGGGCTCCTAGCAACCTGGTCTTTATTGTGTCAAGCCCTTCCCAGCCTATCCCAGCCTAGATTCTGCCCACTGTAGGAAGTAGCGCCGGCTCCAAACATGGGGGTGAGCCACGTAACATGCCAGAGTGTGGGAAATGCCTTCGGCTCAACGTGGCCAGGGTGAACTGGGTTTTCCAAAATTCCATTCTTTGTATTGTTTCTGATATTTATGTTCTGTAAGTTTTAAAGGGCCACGAGACATTTTTTTAAAAATATATTTTATTGATTTTTTACAGAGAGGAGGGGAGAGGGATAGAGAGTTAGAAATATTGATGAGAGAGAAACATCAGTTCAGCTGCCTCCTGCACACTCTCCACTGGGGATGTGCCCCCAACCAAAGCACATGCCCTTAACAGGAATCGAACCTGGGACCCTTCAGTCCACAGGCCGACGCCGACGCTCTACCCACTGAGCCAAACCAGTTAGGACGCCACGAGACATTTACATGAGATTTGTTGGCTCATATGGTAACTCTGTTTAACAGTTAAAGGACTGCCAGAATATTTTCCCAAGTGGCTACTGGAGTCTTAGATAATTCTCAGACTCTTCTTGGGGCTTTTTAAGTCTGAGTTCATTGCAGCAAAATAAAGTCACGTTCAACAGCTATTTATTACCAGGTCAATGGGTAAAATCAACTGCTTCTGGCATAACTTACACCTTTAAGTGACCAGTTGTCCACAATGTAACACACATAATTCCCTGAATACATATTATTGGTCTCAAAGTTTTAAGTCCAACATCCTAGGAATTTTTCAAATAAAATGATTCAGAAAAGTGGTGCCAGTTTATTAACTGATCTGTTTCACATCCAGCCTTCTACAGATGCCTAGGGGTGGGAACTCCCCAATCCACACCTCTGCCTTGCCAGCTGGTTCCCTGGCCGCCAGGGAATTTAAGGAGGCGGCAGTGCTGGAGGGGTGGGATGATCAATTTTGTGTGTCACTTTCCTGGCCAGGGTATGGAGGAGAGACTGAGCGCTGCTGGACCTGGGCCCTCAAGAGGTTTGTTTTCATCCCAGCCCCCTCCCCGCACCCAGAGACAGCCTGATGACTCTGGAATGTGCTGCGTCTAGAAAACATTCCGGTTGTCCTGACCTGGTCGAGCATGTAAGGCAGTTTCCTGCACCTGGAAACAGTCACATATCCATTTACGTGACTATTCCCTGCTGCGCCCCTCCCCAGCCCCCTTATTTTTGCTCCATATCGTTCTCTAGCGCCAACTGAGCAGTGCGGGGACTCCTTTCATCTTGCAACTGCCCGAGCAATGCTGCAAATCCGTTTCCCTTAATATCAAACCTTTACCAGTTGTTACACTGGAGGGCCTTGCCTCTTTCTTTAGATTTTCAGTCTCAGGGCCTTTCCCTGGCTCTGCGAGTCCTAACGCGTGGGGTGCCCAGCTATTTGACCAAACGTTATTCTGGGCTTTTCTGTGAGGGTGTTTTTGGATGAGATTAACATTTAAATGGGTGGACTATGATAGGGCAGATCATCTCCATAATGTGGGTGGGCCTCAGCCAATCAACTAAAGGCCTGAACAAAACAAAAAGACTGTCCTAACCGGTTTGGCTCAGTGGATAGAGCATTGGCCTGCAGACTCAAGGGTTCCAGGTTCGATTCTGATCAAGGGCATGTACCTTGGTTGCAGGGCACATACCCAGTGGGAGATGTGCAGGAGGCAGCTGATCGATGTTTCTCTCTCATTGATGTTTCTAACTATCTCTCTTCCTTCCTCTCTGTAAAAAAATCAATAAAGCTGAAACCGGTTTGGCTCAGTGGATAGAGCGTTGGCCTGCGGACTGAAGGGTCCCGGGTTCGATTCCAGTCAAGGGCATGTACCTTGGTTGCGGTCATATCCCCAGTGGAAGATGTGCAGGAGGCAGCTGATTGATGTTTCTAACTCTCTCTCTCCCTTCCTCTCTGTAAAAAATCAATAAAATATATATTAAAAAAAAAAAAAAAAGGCTGGCCTTCCCAGGGCCAGAAAGGATGCTCAGGCAGGCAGCCATCAGATTTCACCCGCGTTGTGGGCTTTTCCTGGGTCCCTGGCAGCCAGCCATCGGACTGGGGCTGGAGTGTGCGCTCCATAACCACAAGCCAATTCCTCATCATAAACCTCCTTCTACATATACACATACATCCCATTGAGGTTTCTCTGGAGAATCCCAATGCAAGGAGGATTTTCCTTCCTGTTTTGTGGGCATCACTTCCTGTTCCCAAGGCCCTCACCCCAGCAGTGCAGCCTCTTCAGGGAGCAGCAGTGCAGTCCAGCTCGAGACTGGCCAACGTCAGGCGCTTCTTGAGTGCAGAGATGAGCCCCAGCGCTCGCCTCCTCATAGGTCGGAGTTCAGCTCACAGGGGTGCTCTGCCAACGTCTCACCTGTGAACAACTCTAACCACTCCTCTTTGTTCCTGCTTTGTAGCTTGCACTGTGGAGGTCAGACCGATACTGTCCCACCCAAACTGGTTCAGATGTCCAGACTAATGACATCACACACATCAACAGGTTACAGAAAAGTTTATGGGTTACAAAAGTTACGTAATGAGGCTCCCTGGGGAGAGGACAGACACGCCAGCTGGTTTGCCTTGATAGAAAGGAGGAGTGAGCCGCTCTGTTTTTATTGTGGACTAGAGGCCAAGTGCACGGATTTGTGCACCGGTGGGGTCCCCTGGCCTGGCCTGCACCCTCCCAGGACCCCGCAGGAGACATCAGACTGCCGGTTTCAGCCCGATCCCCACAGGCCAGGCCGAGGGACCCCCACTGGTGCACAAAACCGTGCATGGGCCTCTAGTATGTATAGAAGATCTTTGGTTAATCTCTTCCCGCTCTCCCCCTTTTCCCTCTGACATTCATCAGTCTGTTCCATGTTTCCATGCCTGTGCATTGAGTGTCTGCCCCCTGGTGGTCAGTGTGCATCATAGCTACCGGTCAAACCCTCACTTAGGCTTTTATATAGCTAGATAGAGGTGAGGGTTCCAATGCAATGAAAAATGCGTTTCCTCTCTGGAGCTGAGGAGTGCTTGGGCTTTCAGATTAGCCTGCCCAGATGTGAGAGAAAGGGCTTGAAAGTTCAAGTTATCAGTGGTCAAACATCTAAAAGGGGGTCAGCCTCGTATTACAGCTCACGCAGTCCTACAGGGGGCATGGTGAGGGGGGGAGTTAGTTGCTCCTGTTACCACCTCCATGATGCCTCCCCATTTTCTTTCTGCCTTTTTACTCAGATATATCTAGTGAACAATTCTTTTTTTTAATAATATAAATTTATTTTAAAACCTCACCTGAGGCTATTTTCCCTCTGCAGGCCGACGCTCTATCCACTGAGCCAAACCGGTTTCGGCTCCATTCATTTTTAGAGAGAGTGGAAGACAGCAGGAAAGACAGAAACATTGACATGAAAGAAACACGTCAATTGGTTGCCTCCTGCAGGTGCCCTGACCAGGTCCTGGGCCAGGGAGGAACCTGTAACAGAGGTTCAGGCCCTTGACTGGAAATGAACCCAGGACCCTTCAGTCAGTAGGCTGACGTTCTACCCACTGAGCCAAACCAGCCAGGGCTAGTGAACAATTCTTTATGAAGCTCTCGTTAAAACAACTGGCATGGTTTCTGGCCCCTGAATAGAACCTGGTTGATGCGAAGCCTTTCCTCCTCTTGGCAGGGTTGGCATGAACTTAAAGGCTGAGGTGGCTGGTACGTGAGCGTTCATGACCCTCACCTACCTAAAAAGTGGGATGAATGACTCAGCGTCTCCGTCCACAGATCCCATTTCATCTTTGAACTTGAGTCTACAGCTTCTGGCTTTATTTATTACTGGGCAAGGAGGAGCTAAAGGAACTGAGCCTATGATTTCCTGTAAACCACATGTCTTGGAGATCACGTGTCCACGCATGGCGAGCATCCTCCCCTGTAGCTGTTGCTGGGTGTCCACCCCAAGGAGCAGGGCTGTTAGCCACTCCTTTCCTCGGGGCCGTCTGTGCTGCTCCGACGCTGCAGGTGAGGAACCTGGAACCTGGAGCGATTAGCGATGCATCTCACACCCGGTGAAGCAGAGCCAGGATCTCTGTGAATCAGAAAATGTCAGGGCCCAGGCGTAAAAACTTTTTATTTTTAAGGGTTTTAAGCAGACAGTTAAAAAAGCACCCACCGCACTATGCTACTAAATCCACATGCTGACCAACATTGACAGTAATTTTAAAAAAAAAAACACAAATGAAGCCTCCAATTTCATCAGCAACCCCTGCCCTGGGAGGGCAGAGCAGGACTTTCACACATCGTTCCAATACACAGTTTCATATTCTGGTTTCATATAATTTGCATCCACAGGAAATGTATCAGCTGTTCTCAACCTGTGGGTCGTGACCCCTTTGGCAGTCGAACGACCCTTTCACAGGGGTTGCCTAAGACCATCCTGCATATCAGATATTTATTTACATTACAATTCATAACAGTAGCAACATTAAAGTCATGAAGTAGCAACGGAAATAATTTTATGGTTGGGTCACAACTAGAGGAACTGTATTTAAAGGGCCAGAGGTTGAGAACCACTGAAATATGTAGGGCAAAACAGTAACAACATGGTTTACTATATGCCAACAGTGCTCACACGGCAGCCACTGTTCTAACCACTTTACTTACATCATTTCATTAACTACCCCCAACCCCAGTCACCCTGTGAGGTTGGCACAAATATTTCATTTTACAGAAAAAGTGAAACACAAAGACGTTTAAGTAACGGACTCACAGATACAGTGTTGAACTTTACAGAAACGGTACTTGTCTGTACCTTCACCAGTTTCTCGTTTTATTTATCCGTGAAAGATGCAACTCCAGCTCTTTCACACTCGCTTCCCAAAGTTCCAAAACAACCCACTGACTTCTCTGTTCTTCTGCTGATGGGAATGTGGGCTTTTCCCAATCTCGCTATCTCAACAATCTTTCCAACTGCAACGAACAGTATTGCAATGCAGGCTCACACGCATCTCCTGGTAAGAAGCTGTTCTGTGGTTTATCCAGGAGATTTACTAGGTGACCGAATACACACAACTTTACAAGATTTTGCAAACCGCTTTGCACAACTGTCATCACAGTTCCCGCTCCCACAGCAGGGAGTGCCCAGGGCCCACACACCCACATAAACAATTTGCCAGGGGGGAATGTGTGAGATGGTCCGTATTCATTCACATTTCCTGGGCTTTCTTCTCTGTACACGACTCTGTGGGCTGACAGTCTCGGTCAGCAAGGCTGGGCTGACACCGGACAGCTGACTGAAAGACCTGCTGATGCCCACCTGTCTCTCTTCAGCCCCAACTTCAGTTCTTAGGGAGAGAAGGCAGGGCAGGGTTGGAAAAGGGGGTGTGCCCTCCAGGCCAGAGAGGGGTGCGAGATGGGTACTGTGGCTGGGGCCGTCGAAAACTGTTCACTGGTGCCTGTGGCTCAGAACCACAGAGAGCCGGGCTCCTAATTATAGGAATGCACTTGTGGGTGGCCTCCAGTCGACGTTTCACTCAAGAACCCTTTCAAAAGACTCCAATCATGACTCAGCTAAACTAAATTCAGCTCTATCTTCCTCAACAGAGGCAACTTTATGCAAAATCTCTGCGTGGCCAACAGATAAGCAAGCACTCAGCCCTGGCCTCAGTCTGGCTGTGGTGGTGGGCGTAACTTCTGCAAATCCAGACAACACCTAAGACAGCACGAAACAGGGACCAGGAGAGACGGGGCAGGGGAGAGGGCTTCAAGGGACGAGGGTCAGGGAAAGCTGGGCCTGGAAGAGTGAGGTCCTGAGCCAGCATGGACAGGTATGGCACTGCAGGTGAAGGGAGACAGCATACAGCAGCCTGCAGAGGTCAGAGCTGCAATCACAACTGCTTACACAGGCTGAGAGCTGCTGGTCTCAGAATATTCAGATATTTGACGGGGACAGGTAGGAGGGGGGTGTCCACGCATAGAAACAGGCAGCAGGGGTAACTGAATAAAACATTTTCAGCTCCAACATTTTACTGAGTCCTTGGGTCTGTGGTTAACTCTCTTAAATGTAATTCACATTCAGACCACATCACTTCTAAACTCAAGTCATCCAAAAGCACTCGGCAGGTGTGGCTGTGGTTGAGCGTTGTCCCCTGCACCAAGAGGTCATTGATTCCCTGTCAGGCACATGCCTGGGTTGCGGCTCGATCCCCAGTGGGGGAATGCAGGAGGCAGCCGATCGATGATGTTTTTCTCTCACTGATGTTTCTCTCTCTCTCTCTCTCTCTCTCTCTCTTCTTCTCCCTCTCCCTTCCTCTCTCTCTAAATCAATATATGGAATTTTATATCGTCCAGGCCCAGTGAGGCCCCTGATGCCCTGCGGCTTGCCCACCGCCTCTGGCCCCCTCTCTTCCACTGGCTCACTCCACTCCAGCCCAGGGGCACCCTGTCACTCCCTGAGACACCAGACAGGAGCCCACCTCCTGTGCGTGGCTCTAGAGACCGCCAGAGCCCACTCCCGACTCCTTCAGGTCTTTGCTCAAATGTCACCTTCTCAGTCGAGGCCCTTCATGACCAGCCTGTTTAAAACCACAGCACACCTCCCAATCCAGCATGCCCTTTGACGCTTCTCCAATGCATGTTGCCCACAACACACACACCAACCCAAACATTTATGGATCGCATATGTTTATCTGTAAAGATCCAAGATGGCACTGTTCGGATCACTGCTGTGTCTCTGGCACGTGGGAGAAGCTCAGCACATTTCTGTTTAACAGACGGAGCTGCACACCTGGGGAATGGGATGGGGATGGGGATGGGGAATGGGATGGGGATGGGGACGGGGACGGGATGGGAGCGATCCACGCTCCAGTGAGGGACCTGACACATGCTCTCCTCCACTTGGCGCCCACAGCAGAGATCCAAGCCAGCTGTGAAGGCTGAAGCCGCAGCCAGAGCTCCCCAGGAGGCATATGGGGCGACTCGGAGGAGTTCCTGCAGCTGCTGTTGCTTTAAGGTCAAACAGAATAGGGACCAGAACAGATCAAACTCCGAGGAAAACCTCAGGGCCCCTTCCCAGCAGCCACGGCCTGCCTCGCCAACGCAGAAGGGCACCGGCCTGCGTCTCCCTTTAGTTACGGAAGAAGACCTGGCCGGGGAGCTCCAGGCCATGGCACAAAGGCCACTCCTGAGGGCCCGAGTCTCCGGAAGGTCCCCAAAGAGCATCTCATCCCCAGCAGGTAAAACGAAGGGCCTCTGAGCTTTTGAATCCTCGGGATTCTCTGCGACCAGCTTCCACAATAAAGAGGGCTGGGTCCTCTGGGAGCACTTTCCCGCAGCGCCTCCCTCTGAGGTCCTCCAGGAACCGCCTCTTCCCTCCGTCAGGCCCCAGCTAATCACCAAGGTGCCCTTTCATGTGCCGAGCCAGGTTGGAAGCCCACCGGAAGGTCTTCCCGCACTTGGTGCACTTGAAGGGCCTCTCGCGAGTGTGGAATCTCCTGTGACTGATGAGCTGGGAGGTCTTGCTGAACGCTTTCCCACACGTGTTACACTTGTGACACTTTTTCGCCACGGGTAAGTCCTGCGGTCCGCTGGGCCCGGAACCCTGCTCACGGCCCTCCACGCGCCTCTCCCCGCTCCGTTTTAACCCCTGCAAACTCGCCCCTCTGTCCTGAGAGGAAGACGGCCCGGCCAGGCTGCTTTCCGACGGCGCCAGGCGGGTGTGCTTCCTCTGGTGGATGCAGAGGGTGTGCTTTGCGATGAAGTCTTTCCCACACCACTGACATCTGAAAGGCTTCTCTTTCGTGTGGGTTCTCTGGTGATTCACCAGGCGGTACTTTCGATCGTAAGATTTCTCGCAGAGGTTACATTTGTAGCGCTTCTCTCCACTGTGGATCCCCTTATGATCTAAGAGGGTTCTTTTACGCGTAAAGCTCTTCCCGCATTCTTGGCACCAGAAGGCTTTCTTCTCGTCCTCCAGGCTTTGTGGCTGCGCATCTGCAGTGTCCCTGCTCTCGCGGTACAGGAGCAGCCGTTTTCCCAGAAAGTGGCTCCTCTGGTGTCGCGAGAGGTTGGAACTCCACCGGAAAGCTTTCCCACAATCCCTGCACTCATACGGCTTCTCTCTGGTGTGAACCCGCTGGTGGATGAGGAGGAAGGAGTGGTTCTGGAAGCCTTTCCCGCACTGGCTGCATGTGAAGGGCTTCTCCGGGGCCGGGCTGCTCGGGGCAGGGCTGCTCGGGGCCGGGCTGCTCGGAGGGACCTGGAGCGCTCCGTCCTGGCTGCGGGAGGACCGGTCATCAGGGCTTCTGTTGAGGGCATGCTGCTTCCTACGAACGATCAATTTCGACCTGTGCGTCAACTCCTTCGCACGTTCGCCGCAGCGGTACGGTTCCTGGCCTGTGTGGGTCCTCTGATGGTTAAGGAGCGCTTTCCTCCCGGGGAAAGTCTGCCCACACTGCGGGCACAGGAAAGCTTCCTCCGCAGGGGGGTCGCTCTGGGGCTGACTGCAGCCGGGGGCCTCCCTCCAGTCTTCACCGCCCCCGTCTGGGCTACAGAACTCTTCTTCCTGGTGCATTCTTTGGTGGCGAGAGAAGTTGGACCTCCACCGAAAGGTTTTCCTGCACTTGGTACATTTAAAGGGCTTCTCCTGGGTGTGGATCCTTTGATGCTGGAGGATATACGATTTACAGTGGAAGGATTTCCTGCACTGGCTGCAGTCAAAGAGCTTCTCCCCGCTTTGGTCTTGCAAATGATGATCCAACCGGGGGCCGTAGGCGAGCGCTTCCTGACACCGCCTCGTTTTGAGATACAGCTGGTTGGCGTGGGACTCCTGGTGCAGGTGGTAGGCGTACAGGCGCTGGAAAGCTTTGCCGCATAAATTGCATTTATAAGGTTTCAGTCCAGTGTGAATTCTCTCGTGTCGCGTGCGATTGGAACTCCACCTGAAGGCTCTCCCACACACTCGGCATTTAAACGGCTTCTCCTGAGTGTGGAGTCTCTGATGGTATTCGAGGTAGGAGCTACGGCTGAAGTTCCTCCCACAGTCAGCACACTTATAGAAAGTCCCCACCACATGAAGATTGCGTTGGTGATGCGAGCTGAGGCTGAAGTCTTTCCCGTGCGCTTCCTTTGAGGGGGCTTTCATTCCAGCGTGAATTCTGTGATGTAGGTTAAACCCGCTGATCACGAGCCTGAGGCCTTTCCCGTACTCCTTGTAGTCATAGTGGTATGAGCTCCCTCTGAAGTGTCGGCCGCAGCCATGCTTCCTTTTTCTTTTGGGAACTCGGAAATATACGTGTCTGAGACTGACACTACTACCGCCGCCCGAGTCTTCCGGTTCCTTTCCTGTCCGGTGACTGAAACTGGCCTCTTTTCTCTTAGCACTCGTGTGTGTGGGATTGCCACCTCCCTCCTGGAACGGGCTCTTCTGTTCCACAGGTTCTCTGGGCCCTGTTTCCTCAGAAACACTCATCACACGACATCCTGACGACACAGCTAAGGCCTGTGCGTCTTCCAAAGGTTTGGGGTTTAGGATGAGCTTGCTTGATTTAATCTGGAGCTCGCCTCCTGACACAAAATAAAGCACAAGAGAAT
>NW_006291554.1:1412807-1434087 GCF_000327345.1 Myotis davidii
AATACGTCTACAAAATAGTCACAGCAAGGCAAAGTGGAAGGGCGTCCCAGGTGACAGGGAAGGGAGGAGAAGCAAGATGGGCACAGGAGCTAGACGTGTGCGGAACTCACATCCAGTTAAAAAGAAAAGGGTTGAGAGGCAAGTGTTAATAGCAAGAGAGGGGAGAGGACCCACAGCACAAGACAGGGCCGAGGGTGGGGATCTGAGGAGAGCCAGCTAAAAGGTCTGGAGAGCAAGCCTATCACAGGGGAGGACGGAGCAGAGAGGAGGAGCAGGAGTGGAATGAGGGCTCCTCAGAGCAGGAAGGGGCAGGCACTGGGGATTCAGCGGGAGTGCAGCATCAATGAACAGGAAACAAGAAGGAACGGTGAAACCCTCCGGTGAGCAATTATGATACTGAGAGGGCTTCTGGGAAAGGGGCACGGCCAGGAATGAACGTCTAATAGGCCAGTCTGGAGGGAAGAAGCCCAGGGCCCGGCACCCTTAGCAACAGTATGAAGGACTTTCCTTCTAGCAAACAATGGAGTAAGTTCCCAAGGACTGACCTGGTGTGAAAGATGGTAAGAAAGAGAACAGACGCTGGAGGAGCAGGATCTGGTAGGTTCTCTGGAACTCACCTGCCGGGGCAGCACCTGGCTTCGCCTTAGGCTGGGCTCTCTGGACGTTCAGGCCCCACGGCTCCCTTGCCTCCAACCAAGAGATCAGGGCAGGTTTGGCCAGTGGCCCCACTGCAGAGGAGAAGGGGAGGGGATGGGATTGAGTCACACAGAACTAGTCTCAAGGACCCTCGCACGCCTGGCGTTGTGGGCGGGAGGAGAGAGAGGCCAGAGAGGTTGGGGAGGGGGCGGGGGGGAAGCTAAGGCAGAAGGCCCAGACAGCCATCTCTAACAGCCCTGAGCAGAGACAAGAGAGGCTGAGAGAAATCATAGCTAAAAGCATCACCAGGGTTCTCTGGAGATAGGAACCACAGAGCAATTCAATCAATTAAATCAGCTAACCTATTGCAGATGCCTAAATGGATTAGGAACTTGACACGTATGACTTCGTCTTTACAGTAACCCAGCATACCAGGCATTCTTATCCTGTTTTTCAAGAGGAAAGACTGGATGACAGATTCAGTGACCTGGTTAGCAGTTACAGAGCTGGACGTACACCCAGGTCAGGCCCCTTCGGATGCGCCATAATGAAGACTAAGAAGGCAGCCGTAAAGGTGGGCAGAGCATGGGGACAGCGATGCCTTACCCAGAGAAGCCAAGCTCCCATAGTTCTCCAGCATCACATCCCTGTAGAGGTTCCGCTGAGCAGGGTTCAGCCAGGCCCACTCATCCTGGGAGAAGGTCACCTCCACGTCCTTGAAGGTCAGAGCCTCCTAAGAAACAGAACGAGACCTTAGGGCAGCGATTCTCAACGTGTGGGTCACGACCCCTTTGGCGGTCGAACGACCCTTTCACAGGGGTCGCCTAAGACCATCCTGCATATCAGATATTTACATGACGATTCATAACAGCAGCAACATTACAGTTATGAAGTAGCAATGAAAATAATTTTATGGTTGGGTCACCACATGAGAAACTGTATTTAAAGGGCCAGAAGGTTAGAACCACTGCCTTAGAGCCAGTCCACAGACCCTGGCTGTCAGGGAGAGGCAGGGGAATGGGCTGCTCTGAGTGAGAACAGGGTGGACTGGTCAGGGTGAAAGAGAAGACCATCACCCAGCAGAAGAGCCCTGGGCTCTGGGGGAGAGTCTAGTCTGCGGGCCTCTGGATCTGCGGTCACTGGACAGAGGCAGGACGAGGGGGAGCTGCAGCTATTCTGTCAGGCAGCAACACTGGGACGTCACGAAGGACAGCTGGTCCTGTGGCTCACCTGAGGCTGGGCTGTCGCCCCATCTCCAGGGCAGCCCTCTTCCTGGGGAAGGGCAGGCACCTGGGCAGCAGGAGGATCTGAAGAAGAAAGAGCCATGAGACAGGGCAGCCCACCCTTCCCCCCACGAGCAGGCATGGACTGCTGTAACCCATTTCACGTTTCCCCAGTGTTTGCTGGAGGCCAGGGAATGGAAGTGAGGGCAGGGCATACAACGGGAGGAGGAGCCAGGCTAACATGGGTCACAGATGAGGTAGGAAAGACACAGAGCTAACGATTAAGAAACCAACAAAACAGCAATAACACAAAGAAGAAAGAAAAAAAAAGACACAGAGCTAAGGGCCAGGATAGGAAGAGACTGTCGTGAGAGGGCAGGTGGTGAAAAGATGACATGACAGGAAATGTGGGAAGTGTGGCTGAGGGCGAGGTGGGGTCTGAGTGCCAGGCGGTGAGTACCGGATTGCCCAGCCAGGAAGTCACGCACTCCTATTTCATAGGGAGGCTCCAGGTGGTCCCCCGGAGCAGAGCCGCTCCTGGGAGGTGAAGCAGAGGGCCATTTCTGTGCGGCTCGCAGGGCTCCCGTACCCATCCATTGTACATCTGGGCTCTGGGCAGGGGCTGGGTCCTGGCAAGAAGAAAACGGGAGAGGATCCCCACGGGGATTAGAAAGCAACTCGGCCAGTCTCAGAGCCCAGAGGCCGGTGAGCTGGGCCCTTTACCACCTGCAGGCAGAGGGGAAAGGAGGAGAAAGCCCAGGGAGGACCCCTCACCCCTCACCCTCCCTGGGCTCTAAGGTGGGCCGGGGGTGACAGGTGGACCCAGAAAGCTGCTGGTTGGGGGACTCTAAGGGGGAGGGCGTATCTGTAATACTCTCAACAATAAAGATATAAAAAAAGGGAAAAGAAAGTAGCTGGCAAGTCAGGAACAGCTCTGTGGTCAGGCTGCAGGTGCTGCAGGACACCCTCCCCACTAGCCCTCAGCCCCCACCCCTGGCCTGGAACTTAGAAACGAAAGACATGTATCCCTGTGAGTTGAACTGATAATGACTCACAGGAGAGCTGCAGATGCATAATCTCTACCAAGTATAGGGCACTGCTTTAGGCGCCCATATGCAAAGGGACCCCAAAGGGGCAGGACTCCCAGCCTGTAAACCTGAGGAAGTAGTAACAATGACAGAGAGGCAAAGCTAATTGTGAGGGGCAGCCATGGCACCGCAGAAGGAAAAGTCTCAGGTGCAAACAATGACAGTGCCCACCCGAGTAGAATGCCTTGACCTTCAAGTAGCTCTGGTGTCTGAGGCAAGGCTGTCCCTGGTGTAAAAATGAGAACAGAAAACTACAGACAGTGAACCTCAAGTTTTCGGGCCCTGGGGCCAACACATTCTCTACACTGACACTGACGGAACTTGAGCTGAGGCCATGAAACATCTGATACTGATCTACAGACGAAAGATGATCAACTCATCACAGTAATTTGTCTCCTAGTCCTCCAGAACCCCGCAAAGGGAGGATAAAGAAACAGGAAGACTACGGAAGCACAGCCAAATGAGTTGGAGGATAAACTTTTGCAGGACGCACCTCCCGCTTACCCCTCCCCTTAGGTTTCTCACATTTTGGTCATCTGGATGAACCCCAGAGTGACACTGTAACTTTATATGCATCTTGAGCATTTCTGTTATTTTTCAGAATCTGGGAGGCTTTCTCCCCATCTGTTTTATGTTTTCTAATTTCTAACTGCTTTTGACCAGGTAGGCCCTCTCTGCTCATTTGGCAATGTTTTCATGGATTGTAAAACCTCACATCTAGACCTAAATGAGTTGCATACAACCAAGCCACAATTTTATAGCTGAGGTGTACCTTATTTGCTCTAATAAATCACTTTTTAGATCTTTTTGATCTCATTATTTTAGTAAAAAGAATAACTGCTCTTTTAGGTTTTTTAAAAACAGGACCCAATGTTGAGCAAAGAGGTTTCCTTTTGTAATAGTCACCCCTTGTGCTGCTGTATTACCACTTACGGCTGTCAGACTATGTTCAGATGTGTTAGTTCACTGGTCTAACTTTATATTAAATTTGGGGGAGAAGTATGTCAAATATGTGTCAGAAATCTTGAAAGTAACTTTTATTTATGCATGAATCATATATATTTTTGGATATAACATATTTTTATAGAAACACATATTTTTATAGAAGTAATAATTTTAAAGAAGCCTACAAAAATGATAAATGCTATTTTAAAAGCATCCAAAGACGTAGGAAGCGCTGAGAGGCGGAGTGCACTTGAACTGACCTGCGGCTCTAGCACCGGCACTGGGACTGGCAGTCCCACATCCAGCACCAAGGCCTGGGCCAAGCACATGATAGGCAAATACATACCGAGCAACTTCTCACTCTTAGATCAGTTTGGCATTTTCTTTTCAATAAACTGAGGCTCTGAAAGGAACAACAAAGTGGGCAAGAACACTGAGGTTGGGATGCCTTCTCCCTGCACAGCACCAACCCTCAAAGGCTTATGGCACAGGCAGGCTGCTCTTCCAATCTTAACATGTCCTCAGAGGCCACGAGTCCAGACTCTACTCCTCTCCTTACAAGCAAGAGACATCACCCCCACTTAACAGGTCAGCAATTAGACAGTAGGTGGAGATGGACTCTGTATACTCTAAGTCACTGTGTCCAAAAACATGTTCCTGTTTTATGGATACTCTTCCTGCAGCTGATCGTCTTTGGGAAGGCGGGAAGGGCTGCCTGCTATAAGGTCCTTGGCTTAGGGTATAGTTCTCAGCTGCTCACGTGCCACGGGACTGAGAAGGGAAGACTTCCCCTGCATTCCTCAGGGCTGAAGGTTCCGAGGCCAACCCTACCCCCAAACAAGCTGGCTCACTGGCAGGCAGAGTTCACTGGGCATTGCACACTTGCTCAACTCACCGTCCATGGTGTCCCATTGAAGTCTCTCTGCAGCTCTTCCAGCAGGGCCGCAGCCTTCCCGCCACTCTCAGGGTGGTGCAGCTGCACCCAGGTCCGGAGCTCACTGGGCAGGATGCTCAGGAACTGCTCCAGCACCAGCAGCTCCAGGATCTGGGCCTTGGAGAGAACGTCGGGCCTCAGCCACCAGCGGCAGAGCTCGCGGAGCCGGCTCAGAGTCTCAAGGGGCCCAGAAGACTCGTGGTAGCGAAGCTGTCTGAAGAGCTGGCGGAACAGCTCCTGGCCAGGAAGGTTGAGTGTCTGGGGCCTCGGAGCCTGCACTGCGGTGTAGCCTTCATCCTCTTCTTCCTTCTTCACCAGCTGAAGGCGTTCTCGCTCCCGTGAAGCCTGGGCCTGCGCTGGATGGACAGCATACCACCTGCCTGGAGGCATCGCTCCTGCTTAGGGTGTCCACAGCAGAGTGCAAACCAAGCCTAGGTTAGCCGTGCCGCCGCTGGGACGTTGGGAGTATCTTTTCAGCACCGTAGTAGACAATGCCATTTGCTGGGACATCAGACGTCACTGGCAAGAGAATGAAATAACCAATATTAGTGCCCAGGAGGCATGTGAGAAGGACGGTGGAGCTTGATCCTGTTAGTTCAGATCATCTTGGATGCATGAGAAGAGGGCATGTGAGCATCTGCGCAGTGGGGCCTGCAAGTACAGCACGGCTAGATGGTCACACTTCGGGGTAAACCGAGAAAATATCCCAGAATACAGTAAATACGTACGGGCTTTATCAGATATACTCCCATTAAGAAGGATCTCAACTCAATAACCTAACTTTTCACTTTAAGACACTGGAAAAAGAACAACATTGATAAATCGTAAGCTAGCCTGACAAAGAAAAAGACTCAAATTACATAAATCAGAAGTGAAAGAGGAAACATATTACTGACTTTACAAAAATAAAAAGATTTTAAAATATATTTTTGCAAACAAATATTTTAGATGAAATTAACAAACTATTATAAAACACAAACTGATAAAATTGGCTCGAGAAGAAACACCAGTTTTGACTAGATCTGTAGGAAGTGAAGAGACTGAACTAGTCGTCACAAACTACCCGCACAGAGAAGCCGAGGCCCAGAGGCATCACTGCTGAAGTCCACCAAATATTTAAAGAAAAATAATATCAATTCTTCACAAACTCTTCAAAAAATAGAACAGGAGAAAACATTTCCCAATTCATTCTACGAGGCCAGTGTTACCTGATTCCAAAACCAAACAGATCAATCTCTTTTATGAATATAAATGCAAAAATTCTCAACAAAATACTAGCAAACTGAATCCAGCCACATCTAAGAAAAATTATATCCTATGACTTTATCTTAGGAATGCAAGATTAAAGTAATCAAAATAATTTAATGTATCAGTAGAACAAAAAACAAGTATCACATGATGCTGTCAATAGGCACAGAAAAGTATCTGACAAAATCCAAACTTTTAGGAATTATAGTTACGAACTCATTTAGTCGTGAGATGAACAAAACTAAAGCAGTTTGCATATGCACAAGTTCCTAAGCCTCAGCACCAGCGTCCTCAGCCATCATCTCCTCAGGAGGCAGAATGAGTGGGCTCTCCCCTCCTGTTTGTTTGTCTCCTGCGTTGTTAGGCACTGCTCTTATAATGAGTAGTGATCAATCATTATAATCAATGATAATTCTGCTTAAAAAACAAAGCCACCAAGTAATGCCTCCCCGGACTGAAGAGAAGGCCCCGAGGAGAAGGGGCATCGCGTTCTTGAAGGGAACTTGTGTGCGAACAGTGGCTGTGCTCAGGCGACTGGAAAAAGAGGAAAAATCCCGGTGACCTTAGCTCTGTTCTAGCCACTCAGTCAGCAACCAAATCAGACCAGGCTGGCTGAACAAAGAGAACAATGTAAGACAAATACTGGGAAGTGAGGCAGAGAAGGAAAAAAAGGAACATGCTGCCCCCAAACCCAACAAGCAAAAGAACAAACAAACTCAGACAGATAACAGATTGGCGGTTACCAGAGAGGAGGGGGAGTGCAGGGGGAGGGGAAACAAGTAAGACCGGTCAATCCTTGGTGGCAGGCAGAAACTAGATTCCGGTGGTGAGCATGATGTACTACATACAGATGTCATTTTATAATGCTGCACACCTGAAACACAGTGTTATAAGCCAATGCTACCTCAATACAAATGACATTTTTTAAGAAAAAAAAAAAAGAGTTAAAACAAAAATCTACAAAGTTTGAGATGGACAGCAGGCCTTGGCACCAGAAGCAAAGTCACCAAGACTCAGGTGATGGTCGTCGCCCCTGAAACCGTGGCACCCTCCATCCCTTACCACCGTTAGCAAATTTAAAGAAACCACTTCCCACAGCAGCCAGTGGCAAGGACGCAGCCTTCTCTTCCGGGCTAACTTCTGTGAATTATGAAAATTACTGTTGTCCCCTCCCCCCCATTTTTTCCCTAACAGAAAGGAAGAGAGAAAGAAAGAAACCACTACCTTCACCCATGATACTAAAACAAAGCCTTCCTCCCCTACATTCATTATAAAACAACTAGAGGCCCAATGCATGAAAATTCGTGCAAGAGTAGGCCTTCCTTCCCCCAGCTGCCAGCATCAGCTTCCCTCCAGCAGCCCGGGTCCCTCCAGCACCTGGGACCCAGGCTTCCCTCCTCCAGCTGCCAGCAGGCACTCGGGACTCAGGATGCTTCCTTCCCCTGGCCGCCCGCAGGCACCCAGGACCCGGTCTGGCTTCAATCGGGCCGCCCTCAGGCACCTGGGACCCAGGCTGGCTTCCCTCTGGCCCTGGCTTCGTCAGGAAGGATGTCCGATCTAATTAGCATATTGCCCTTTTATTATTATAGAAGACTAGGGGCCCAGTGCACGAATTTGTGCACTTGGAAAGAACTGTGGGCCACGAGGTTGTGCTCAGCCTCTGGAGGTGACTCTGCTGGGCCAGCACCGATGCGGAATACAATGGACTTTTCTGACCTTCCGAGAGCGTGCAGTTTGTCTCTTCCCTCTGACCAAATTTCTGCTGTAACACTGCTAGGCCCATAAGAACTTACTGTCACTGAGACAGGAAGAACACTCACCCAGAAAGAATGCCATCATCCAGCTACTAGGAGAAATTCCAGCCCTGCTCCAGGGCAGCAATTCAGGTAAAAAACGACATTAGGGTCATGTGAGCTGAGGAGGCTGCTGAAGTTTCAGCAGAAAAGAAATGAAGCCTTGCTTTGGAAAAAGAGGGATGGGACAGGGTAAGAAGTATTTGGAGAAAACAAGAGAAATAAATTAATAACTGAAGGCCTAGAAAAGGAGACCTGAAGACACCATAGCAAAGGAGGGCAGGGAGGGAAGGGCGCCTCAGGAGCCAGAGGGGCAGGCTCCAGCTCCCGCAGCACAATCAGGAAGCGGAAAGGCCGCTCAGAGGAAGCTGGAGGTCAGAGAAAGGAGGAGGAGAGTGGCTTTCCCAGCCAATCTAGCAGAACAGACTGGAGAGAGCAAGAAAACTCAAGAATGAAAACACCAAGAGTGAGGCTGAGGGTGAAGAGAAACCTGGTAGTTAGGCTAAAAAGACAATGAACTTGAGGCCAGACAAATATTTTGAAGAAATGCAACCAGTAGGAAGTATACATGGAAATGACCTAACTCAGGGAATAGAGACCCACAGTGAAATTAGCACCAAAAATAAGCCTCCAAGCTGGCATATTCTAAAGGAGCTGTGCGGAAATGTCCAAAGAGATAGTGAAGTGTTTGTAAATAGCTGGTGAGAAAACTGACAAACAGGAAAGTGACGGTGACTGCCTGATAATATGGCAAAGGACTCCAGGTCTTCAAAGAAAGGGGGTGGGGGGAGCAGCTTCCACAACCATGAGCTTGGATAAAGCTAAAGATAAAAGGCCCAGGAGTGGATGCCTTTCAAACTCTGAATGAAAGACCCAGAGCACAGGAAGCTACGGGGGCCAGTGAACTGAACCTGCGCAGTGAAATTCAGGTATCCTAATGCCCCAGGATGACTCATGTCCCAACTGGCCTCTGAGGACAGCGGACAAGCTTCATTCATCAACGTGTTAACCTTCGACCACAGATGTGAGCCCCCAGGGCCTAGGAAGCAACCTGAGCTGGGTCAGGCCCTTCTCAACAAGAGTTACACCTTAACCCACCCAGTCCCGACAATGAACAGAAATGGCTTTGAAAAGTACAGGGGAAATCCCAAGCCGTCGTCTTGCCATTTTTCAGGGACATTTTCTTCTTTTTGTCATTTTGCTCCTTCAACTCAGATGGAATGTAATTTTGTTTTTTTTCCTTTAAAAATCCTGATTAAGTAGTCTCTCACTCTCAAGTTTTTCTTACCCATATGAGAGTACATAGGTTTATGCTATACACAGAAAATAAGCAAACAAGTTTCTCAATAATCGCCACTAAAGAAAGCTTTCCCTCCCGGAACGTATTTATTTTTTTTAAATATATTTTATTGATTTTTTACAGAGAGGAAGGGAGAGAGATAGAGAGTTAGAAACATCGATGAGAGAGAAACATCGATCAGCTGCCTCCTGCACATCTCCTGGGGATGTGCCTGCAACCCAGGTACATGCCCTTGACCGGAATTGAACCCGGGACCTTTCAGTCTGCAGGCCGACACTCTAGCCACTGAGCCAAACTGGTCAGGGAAAGGATTACTTTTTTAACCAAAATTTGTCTGATATCTTCAGCTTTAACATAACATGTGAGAGAGCAGCCTGGTGGTCAGTCCCTCACAGATGTACTTGTGTGTATTAACAGATGGAAATTCCCTGAAACCTTTAATCAAAAAACAGCTAAAAACACTCCTTGTAAAACAACCGACTGATAGGAATGAGTCTTCACTTTTGAACCACAAGCAGTTTGAAACCGGATGCTCTTTCCTGGCCACCCCTTTTAACTGAGGACACCTTGACTTCCTAGGCCTATGCAGGTCAGAGGACAGAACCCCCGGCCTTAGGTTAGAGATGCACCTCCCGCTTAACAAACTGCATTTTACATACAACTCTTTCATTCTGTAGACAATTCTAACAAACAAAATGTTTCTATTTACAGCCTCGGGCACTGTGTACTATGGGGAAGGAAATAGCAAACAAAATGTTTTCTTTTAATTCTACTTGGAAACACGTTTTAGTGGTACCATAATGCTAGCTCCAAAATCAAGTATATGAACTGCATGACCCCAATGGGAGATACAGTTTTCCAATAAGCAACAGTATGAATGTACTTAATGGCACCGATTATACATTTTTAAATGGTGAAAACAGTAAATGTTTATGTTATCATTTGGTAAATGCTATGTCTATTTCATCATGGCATTGTTTGATCGCAGTAAGATTTTAAAAGCAATAGTAGGACCCCATTTCATAATGCATGCTTATGAGTTTGCATAACAATGCGTAAAATTTTCAATATCAGGAAGCTTCCCGACGAAAACATCGCCAGATTGCAGTTCCTTTTACTTTTCGGCCACTCACCCGCGTCCCTAGCCGTCGGCAATGAGCAGCTTTGTTCGCACGATTAGGAGAGGAGAGAAAGCGCGGAAACCATTCCTCCAAATGGTCTCCTCCGGGCGGGGCGCCCCGGGCGGCGAAGCGCTCCCAGATCCGCCCTCGGCGCTGCGGGCACCGGGTCCAGGACCACGCCCATCTGGTCGCGCAAGCGCGTCACAGCCTCGGGCCTCGGCGGCCTCTCTAGGAACCTGGAGGGCCAACGTCTCGGCTTCTCCCGGTTCCAGCGCAGCGCTGGCCCGTGATGGTCTAAGTCATGGGGGGGCGGGGCTCATCCCCAACACTCGCCGCTACCCTCGCACCACCCCTGCCCTCCACTCCCCCATGCCATCCGGGCCCACAGCTCTATCAGCCTTGGCCCGTGTTCCCACTCTGTCTCCGGATCAGAGGCCCGGCCGTTCTTCTGTCCTCGGGCGTGGAGCAAGGCAGCGTGGAGCGTGGAGCAAGAGGACGATCGATGTCTGAAGTCGGAGACCCGTTTTTTAAGCCTGTGCTGGCCCACGGCAGTCCCGGTGTCTCTCAGTAACATACGTCATCACACAAGTGCGAATCAGAGAACCTGGTTATCAGTGTCTATCAGGTTTACCTACGTCGTCATTCCTAGGGGTAGCATTCAGCTATGGTCTTATCTGTGTGGTGCAGCTAGGGCTTGGCCAGAGCGGTCATTCCCTGTGCTCTTTAATATTACTCTTTAATATTTCACACACAAAAATAATTTTCTATAAATTAATTTGTTACTAAGACACACTCCCCTCCCAGTATATGTGCAGGTCTTCCCTTGGGGCCTCTTACCCCCTGCCTCCCCCCTCCCCCGGGGAATAATAGGATCCAAAGCTAGGGGTCAAAATAGGGACCAGAGAGATCTAGCTGACCGCTGACGCTGACGGGTCCTGGCAGGAAGGAGATAAGGGATCACTCATTACACCCTGGGGCCGCCTTCAATGAGGGGAACCAGATGTTAGTTTCCAGGACCAGCCTCTTCCCCCGTCACCACCACAAGCGGGGGTAGAAGTGCTTTTTTATTCCCAGCCACAGGCACGCGAAACTTACCTCCCCAGACCTCCAGCTGTTTTCTCCTGTTAAAGAACAAAACTCAACTGAGTAAATTTTTAAAATCGTATAGGCGATAGCAGGGGCTAAGTAATTAATGCTGATCAGGAAGTTCTTGAATAACTTCTTAAAGACAACAGACACCAAATGGAGTTGCTGATGCTAAGCCCATTGTCACCAAATAGACACTTAACTTACAGTTCTGCTGTCTCCCCAAAAGGAAATCGTAAATCAACCAGGAATTCCATTATTTAGGTAATCAGCCCGATAAATACCTGCCATCCATCTGATATGGGAAAGGAAGCTTGCAATAATCACTCCACCTTTCTGCCTAGTATAACTTCCTTGGTTCTGCTCCCTTCTGCCTATAGAATCCTTTGCCTCATACGTTTCAGAGCTCCTATCAGCTAGCCTGGAAGCTGTCCAATTTATGAATCACAAATTTTTAAATTTAAATATTTTTGTTTTAAATATACTTTTATTGATTTCAGAGATGAAGGGAGAGGGTGAGAGAAATAGAAACATCAATGATGAGAGAGAATCACTGATTGGCTGCTTCCTGCATGCCCCCTACTGTGATCGAGCCTGCGACCTAGGCATGTGCCCTGACCAGGAATCCAACCAGCAACCTTCTGGTTCATAGGTAGACGCTCAACCATCCACCCATGCCAGCCGGGCTAAAATTTAGATCTTGCTCTCTAACAGTCAGAAAGGCCAGAGGCAATACCTGAGGCCAAGGAAGTTGAGTAGTTTCAGTGAGTTTAGAGATTTCGAGCTTAAGAATTCCCTTTGTTCTTACAACCTTGCCTGATGATTGAGGGTGAGAAGGAGCAGGGATGATTACAAGAACTTTGTAAGGTTTTAGTTAAAGCTCCTATGATTCTCCCAGTGAAGTGGGTGCTTCAGTCACTAGATATTGTGGAGGGTAAACCCCAATTAGGAAACACATTTTTCAACAGTTTCTTTGCCACTGTGTTGGGGGGGCAGTCTTGCGGCAAGGGAAGGAGGCTTCACAGATACAGAAAAAATAAAGAATATATTGGTGACCCATACTAGGAGGCAGATGAAATGATGTCCAGTTGCAGGTACTCAAATGGTCCACTGGGAGGAGGTTTGAGGCTCTGGATTATGAACATGAAAGGTGGCCGTTTTTCACAATTTTATAGCAGTCTCCACACGAATATTTACTTATTATTTGAGACATCTTAGCTGCACCATTGTGGGTTAATGAATGGAAAAACCAGTAGATGGGGTTTGCTGGGAAGCTTGGAAGAACCAAGCGGCCATATTTAATTTCCCATAGCCCTGACTCAATTTACAACCAGTTTGTCTGTTGTTTTCTCTGATTCAGGAGATGACTGTTGCTGTGTTGCAAGGACCTCAGGATGACAAAAAGCAAAGTTGGACAACAAGGGATCATTTTTTCAAAAGCAGATAGGACTTCATTTACATATGCCACAACCCTTACAGTTTCTGCTGCTGCTGCTGCTGCCTATGCATGAAAATCAGCCAAGGCATTTTCCTGATGCTCAGTTTCAATCCACTTGGTATGAGCCTTGATTCTGATGACAGCAATTTCAGAAAGTAAGAGAATAGTAGCAAAAAGGTCATTTATTTGCTGTCCCTTTACCTATCGGAGTCCCAGAGAGTATGAGAACATGTGACACTTCTTACGTTCACCCTGTACCAGGCATGTTTTTAGAGACCTTATGTCCTTTGCTGACTTGAGAGATCCTGGACTGCAGGGACCAATTCTGATTCTTACCTTTACATGTCCAAATTGAGTATTCATGCCATTCTCCAAGTACCAGATTTCCCACTAAAATACAAAGTGTATTTCTACTAGTAGTACATGATGACACAATGGCTTCCATGTCCCTTTAATACCACCACCACTATGTACTGTTGAAAGAACAATTGAGGCACATTTAATTTTTTGAGTTTATATGTTTAATTGAGCAAACATCAATTCAAGTCAGGTAGTGCCAAACTGGAATTGGTTAGGAACACCATCAACAGAAGCTAGGGACAAGGTTTTTATAGAAGTGAGGAAGCAAGGCAAATTATTCGATTGGCTATAGCTTAAGTAGGTTGCATTATTTTTAAAAATATTTTTATTGGTTTCAGAGAGGAAAGGAGAGGGAGAAATAGAAACATCGATGATGAGAATCATTGATTGGCTGCCTCCTGCACGCCCCCTACTGGGGATGGAGTTAGCAAGCCGGGCATGTGCCCTGGCCGGGAATCAAACTGTGACCTCCTGGTTCATGGGTCAATGCTTAACCACTGAGTGATGTCGCCTGAACATGGTTACATTATTTGGGAAAGCCCAGTTGGCTGTTCTGATTGTTTTTCTTAACCTGGAGGCATTCACAGGAATTGACTTTAGCTTAGCTTTCAATTTGCTTAGGTAGGCCACCAAAGTATTAGCACCACCTCAGTCTAATGACCTCTGTCATTACTTTGACAATTCTCCCTTTATGTTATCTTCTCATACATCAGATAGTTACTAAAAACTCGATATTAGTATCATTCTTAGTTACCATCATGTTTAAGCTATTCTTGTCTGATTGTGAAACTCATTAAACTTGAAGGTTTTATTTTATTATTTTTTTATAAAGGAAGGAAGAGAGAGAGAGAGAGAGAAACATCAATGATGAGAGAGAATCATTGGTTGGCTGCTTCCTGCATGCCCCATACTGGGGATCGAGCCTACAACCCGGGCATGTGCCCTGACCAGAAATCAAACCATGACCTCCTGGTTCATAGGTCGATGCTCAGTCACTGAGATACACCAGCCAGGCAACATAAAATGTTTTTTTTATGTTTTTAAATTGATTAGAGAGAGAGAGGAATAGAGAGGGAAAGAAAGAAACATCGATGTGAGAAACATCGATTAGTTGCCTCCTACACATACCCCAACCAGGAATTGAACCCACAACCTGGGCATGTGTGCTGACCAGGAGTCGAACCAGCAACCTTTCTGGTTGATGCTCAATCAACTGAGCTACATTGGCCAGGGCAAAAACATAAATGTTTTAGTTCTATTTTCAAAGATATAATTTACCAAATTTATTTATAGCTTAAGAGAAAAAAGAAAAAGATTTTCTTGAATCTAAAAAACAAAACATTAAAGAACTTGCATGTTTCAAACAAAAAGTCATAAAAATTACAATCATTCTTATCAGTTCATTTAATCTTATGTTCTTTGTTCTTATTCTGCTTAAATCTGATTTTTCCATTAGAATTCTGGAAATTCTTACCCAGTTTAGTTAAAGTGATCTTAAAGTAATCAGAAACCTGTATTCTAGACTATCAGAGTCCTTTTCCTTATCTCTCTGAAGATTAAGCACTTTTGCAAAAGAACCAGAGTAAACAGTAATTGTTTGTAAATGACTAAAAGACTTTCAAAAATGGACATGGTTAAAACTATGAGTTCATTTATAAGAAAATTTAATTATTTTGTGGCATACAATAAATTAACAACTAGACAATGACAATATTGACAAATTTATATGAACTTCAATTAAAAGATTACCTATATTAGTAACATTTATCCATACACATATAACCTAAGGCTTATTATCATTTTTTAGACAATGCTTCCCATGTAATTTAGCATGCCAAATAAGCTAGCTTCACATTTCTCTTTTTTAAAAGCCCCCAATAAACATTCTTTCTAACCTTATCTGAGATACCTCCCCCAGAATCACATTTAATTCTTATTTTCTTGAGCTTCTACTCTCTTCCCTTTCTTCTCCATTGTCTCTGAGTCATAAATCGGAGCTCACAAAAACCTCTTCCCTCTAGGCTACATACCTAACATTGTACCCCTAACTTCCTTCTCCTCCTTTGTCACGCTGCCAATCCTTTTTTCCTGCTAAGAGGAAGGGGGTGAACACCCAATGCAAAGGTCCCCCGGTAGTGGGGCCCCGCCCCAAGGAAGAAAAAAGTTGCTCGAGATTATGTCTTATATATGACTATAAAGGGAGAGAATATCTGCTGGGGTCCAGCCCCAGCGGTCCAGGGGTTAGTCTTATATATGACTATAAAGGGAGAGAATATCCTCTGAAAAGATTTCCTGTTTCTTTTGCCCTTGGGAATGTAAGATGGTCCAGAAGATAATAACAATAATTAAGGAAACAATTCTCAGCTTGAAATTAGATGACAGTTGAAAAAGACAGAACTAGTTGATAAGGAAATCAGATTCATTAAACTCTATTATCTGCAACAAACTAGATCACTATGAATTACAAGCTTTCAAGAATGCTTCTAAATGGGATTTTGAATCATCTTTGCCAAAGCCAGGAAAGTTAGGTCTTCCTGCAGTAAGTTTTGAAGCATTCTTGTTTATTTAGGCATCAGGTGGAGCCAGGTAGGTCAGAACTGGAGTCAGTGTACAGGAAAAAGTACGCATCGGTAGACTCCAAAACCTAGATACACATACAGACACACACACACACACACACACACACACGGCACACTCAAGCAGAAATCCATTAGCTCTTTGAGCCTGAGATAATAGTAGTAAGACTCTCAGGGGTACCAAGCATGTCCTCAAAATTCCGGTTCAAATAAATTTTTATGGCCGAAACCGGTTTGGCTCGGTGGATGGAGCGTCGGCCTATGGACTGAAAGGTCCCGGGTTCGATTCCGGTCAGGGGCATGTACCTGGGTTGCGGGCACATCCCCAGTGAGAGATGTGCAGAAGGCGGCTGATCGATGTTTCTCTCTCATTGATGTTTCTAGCTATCTCTCTCCCTTCCTCTCTGTAATAAATCAATAAAATATATTTAAAAAAATTTTTATGAAATTAAAAATAAAAATTAAAAAACAGGGGCACATGTAGAACATATAAATGAGCTTTTTGCATGTGATATCCTATAAAATGTTGGTCCAGTGGTGGGAGGAAAGTTCATGCCCACTTTATGAAGGGTGCAATTAGAGAGTTGAGATTTTAAAAATTATTTTTTAACTAGTGATGAATTTTAAAAGAGCTACAGCAAAGAGAAAAAAGAGAGAGGGGCATTTGCACCTTACTTCAGTCATGTCAGTTTGGCTCAAATAAACTCGTAAAAATTAGAAATGGAGAAAGGAGTGAATCAGTCTTAGAGAATGACTTTATGTAAATTGGGAAATGAAAGTAAAATAGAATAAGGAAGATTTAACCTCTGTCCCTGAGAAGTACACAATCTGATTACAGGATGCATGTCAAAAAAAAACAAAAACTGACATACATTTATAAACAGAAAATAAAATAAAATAAAAACCCTGCAAGTACAGTAAACGTGTAGTCCGTACTTCCCCAATAGTGGGGAAGGACTGCACTGTTCCTCCCACTCTCCACCTTCATGACCTAGCAGACAGCATGTAGGGAATGGTCCACTTTGATTAGTGGTTTCAAGAAAGGGTCAGGATAAGCATCCTTCTTATACAGAAAGCTTAATTCAATGTTCCTGGCTACCTTGGAAACTTACACCTTATGAAACTGAGCCAGACCTGAGAGCTTCTTTCTAGAATGAGTTCGCTGGTGGTGATTAAAAGTGGAACGCTGACTGAACGCTTTTCCACACTCAATACATTCATAGGGTTTCTCGCCAGTGTGAACTCTCTGGTGCACAGTGAGCTGTGAGCTGTCACTAAAGGTTTTCCCACAATCATCACATTTATAGGGTTTCTCCCCAGTATGGGTTCTTTGATGTACCATAAGGCTAGAATTATGACTGAAGATCTTCCCACATTTATTACATTCATAAGGTTTCTCCCCAGTGTGAATTCTCTGATGTATAATGAGGTATGAATTTTGATTGAAGGATTTTCCACACTCATTGCATTTATAGGGCTTTTCACCTGTGTGAAGTCTCTGATGTCGAATCAGACACTTACTCAGGCTGAATGCCTTACCACACTCATTACACGCAAAAGGTTTTTCTCCAGTGTGAATTCGCTCATGGTCAGCAAGGTGAGAGTTCTGATTGAAGCCTTTCCCACACTCCCTGCATTTGTATGGTTTTTCTCCAGTGTGGAGTCGCTGATGTCGAATCAGACTTTTATTCCGAGTGAAGGCCTTGTCACACTCATTGCACTCATAAGGCTTCTCCCCTGTGTGAATTCTCTGGTGGTCAATAAGATCTCTATTAGAACTGAAAGCTTTCCCACACTCGCTGCACTTGAAGGGTTTCTTCCCAGTGTGAAGTACCTGATGTCGGAGAAGATTTTTATTCCGAGTAAAGGTTGCTCCACATTCATTGCATTCATAAGGCTTCTCCCCAGTATGGGTTCTCTGGTGGTCATAGAGTTTGTAACTCTCATTGAAAGCTTTTCCACATTCATTACATTTATACGGTTTCTCCCCATCATGGAGTCTCTGGTGTTGAATGAGATGGGAGCTGTGTCGATAGGTCTTTCCACACTTGCTGCATTCATAGGGCTTTTCCCCTGTGTGGGTTCTGAGATGAACCATGAGCTGAGAGGTTTGCCTGAAGGCCTTGCCACACTCATTACACTCATAAGGTTTCTCTCCAGTGTGGATTCTCTGATGGCCAATGAGGTGTGAACTCCAATTGAAAGCTTTGCCACATTCATCACATTGATATAATTTCTGTGCCTTCAAAACTTGATGTTCTGTAGGATTACAGGACAGATTCTTATGTTCCCCAAGATCCTTATACTCATCACATCCATCTTTTGTAGATTTGTTTTTATCCTCACATGTTCTTTCCAAGAAATCACTTTCCCGTCTGCTCCCTTCCTCCTTTGAGGAGTGTGCTTCTAGCTTCATTAAAGCATCTTCACAGGCATTTCCAGCTTCTGGTCCCCCAGGCAGGCCTCCTGATGTCCCATCAGATGACTCTGTTCCTTTGGGAATTTCCTGCCTTGGAGGCAACTCTGAATTTTCCATCCGAGTCTCACCTGATCCCAAAAGAAAGAAGAAGAAAGCTTTTACTCATTTCTCATCCTATTGAGGAAACAGAATCATCAGGAGTCTATGTACCTAAAAAAGCCTTCACATATGGATAAGGAATGAGGTGACATATTGAGAATAAGAGAGAAAATCAGAAATAGCTCAAATTGTTCTTCATGAAAAGAAAGACAAAGGAGGAGGAGAAGTTCAGTGGAGAGTAGATGAAGAGCCATCAGGACAAAGAGATGTTGAGTCAGCACAGTTGAGTGAGCAGAGTTATTAAAAGGTAAGAGAACAGATGTAAAGCATGTCTAATCTTCCAGAGGTCACTCAGATGCTATGTATCCTTAGGAAATAAAGTCTAAAGGTCTTTTCCAACCTTGACATTATATGATTCCATGACTCTCAGCAAAGATGTTGGGGAGAGAGAGTGAGAGCAAATACATCCAATCAAATATGAGAAATCGTGCAGGCAAACACGATAGTTGAAGGGAGATTTACATTATGAGGGTATGATTAGAAAAAAGTAGCAAAAAGAAGCGATTCTGGTTTGACAGGACAATGACAAGATTTTGAAAAGCCATGGGTTCAGAAATGCTGAGGCAAAGGTCACAAGGGGAGAGCAAAGCTCTAGGAGTGGGAATCCTATAGACCCAGGAGCACTGGACTGGTAAGAGCTAATCCTGCACGTGTATAAAAATTAAGAAAGCCTGTCCAGGGTGGCTCAGTGGTTGAGTGTTGACTTATGAACCAGGAGGTCAGGGTTCGATTCCCGGTCAGGGCACAGGCCCGGGTTGTGGGTTCAATCCCCAGTGGGGAGCATGCAGGAAGCAGCCGATCAATGATTCTCTCTCATCATTGATGTTTCTATTGCTCTTTCTCCCTCTCACCTCCTCGTTCTCTAAAACCAATAAAAACATTTAAAAATGAAAAAAGAAAGGAAGAAAGATGCTCAAACCTACTTCCCCAAACTTGACCATTCTTTCTCTAATAAACAGAACCAGAGTCCTTGGGGGAAAGTGGTTGATGCCAGGCCACAGTAGAGAAGATACAAGTTGAGTGGTTTGTGATGCCAGAAAATCAGGCAAACGTAGAAAAGGATGGGGACACCTCAGGGGAGAAACAGGCAACTTGAAAGAGCTCTCAATGGCCAAAGTGGGAACAGATTAAAAAACAAAATGAACAACAACGCTGCACTATAAGCCAAAGAAAAAATTACACATCTAATGTCCCACAATGATATAACTTCATTGAACAAATAAACAAAAGGGGATGAAGGCACAACCCTTCCTCACAAAGAATTCCAGTTAATAAATGTAGAAGGAATAACAGAAATCAAAGTCACCATTAAACCATTACAGAAATCGTCACTGCAGGCAAGATCCACCAAAGAATGCTAATTGACTGGTGAAAGGTAGGGACAAAGAGGATATTTCTATGCAAAACCTCAAAGTATCTTCACTTTGAGATTTGGCCAGTGTGTTCAGTGGTTAGAGCACCAGCCTGTGCACAAAGGGTTGCACCTGGGTTGCAGGTCTGATCCCCATTCTGGGCCAATGAGGCGGGTGAGGGAGGGGGCCAGTTGATGGGTCTCTCTCACATCAATATTTCTCCCGCCTCCCTTCCTTCTATTTTCTCTAAAAATCAATGGGAAAAAATATCCTTGGGTGAGAATTAACAACATTTTATCTATCTATCTATCTATCTATCTATATAATAAAGATCTAATATGCAAATGGTCCTTATGTTACAACCGACCGCTTAACAACCGGATCAGCAGGAGGGTGGGGCAGTGAGCTACAAGCTATTTCTCCCGCCTCCCTTCCTTCTACTTTCTCTAAAAATCAATGGGAAAAAATATCCTTGGGTGAGAATTAACAACATTTTATCTATCTATCTATCTATCTATCTATATAATAAAGATCTAATATGCAAATGGTCCTTATGTTACAACCGACCGCTTAACAACCGGATCAGCAGGAGGGTGGGGCAGTGAGCTACAAGCGGGTGGCGGAGAGCTACAGGAGGGGGCAGGGCAGCAAGCTATGAGGGGAGGGAGGAAGGGCAGTGGGAGCTACAGGAGGGCAGCAACAAGCTACTGGCACACGGATTCATGTGCAGGGCTACTAGTATATAAAAGGGTAATATGCTAATTAGACCAGATGTCATTCAAGACATCCTTCCTGACAAAGCCAGGGCTGGAGGGAAGCCAGCCTGGGTCCCGGGTGCCTATGGGCATCCGAGGAGGGAAGCAGCCCAGGTCCCGGTTGCCTGCAGGTGGCCGGAGGAGGGAAGCCTGGATTCCGGGTGCTGGAGGGAAGCCGGTGCCTGCAGCTATTCTCAAAATATTAATTACAAAGGGAAAGATACTATCTCTACAGAGGTAAAATCTGGCAGACACCACAGGGTTAGATTAATATCACCAGTAATAAGACATATCAACATCATTCTCAAAAAAGGAGAAAACATATAACAAAAGCAAATTGATGATCATTCTAAAAACATAAATATGAAATACTTCAAAATATCAATGTCAGAAAAAAAAACAAGGAATGACTGAGAGACTTCAGAGGACCTGCCAGTTTGAAGGAGAAGTAGACATACCGTATTTGCCGGCGTATAAGACGATTTTTTGGCCCTGAAAAATATGCCTCCAAGTGGGGGGTCGTCTTATACGCCAGGTACACTTCAGATAGACTGCCCATAGTGCTTGCCCCGTGCCATAGTGGCCTCCCGATGCCCGCCCACTTCATTCCACATACCGTTCAGGCATCAGCAGCGCTGCTGGGTGTATTCTCGGCTGTTATGCGATTTTGCTGTTATGCGATTTTACCACACTCGCAAAATCGCACACAGCCGACCATACACCCAGTATGATAGCGCAAAATCGCGAATCGCGATACCATACTGGGTGTATGGTTGGCTGTGTGCGATTTTGCGAGTGTGGTAAATTCGGGTTAACGTATATTTCTTTCCATATGACTTGAAGATCA
>NW_006291554.1:1434610-1435938 GCF_000327345.1 Myotis davidii
TTGAGTATAAATTAAAATGTTAAAATCAAATCTGATATTGTTTTACCTTTTATTTGGTGTGTGGAAGGTGTGCGGAAGAGGGGGTAGTCTTATACGGCGAGTATATAACAAACTCTGTATTTTGAGTGGAAATGTTAGGGGTCGTCTTATACGCCCAGTCGTCTTATACGCCGGCAAATACGGTAATACCTAAATGAGGGATTCTAGACTGCATCCTGTAACACAAGGGGTCAATAGTCAGAACCTGATGAATTCTGATTAAAGTAATCAGCTTCATTAACCATATCGCACCACTGTAAATTTCTTAATTTTGATGGTTGTAGTATGATTATGCAGGATATTAACTTACAGCAAACTGGGTAAAGAAGATAAGGGAACTCTGTATAGTTCTGCAACCTTCTGTAAGTCTCTAATTACTCAAAATTTAAATGTTTCAAACTGAAGAAGTTTGAGTTGTTACTGTTTTTTTTTTCTGATTTATATCTTAAACACAGGGTGGGACAAAAGTAGGTTTATATTTATATGTAAAATAATGTAATAATTAATAATAATACAAGAATAAACTGTTTCCCCAACTTAAGTTTAGAAATTACCAGTTTAGTAATGACTGAATCTGTTCAAAATGTTAATAAAAGTTTTGTTGCATGGTAAAAAAAAAAAAAAAAAAGAAGAAGAAGAAGAAAGGATTTCTCATACAACTGTAAATCTACTTTTGCCTCACCCTGAATTTAGGATTAACTCAGCAATCAAGGACATTAAATTCTGACCATTCTTATTCTGACTGGGATACATTCTTTCATTAATTTAATAAAATTTAATGAGCAAGTAGTATGTATCAGGCACTAAGGTCACAGCAGTGAATACAGCATTTAAGTCTCGTGCACTGTGTACTATGGCAAAATAAATAGCAAACAAAATGTTTTCTTTTAATTCTACTTGGAAACATGTTTTCGTGGTATCATAATGCTAGCATCAAAATTAACCAGCATATGAACAAACGCATTCTACAAATGGAAGATACTATAATTTTCCTATAAGCAACAGTATGTACATGACACTTTACAATGGTTAAAATAGTAAATATTTATGTATCATTTGGTACATGCTATGTATATTTCATCACGGCATTGTTTTACAGAATCAGTTTTTAAAAGCAATAGTAGGACCCCATTTCATAATGCATGCTTATGAGTTTGCATAACAATGCGTAAAATTTTCAATATCAGGAAGCCTCCCGACGAAAACATCGCCAGATTGCAGTTCCTTTTACTTTTCGGCCACTCACCCGCGTCCCCAGCCGTCGGCAATGAGCAGCTTTGTTCGCACGA
>NW_006291554.1:1436033-1439104 GCF_000327345.1 Myotis davidii
CGGCTTCTCCCGGGTTCCAGGGCAGTGCTGGGCTGCCGCTAAGTGCAGGGGCTCATCTCCCACTCACCCCACCTCCCCCACAACGCGCCTGCCCTCCACTCCCCCATGCCCATTCGGGCCCACAGCTCTATCAGCCTCGGCCTGTGTTCCCACTCCCCTCCCAATGTATGTGCAGGGCTGCCCTTGGGGCCTCCCTCCCCTCCGCTTCCCACCCCCCTCCCCGCTCCCTACCCCTTCCCGGCCTCGAGATAAGAATTGGATCCTGAGCTAGGGGTCAAAATAGATGCGGACCAGTGAGATCTAACTGACCGCTCATGGGTCCTGGCAGGAAGGAGTTGTTAAGAGGTCACTCATTACTCCCTGGGGCCCCCTTCAATGAGGGGACCCAGATGCTAGTTTCCAGGACTAGCCTCTTCTTCCCTCATCACCACCACAACCGGGGTCGGGTGGATTGGGGGTGTGGGGGTGGGGGGAGAAGTACTTTCTTATTCCCAGCCACAGGCACGCAAACCTTTACCTTCTCACCCCTCCACCTGTTTTCTCCTTTGGGTGAGTTCTAACCAGCTCATGTAGTTGTGAACATGATGCTATTGGCCAGTATGTGGAATCCTGAAGTAGGTTTGTGGGTGGATAGGCCGTTTGAAAAAGAGCTGAAGCAAGATCAGGGGACTGCCCAGCCTCCGACAGAGCAAATGTCTTTTACCGACAGCACCAGAGACCCTGGAGGGTGTGCAGCCAATGCCATAAAGCACGTGTTGCCATTGCAGAGGCTGCTACAATCTGCTGTGGAAGGGCCAGGTAGCTGCTTTTGTTACCTTCTGATGTATTTCCTAGTGGCCAGTCCCTGCATGTTGCTGACTGATCTCTCAGGCGCTCTGCTCCACCCTTCTGAACTACCCCAAGTTCCTTTCCAGGGACATCAGTAGAATTTGAATATCAGAACCCTTTCAGAAGTGAGGAGTCTGTTGTCAAGGATGATCTGGTGCTGACATCTTACTATATATATATGGCCAAGCTCCAAAATCCTGCAATTAAAACTTGCCCCGCCAGCGTTTCTGCATACCTGTTCCTCTAGAGCAGCGGTTCTCAACCTGTGGGTCGCGACCCTTTGGGGTTCAAATGACCCCTTCACAGGGGTCGCCTAAGACCATCAGAAAACATATATAATTACATGTTGTTTTGTGATTAATCACTATGCTTTAATTATGTTCAATCTGTAACAATGCAAATACATCCTGCATATCAGATATTTACATTATGATTCATAACAGTAGCAAAATTACAGTTATGAAATAGCAACAAAAATAATTTTATGGTTGGGGGTCACCACAACATGAGGAACTGTATTAAAGGGTCGCGGCATTAGGAAGGTTGAGAACTGCTCTAAAGCCTTACAACTTACCCCAAACCCTGGATGGGAGAGTTTGGGTTTTTCCAACACAAGCTGTCCTTTCTCCATTGTGTAGAGCTGTAAATAAAAGCCACTTTCTTTCACTACACCCCGGTATCAGTGTAATTGGCTATCTGCAGCACATGGTGGACTACGTTACACTGGGAATCAAATCGTGACCTCCTGGTTCGTGGGTTAATGCTCAACCAGTGAGTGTCACTGGCCGGGCAGGGTTTTATCTGATTTCAAACAAAATTTTCCATCACAGAAGAGCTTGAGCAAGTTCTATGTGTGTGGCCTCAAGAGATTTCCTGCTCAAGAACCCTGAGTCCCTGAGGCCTTAATGGATTAACATGCCACGTCCAATGGCAATGTCAGGCAGAAGCTAGGACCAGATAGTCAAGATCTCCCTGTGAGGTTTCCAATGTAGAGGGTGTCCTTGAAATCAGAAGGTCACTTGTTAGGCTAAACCTCCTCTAACTTTGTGAAGGCTCTGCAGCAGGTCTTCTGATGCTGTTGTTTCTGTCTTGGCTTGTGCAGACACATGAGGGACACATGTCAGGTGGTCCAGAGGTTGGCCCAGAACACTTGGGGTATTTGTTCATCCCCGAACATCCCAGGAAACTGATATTTCAGATCCTCTAAGGACCTACTTGCTGGGCTACAATGAGATATGTAAAAATACATAGTTAACTCCATTGGAAAGTGGCTCATCTTAGCCTTTACCCTTCACCCATGGCCAACACACCCAGAAATGGTGCCCTTGGGAACTGCTCAGTCATATTAGCAGTAGGAAACTGTTCATAACCTGCTCCTGCCTCCTACTCAACAACTGCATCTAGAGTATGTTGCCCCCATACTGTCCCACCTTTTATCCATTCCTTGGCCACCAGAGTTGGGGTGCTGTTTTAGGAAAGATTAACCACATCTATGGCCAAAATACCACAGTCTTTGAGCCTGTTTCCTCATTAGTAAGTTGTTCACTTCACTGAGACGTAGAGTAGGTGAAAATGCCCTGAGCATCATATACAGCAGTGATTTTCAACCTTTTTCATTTCATTACTAACATTTTGCGGCACCCCTCCCCCAAATATTTTTTAATACGACAAAAAATAGGTATAATTATGATTCATTCACACTGGACGGCTGTTGGCTATCACTGTGTTAGCTGTTGTTATTTCTCCATTTGACAATCTCAGGGGAAAGAGGTAGTGTCCCTGACTAAATAGTCAAGTATTGCATGTTTTAAAAATTCTTGAGGCGCATCGGTTGAAAATCGCTAACCTATATAGTATAATAATAACTATATAGTATAATAATAACTGGCTGCAGGCTCAGGATATGCCAGGCCGTTTGCCATGTAGTGTCTGCATGTGAGCTGCGGAGGCGCGCGGGAGCCCACCTTCGACGCCGAGACTTCCGGGTTCCTGGAGCGACCGGAAGTGGGTCCTCTCTTATTTCCGGTTCGGCCATTGTTTTTTGCTACTACCACGTGGCACACACTGCTCTGCATTTTCTAGATTGTTGGGTATCTTTCCCAAGGCCACCCAGAGGGGAGAGGGCAGAGCTAGGGGGCGTCTGGTCCCCAAGACCTTGAATGGTCTGAGACCGCAAATGCAGCCTCTGAGCCCGCTCCCCCCCCCTCGCGGTGGCTGGCTCCGCCTGGGAGGAGCGAGTAGTC
>NW_006291554.1:1458619-1459021 GCF_000327345.1 Myotis davidii
GTGCTCAGGGGAAAGAGGTAGTGTCCCTGACTAAATAGTCAAGTATTGCATGTTTTAAAAATTCTTGAGGCGCATCGGTTGAAAATCGCTAACCTATATAGTATAATAATAACTATATAGTATAATAATAACTGGCTGCAGGCTCAGGATATGCCAGGCCGTTTGCCATGTAGTGTCTGCATGTGACCCGTTTCAGTGCTCATAGCCGCATGTGGCACACACTGTGCTCTGCATTTTCTAGATTGTTGGGTATCTTTCCCAAGGCCACCCAGAGGGGAGAGGGCAGAGCTAGGGGGCGTCTGGTCCCCAAGACCTTGAATGGTCTGAGACCGCAAATGCAGCCTGAGGCCCCGCTCCCCTCCCCTCGCGGTGGCTGGCTCCGCCTGGGAGGAGCGAGTAGTC
>NW_006291554.1:1459223-1460895 GCF_000327345.1 Myotis davidii
ACGCTTCGCCCCCGCGGCCGGCGGTACCGTCCCTTGGCGCTCGGAAGCAGCCTCCTCTTTGTCGCATCCCCTGACCAGCTGTGCCCGACACGGAGCCGGGCCCTGCGGGTGCAGCGACGAACCGGGCAGACGTGGCCCGGGGAGCGGCGTCGCAGGCGCCTGGTCGAGCGCAAAGTGCAAATAGGCGTTTCCCCAGCTTTACCCTGGGTCAGACGCCGCCGGGATTTCAAACGTGGCGTGTGACTTGGACCGGCAGAAATCCAGATGAGATAAGCCGCTGAGCGTTAGGAACAGTAACGGAAGTGGGAAATGGCCTTGCCTTAAATATGTGTGGGCTCCCAGAGCTCACAGGTTATTTTCGTCGTTTATAAAGAAATTGAGACCTAGAGAGAAGTAGCTTGCCCAGGGTACCCAGGTGCAGAATTGGAATTGGAAGCAGAGCACAGATGCCCTCGTTACCACTAGAGTGCTGATTTTCAAAGTTTCACCCTATATAAATTGAATAAAAGTTTCCCCCCTATTTCAGTATTAGTGAAATGAACCACATTCATTCGTTTACCAACCATAGTTCTCTGTGCCATGTACACACATGTGCAGAGATAACTGGAAACCAGCCCTGCCCTCTGAGTCCACCCAGAAAGTGGGGGAGACAGCCATGTAAACCCCAAAATAGGAGAACTGCTTTAGTAGAAGTTTGAATGAAAAAGGTACTGTGGCCTCACTGAGTCAATAACCACACTTAAGCCTGGGCAGATCGAGATCAAGAAGGTTTTCTAGGGAAGGTAGATTAAGGAGAGAAAGGTCTGGTTGTGTGTGTGTGTGTTTTATATTTTTGTTGATTTCAGAGAGGAAGGAAGGGGGGAGAGAAACATGAATGATGGGAATCATTGATCTGCTGCCTCCTGCATGCCCCCACTGGGAATCGAACCCTTCAGTCCACAGGCCCATGCTCTAGCCACTGAGCCAAACCAGCCAGGGCATGTTTTGTTTTGTTTTCCAATCCTCACTAGAGGATATTCTTTCATTGACTTTAGAGAAAGAAACATCGATGTGAGAGAGAAACATCAATCAGTTGCCTCCCATACCAGCCATATGCACCGACCACCTCGGGGACTTGAATCCCACAACCCGGTCATGTGTCTCACTAGGAATCATACCCACAACCCCTCAGTCCACAGGACAGTGTCCAGCCAACTGAGCCGCACTGGCCAGGGCAGAAAAGGTCTGACATCGTCTGACTCCATCAGGTTCTTTTCCTTTGATGGCCATCCAGCAGTTTGGAGGGTGTGTCTGGTTGTATATAAACTAGTTAAAGTACAGTGTTATAGTGAGGGGTCAGAGAAGGAGGCTGCCAGCCCTCTTCCTGTATGAGGCAAGCAGGAAAGCCTTCAAGAGAAAATGGCATTTGGGTCTTGACAAATGAGTAGTTTTTCAGAAGTTGAAAGGAAGCCCAGCCGGTATGGCCCCGTAGTTTAGCAGCGACCCCTGAGTCAGGAGCTCACCCTAAGTCTCGGTCAGGGCACATGCCCAGATTGTGGGCTTGATCCCCAGTAGGGGGCATGCAGGAGGCAGCCAGTCGATTCTCTCTCGTTGATGTTTTTCTCTATCCCTTTTCCTTCCTCTCTAAAATCAATAAAAACATTTTTTTAAAAGCAGAAAAGAAGAAAAATCC
>NW_006291554.1:1461035-1470578 GCF_000327345.1 Myotis davidii
CTTTATTGTGCATTTCTAGCTCAGTAGAAAAGAGTAGAAGTGTTGAGCATACACTTCCAACATAGGTTTATTTGTAAGTTAAAGATATGTGCTATTTTACAAATTTAATGCACATTATAAAACATGCACTAAATATGAGTTAAATAACAATTTAATGTTATGTACCCTTTGAATCATCTTGCATTTCCCACATTTGAAGATCATTGTTACCTTTCTAGACTGGGTACCTGGGAAGAGTCGTAGAGAGTGTGGCTAGAACAGAGGTCTAAGACTGTTGTGAAGGGCCGAGAGTGCCAGGTATAGATATTTAGGTTTTATCTTCTAGGGAGCCACTGAAAGTTTAAGAAGGTAAGTCACTTGGAAAGATGCTTTAATTGCCCGGGCTGTGTGCTCGCTCTCTTTTTTTTCTGGAGCTTTGCTTTTTATTTATTTGTTTGTTTGTTTATTTTTAAATACATTTTATTGATTTTTTACAGAGAGGAAGGGAGAGAGATAGTTAGAAACATCGATGAGAGAGAAACATCAATCAGCTGCCTCCTGCATATTCCCTACTGGAGATGTGCCCGCAACCCAGGTACATGCCCTTGACCGGAATCGAACCCGGAACCTTTCAGTCCGCAGGCCTACACTCTATCCACTGAGCCAAACCGGTTATGGCATGGAGCTTTGCTTTTTAAATGTGGAGGGTCTGTTATCAGCCTGGAGCTGAACACTCCGAGGACTTTGATTTCTCTCTTATGTTTCTGTAGGTGACACTCCCCTCACCCTACATCCCAACTTTGAAAAACAGCTCCTGGGACCTGAATTATAGACCGTCATTTTAATCAGAAAAACTGCTGCTGGAACAAGCTTCTCCTTGGGGTCACAATGGCCACCCCAGGCAGGGAAACTTTAGGCCTCATCCCCGGGAGTGCTGTGCTCCAGAAGCAGGAGCCAGGAAGCCAGACCTGGGGGCAAGGCTGCAGCCTCCAAAAGAACCACCTTCCTGTTTGTGAAATTTTCCGGCTACACTTCAGGCAGTTGTATTACCATGAGATGCCTGGGCCCCAGGAGGCACTGAGCCGGCTCCGGGAGCTCTGTCGCAGGTGGCTGATGCCAGAGGTGCACACCAAGGAGCAGATCCTGGAGCTGCTGGTGCTGGAGCAGTTCCTGAGCATCCTGCCCAGCCAGCTCCGGACCTGGGTGCAGCTGCATCACCCCAAGAGTGGCGAGGAAGCCGTGGCTGTGGTGGAGGATTTCCAGAGACACCTCAGTGGATCAGGAAAGGTGAGTAGTTGGCATCTAGAACCATTCTCTAATGCTTAGGTTAGCTTAGGAATAGGCATTCTCCATTCCTTAGGCTCTAGTCTGGTTTGCTCTTAGGATTCCTGAGCCCGTCATGCACTTCTCTTTATGCTCCAGGCCATAAGCAGAAATGCAGATTGCAGCCAAGCTGTGAATCGCTTTGTCAAATAGTGTTTTGTGAGCTCAGCTCCAGCCTGGAGATGCACACAGCACTCCGGGCAGTTAGAGGATCTGCACGTTGGTTAGAATGCAGGAACATGGTGAGCAGAGGTAAACCTCAGGTGTGCTGATAACATGGGTCCTCATTTAAGAAGTTCTCATTACTCCCTTCCTCAGACTTCTCAGAGTCAGTTCTCTCTCTTCCTGCCTTTTAGGTTCCTTTGAGAGGTGACATTTGGGGCTTCATAAACATTTTTTCCTTTTCTAGCTTTCCAAACCCAATGAGGGTCTTTTTGCCTCTTTACCTCTAATTTCAATTTTTCCTACTTTCCTCGGATCTCTCAAATTTAAAGGCAAGGTAATTCAGATGCAGTGGTTCTCAACCTTCCTAATGCCGCAACCCCCAATTTCATTGTTACAAATTGAACATAACTAAAGCATAGTGATTAATCACAAAAACAATATGTAATTATATATGTGTTTTCTGATGGTCTTAGATGACCCCTATGAAAGAGTTGCGACCCACAGGTTGAAAACCGCTGGATTAGAGGAAAAGCTGGAGAGTCAAAAGTGTGATAACAGGGAGAAATCTGGCTTCTAGGACCACGGGGCTAACTCACTCAATGACCGTTTAGATCAGCCAGGGTTCAGCCAAAGAAGAAAAACCAGTAGAAAATTATTTTACGTATTTATATACATATTTATAGTATTGATAGAAAGTGGTTTGTGTGATTATGGGCGTTAGCAAGGCAAGTCTGAAATCTGTAGGGCGGGCCAACTGGAAGGGCTAGCTGAAACTCTCAGGCACAGGCTGAAGCTGCTATCCCCAGGCAGAATTTCTTCAGTGGGACCATCAGTTCTGAATTTTAGGCCTCTGACTAAGTCAGGCCCATCCAAATTATCTAGGATACTAAAGCAAACCGATTATGGACTTTTTTTTTAAATTGATTTTTTACAGAGAGGAAGGGAGAGAGATAGAGAGTTACAAACATCGATGAGAGAGAAACATGGATCAGCTGCCTCCTGCACACTCCCTACTGGGGATGTGCCCGCAACCAAGGTACATGCCCTTGACCGGAATTGAACCTGGGACCTTTCAGTCTGCAGGCTGACGCTCTATCCACTGAGTCAAACCCGTTTCGACCCGATTATGGACTTTAATAACATGTACAAAATACCTTCACAGCAACACTTAGATTAATGCTAAATAGACACATCAAAAGACCACACTATGAATAGGTCAGTTCCTTCAGATGAGTCTCAGATTGCTCCCTTGTAACTGAACTGGGTGAATTAGGGTCTCCTCTGTGTTTACTCCTTTGCAGTTTACCAGGAAAAAATAATAAATAAAATTTCCCAAATACCATAACATAGTTTTATTCAGTGCTTTTAAAAAAATGATCACATACCTATGCATAGGGAATCACTTCCAGTTGATTGGATCCTAGGGCTAAATCTTCTTCTAAGAGTATTAGCCAATGCCCATTTGGCATTATTAAATCCATTGTCAACCAGTATTTCCTTGTGTAAACAAACACACAGAAATAAATCAACCATCATTGAGGTCTAGAGAGCAAGTAGGCCCAACCATGGGCAAAGACAAATGGCTAAAGAACTGTTTAGAGTGCCATTTAGTGAGGAGGGTGGAAGAAAAATTTTCCTAGTTCCTCACTTCTTTCGCTTTAAGCAGAAGAAAATGCTCTCTCTATTAAAACTCAATCTTTGTAGCCTAAAGTGCATCCTGTGCAGACCTGGGCCCTTTCCATCTCCAGCTGACCTTCCTTGGCTGCACCCACCAGTCTCATTTCTGAGTTCATTGGTCCTTACACACTAAATCTGATTCTTGGCTAAATAGAAAAACAAAAAACTCAATCTTTTTTATTCAGGGAGCCTCAGAAAAAGGAGACTGAGGCCCACTGCCATGGCTCAGTGGTTGAGCGTTGACCAATGAACCAGGAATTCACGGTTGGATTCTGGGTCAGGGCACATACTTGGGCTGCAGGCTTGATCCCCAGTGTGCGGCTTGTAGGAGGCAGCCGTTTAATGATTCTCTCATCATTGATGTTTCTATCTCTCTCCCTCTCCCTTCCTCTCTGAAATCGATACAAATAATTTTTTTTTAAAAAGTGACTGAGTAACAAACCAAAGAGAGTGACTAACAGTTGATAGGGCATTTGAACCTAGGAGTGGGGTCTTTGGATTCCATTTCTTACTCTGCCACTATTATCAGCTTTCTGATGTGAAGACAAGAGAGCAGTGCCCTGGCTGGTGTGCTCAGTGGTTGGGGTGTCAGCCCACACACCGACGGGTCTTGGATTTGATTCCCAGGCAAGGGCATGTACCTAGGTTGTAGGTTCAATCCCTGACCCTGTAGGGGTGCTTGCAGGAAGCAGCTAGTCAGTGTGTGTCTCTCTCCCTCTCCCTCTAACTGTCTCTAAAAATCCTCAGATGAGGATTAACCAAAAAAAGACACGAGAGCAGGGCTGTCTCTCCTAGCACAGGCTCATAATATGTATTTATGGCTAAATGAATAAATAAGCTTTCTCATGGAGTTTGGCATGGGGCAGTTAAGGAATGTCAGGGCAGATCAGAGTAAGTCTACTTAGCAGGAGGGGACAGGTGCGTGTGTGCACAGTGAGGCTGGAAAGGGTTGAAAAGGTGTCCTTCGAGGGCTGCAGAATCATGCAACTTGAAAAATGCTTTTATATCCTTTTATTTTAGCTCCTAGCAGGCTGACAAAATATGAAAATAGTAATAATTATCTCCATTTGACAAATGATATGAGCACAGAGAGGTTAATTGACTCATCTAAGATGAAAGAACTAGTAGGTGTTCCCTTTGTCCCTGAGACTTAGACAAAGTGTGATTATTGTTGATTACCACCAAGTGTGGGAACTAGACTTTTCCAGCTCCCTAGGTTCTGAGTCCCTAGCTTTCCCCTAGTGTCTTGCTGTGGAATGCCATCTTAGAATGAAAATTGGAATAGGGATTGCATGCCTGTGAAGAAAGGAAATCTATGAGTCCTAGATAATGAATAGGAAGTGTGCCAGGATTTAATTGCTAGTGAATTACAAGGTTTTGTTGTCACAGTGCAATTAAGGTCCATCTTCTGGCAGTTCCCAGAGCTGCTTTATTTAAGAACTGTAACTCCCGTCCAGCTATTGTGGCTCAGTGGTTGAGCTTTGAACCATGCACCAAGAGATCACCAGTTTGATTCCCGGTAAGGGCATGTACTGGGTTGCAGGCTCAATCCCCAGTAGGGGGCATGCAGGAGGCAGCCAATTATTGTTGATTCTGTCCCATCGATGTTTCTCTCTCTTACGCACTCTCTCAAATCCATAAAAACATATATATTTTTTTAAAGAGAACTGTAACTCCCATTTATACGATCTGCCCAGTGCAGACCCTGGTCACCACAGACCCCAGGGAACCTCCTGGTCCCACCACTACACTGGAGAGATATATAATAAAGAAGCAAGTTCCCTCCCATCAGCAGATGTAACCCAGTTGGGCAAGTCCAGTATGCTTTATCGAAGGAGCAGTTATTTTCTCCTTCTGATGTACTATGTATATGCAGAGTGAATGAGCTTATAAGCGTGATTTATTTAGGTGCTGGTAAAAATAGTAATCATGTGATTGTGAGAAGCTGATTTGATGAAAACAGCAACGGTTAGAAAGAAAAGGTCTATGCTTTGAGATATTCTCAAAGTCTCTAAAAATTGATGTTGTCTGATCCTGTTTGACTTTAATATAAATTATTGAGGAGATGTAGACCCTATTGAAAACAGTTTGCAGATAACCCTAAAAACCCGTAGCAAAATATCAAGAGGAAATCAGCCAGCAAATATTATTAATTGAGCACCAATGTTGGGCCCAGCATTGTTCTAGGACAGCCGTGGGCAAACTACGGCCCGGATCTGGACAGTTTGAAATGAATAAAACTAAAAAAAAAAAAGACCGTACCCTTTTACTTAATGATGTTTACTTTGAATTTATATTAGTTCACACAAACACTCCATCCATGCTTTTGTCCCGGCCCTCCGGTCCAGTTTAAGAACCCATTGTGGCCCTCAAGTCAAAAAGTTTGCCCACCCCTGTTCTAGGAGCTAGTGGTCAAGACAAAAAGCTTATATTTCATTGGGGGAGACATATACAATACATGTGTAAATAGGGTAATAGAAAGATTAATACATGCAATAGAAAATATAATCAGGTAATTGGAGAGTGACTGTCCTTGCTGGTCAGTGTGATCAGGGATGGTTTCTCTGAAGAGGAGACACTTTTGCTGAGAGAAATTGGAAAAGCTCTTTTGAGGTTTGTCAGCCACTGTCTTCTATAGGCTTAGGTCCTCGGGAGTGTACTGAATTGCTCCCCTGCCTCCTTTTCCTAGATGATTCTGAACGCAATTTGTGTCTGAGGAACTGACACAGAGGGAAAGTGGTTATATAATCTGGTCTTCGAGCTTCTAGCAGGAAGGTCAACAGAAGCATGAGGATTACAAGCTGCAGATCCTGCTTAGACAGTTGCTTCCCCTAGCGGGCTGCACTGGTGGGGCTGGAAAGAGACTCTGGCTTTCCTTTCCCTGGCTTGCTTTCTTGGTATGCTTCTTAGAGGTTTTGGATTCTGTACCTTCAAGGATGGTCTCTTGAACCTGATTGTATTTCCTTGCCTCTAGGTTTCAGCTCCAGCACAGAAACAGGAACTGCATTTGGAGGAGATGACAGCCTTGAGTGCAACAGAGGAATCTCTTTCTACTTCACTCAGTAACGGTTCAGCCCCTGGAGCCCACCTGGAGCCTCCTCATGACCCAGGGGCATACTGCCTCCCCAATGGGCACTTCGGTACTTGCCTCTCCAGCTCTGGTGTCTAGTCACACCTCTCTTCTGGAATCACTTTTCCTTAATCTCCACGTCTCCACCTTATTGGAACCCCTCATTGCCCTGTCCTCTGTCTTCCTTCCCTAGTGACTTTCTGTTACCTTTTGCTTATTCTTTAATCATTAATGTATTTAGCAACTTTTTGTCATGGCAAACGCACTGTTGGCAGCAGAGATATATAGTATAGTGTCACTGCTTTCAAAGAGCCATTTAGTTACCTACTAGGCAGAGAGTCAGTCATAGTGTAAGAGGCAGCCTCATAAGAGACATGAGTGATATCTGTCCTCAGGCATCTGATGCCATCACAAATGAGCAATGTGGACATTGTTAATTGTAAGCAAGATTATGTGGATATTGTTAATGGTGATCTGGGGTGGGTAGGAGATGGATGCTTCATGGAGGAGGTAGCAGTGGTATTGGATAGTGAAAAATCAAGGAGAAATTTTAAGGGTGGAAATGGGTGGTGGACACCTAGAAGAGAATATAAACAAAGACTCTTAAGTAGTTAATCCTTGGACCCTGTTGAGGTAGGGTCAAGGAGGACTGGATTTGAGAGCCTAGGGTCTTTTTGTACAAGGCCTTAGAGTTAAGGGTAAGAAGTTCAGGACAATTACTCTGGCACATGTAAGCACTACTGATCCAAAGGGCAGACCAGTAGTGGGAAGCTTTAGTAGGAGGCCAGTGTAGGAAATTAGATGTGAGGTGAATGGAGTGGAAACTGATAGATGCGACAGGCATTGGGAAGGAAAAATCCATGGGGTATGGGAGAAGAGGGGCAATTAAAGGGTTTTGGACAGTGTCTGGAATCATTGACAGAACTTAAGTCAGGAAAGGAAGATGGGAAGAACACGCATTTGAGATACTGAACTTAAGAATTGTGGGGCAGCAAATGAAATGTCCAGGCAACTGGAAGCTTGTGAAAGGGGTCTAGGAAAGAGCCGAGAACTTAAGAGCATAATTAGAACAGTGAGAGTTGGTGAGATCTCTGACAGAGAGAAAAGAAAAGCCCTACGGTCTGAGCTCTTGGAGTGTCCAAATGAGAGGGCAGAGAAGGAAGAGAACGGGGGCCAGGGATCTGAGGGGGAAATCAGGTGAGGCTGATGCTAGGGGAGCCACGTGGAGAGGAAGTCGTCAGAAGTATAGCTTCCTTATGAGAGGTTGAAGAGAGTGAGGGCTGCGAGACCAGTTTTCAATTTGACCAGGGTCCTGCTACTGCCCTCTCCTTGGAAAATTCACAGCACACTTAGGATAACGCCTTATGGACAAGGGATGAGAAACTGGAGTTGCCTGGGTCCTCTTGAATCCACTCAGTGGGATACTGACCTTATTAAAGCCAAGGGCAGGGCTTGTCCACTCATAGATTTCTTTCCTCCTTCAGCTCATTGTGCTTCCCCAGTGTCTGCCCTTCCCCAAGTGAGGAACATAGGAGACCAAGCGGCAGAAACTGTGCTTCAGATGGTCAGGCCCCAGGTGAGCTTGGTTCTGTCTATCTTTTGTGAGTTCCTGAGTCTGAGGCCCAGAATACCGGTAGCTAGAGTGTGGTTCCCCACGCCCCACAAGCAGGCAATTTGATTTTTAAGGAGGGGACAATTTGAGAATGAGTTATTAACAGTGAATTTTTTGCATTTCTTACAGTTCCAGGGGCTTCATATACAGTATATAAATATGTGTTGTGACATATTTACGCATTGCAGTTCTCTTGTATATGTTTTAAAACTTTATTTGCTTTTTTTTTTTTTAATCCTTACCTGAGGATATTTTTCCATTGATTTTAGAGAGATTGGAAGAGAGAGGGACAGACAGAGAAATATCAATGTGAGAGAAACACATTGATTGGTTGCCACCTGCATGAGCCCCAACTAGGGCCCAGGCTAGGGAGGCACTTGCAACCAAGGCATGTGCCTTTGACCAGAATTGAACCTGGGACCCTTCTGTCCGCTCTATCCACTGAGCCATACTGGCTAGGGCTGCTATTTTTTCATATCACTTCATATTATTATTTTTTTAAACAATTTCTTAGTGATTTCTTCATCAGTACTTCAACTGTCTGTTCGTTCTTTTGATTTTCTCTTTCATGGATCCCATGTTCTTTGGAAGCTTGTTTAGACCAAGTTAATGGCCTTTTATTTTAGGCTTCCTCCATATGAATAAGAATTCACTTTTTGAATAGTAAGAATTATATGTTACAGGGTGGGCATCAGGATTTTAGAGATGCTTACGTGGAGCATGGCCAAAAAAACAGTTGGGAACCACTGAGCCAGAGCTTATCTCAGGGGCACTGGATTATTCTGAGATTGCTCCTCTGGCTTCCAACGTTCTTGCTTCCCTTGGAGCTTGGTGCCACCTACTGAGTTCATGGACTCTCTCTGGACCTGTACTTGTCCTTTTAGATGTGTCCTAGCTTCTTCCTGCTTCACCTCTTTGCTCACCAGGGCCCTTACCCTGTGCTCTTGGTATCTCTGATGACTCCACCCTTCACGGTGGGACTGTCTCTGAGTAATAGAAGCTTGTCATTGCAGGGGTCTGCAGTGTACAAGTTCCTGTCTGTGGACTACACTGAACAGAAGTGGGAAGATCCAACACTGAGTCAGACAGCCCCGTACCAGAACATCAAGCTGGAAACCAACTGTAGCATGGCCTCACTGGGTAATGATTCTGTGCCCTGGTAACTTAGCATCTGCATCCTTCACATTCTTTTTGCTAAATTTTTTCTTCTTAGACTTTTATTATGAAAAATTACAACATAGACAAAACAGAACAGTATAATGAACCTCTCTGTGCCCATCACCCAGCGTTAACAGTTGTCAACATTCTCTTTACTTCATAATGGATTGAGCTAGGGTGATTTAGTTAGAGTTTGTATTTATAACGATTAGAGAGCCACTCAAGTTATTGTAAGTGATGAGTTACATTATTTGAAACCTGTACAAACTAACCAGCTAGACCAGACTTCAGGAAGCAGGGCCTCATTGAGATTGAGGAGCCTGGGAGCCTCAGCAAAAAAAGAAAATATATATTTTTTAAATATATATTTTATTGATTTTTTTATAGAGAGGAAGGGAGAGGGATAGAGAATTAGAAACATCTATGAGAGAGAAACATCGAACCCCCTACTGTGGATGTGCCCACAACCAAGGTACCTGCCTTTGACCGGAATCAAACCTGGGACCCTTGAGTCCACAGGCTGACGCTCTCTCCACTGCGCCAAACAGGGTAGGGCTAT
>NW_006291554.1:1470799-1492128 GCF_000327345.1 Myotis davidii
GGAGGGGCTAAGAAATGCTTTTTTCTTCTTTCTTTTGGCATCAGGTGAGACTTGGATGGAAAATTCAGAGTTGCCTCCAAAGCAGGAAATTTCTCAAGAAACAGAGTCATCTGATGGGACATCAGAAGGCCTGCATGGAGTGGTACCTGAGGGACCAGAAGCTGGGAATGCCTGTGAAGATGCTTTAATGAAGCTAGAAGCACACTCCTCAGAGGAGGAAGGGAGCAGACTGGAAAGTGATTTCTTGGAAAGAACATGTGAGGATAAAAACAAATCTACAGAAGATGGATGTGATGAGTATAAGGATCTTGGGGAACATAAGAATCTGTCCTGTAGTCCTACAGAATATCAAGTTTTGAAGGCACAGAAATTATATCAATGTGATGAATGTGGCAGAGCTTTCAATACGAGTACACACCTCACTAACCATCAGAGAATCCACACTGGAGAGAAACCCTTTGTATGTAATGAGTGTGGCAAGGCCTTCAGGCAGACCTCTCAGCTCACGGCTCATCTCAGAACCCACACAGGGGAAAAGCCCTATGAATGCAGCAAGTGTGAAAAAACCTATCAGAACATGTCCAATCTCATTCGACACCAGAGATTCCACAGTGGAGAGAAACCGTATAAATGTAATGAATGTGGGAAAGCTTACAGTGCGAGTTACACACTCTATGACCACCTAAGAACCCATACTGGGGAGAAGCCTTATGAATGCATTAAGTGTGGAGCAGCCTTTTCTCGCAATACATATCTTCTCCGACATCAGTTACTTCACACTGGTAAGAAACCCTACAAGTGCAACGACTGCGGGAAAGGTTTATCTTTTTTTTTTTTTTTTTTAATATATTTTACAACTCTTAGTTTTGTTTACCTTTTCTTTTGTTTTTCTGGTCTCTAATTCATTTTTTTTTCTAACCTATTTTTTTTTATTTTTTTTTTTAGTTTTGGTCTCTGGCCTTTCAGTTTTTCTCCTCACTTGACTGTGCTGGTTCAACATCACTCTGTCCTGATAGATCTTCATCCATCTTCCTCCACTGACCTTTCCCCCCTTTGTCTTTTGTCCATGAAGAAAAATTTGAGCTATTTCTGATTTTTTTCTCTTGTTCTCAATTTGTTACCTCATTCATTATGTGAAGGCTTTTTCAGGTAAATAGACTCCTGATGGTTCTTTTTCCTCAATGGGCTAAGAAATGCTTTTTTCTTCTTTCTTTTGGCATCAGGTGAGACTTGGATGGAAAATTCAGAGTTGCCTCCAAAGCAGGAAATTTCTCAAGAAACAGAGTCATCTGATGGGACATCAGAAGGCCTGCATGGAGTGGTACCTGAGGGACCAGAAGCTGGGAATGCCTGTGAAGATGCTTTAATGAAGCTAGAAGCACACTCCTCAGAGGAGGAAGGGAGCAGACTGGAAAGTGATTTCTTGGAAAGAACATGTGAGGATAAAAACAAATCTACAGAAGATGGATGTGATGAGTATAAGGATCTTGGGGAACATAAGAATCTGTCCTGTAGTCCTACAGAATATCAAGTTTTGAAGGCACAGAAATTATATCAATGTGATGAATGTGGCAGAGCTTTCAATACGAGTACACACCTCACTAACCATCAGAGAATCCACACTGGAGAGAAACCCTTTGTATGTAATGAGTGTGGCAAGGCCTTCAGGCAGACCTCTCAGCTCACGGCTCATCTCAGAACCCACACAGGGGAAAAGCCCTATGAATGCAGCAAGTGTGAAAAAACCTATCGGCACATGTCCAATCTCATTCAACACCAGAGATTCCACAATGGAGAGAAACCGTATAAATGTAATGAATGTGGAAAAGCTTACAGTGTTAGTTACAAACTCTATGACCACCTAAGAACCCATACTGGGGAGAAGCCTTATGAATGCATTAAGTGTGGAGCAGCCTTTTCTCGCAATACATATCTTCTCCGACATCAGTTACTTCACACTGGTAAGAAACCCTACAAGTGCAATGATTGTGGGAAAGGTTTATCTTCTAAAAGAGATCTTATTGACCATCAGAGAATTCACACTGGAGAGAAGCCTTTTGAGTGCAATGAGTGTGGCAAGGCCTTTCGTCAGAATAGTAATCTGATTCGACATCAGAGACTTCACACAGGTGAAAAGCCCTATAAATGCAATGAGTGTGGAAGATCCTTCGGTCGAAAGTCACACCTCATTGCACATCAGAGAATTCACACTGGGGAGAAACCCTATGAATGTATTGAGTGTGGAAAAGCCTTCAGTCAGCTTTCTACTCTTAACCACCACTATCGAACTCGAACTCACACTCGAGAGAAGCTCTGAGGTCTGGCTTCATCAGGTTCTTAAGGTGTAAGTTTCTAAGACACAGAGCAAGGAACTTTGAATTAAACTTTCTTTATAAGAAGGATGTTTACCCTTATTCCCTCTTGGAACCATTAATCAAAGTGGGCCATTCCCTAAATGCTGTCTGTTGGGTCATGAAGGTGGAGAGTGGGAGGAACAATGCAATCCTTCTCCGCTATTGGGGAAGTGTGGACTACACGTTTCTTGTATTTGTTGGGTTTTCCCCTCCCTCCCTCCCTCCCTCCCTCGTTCCCCTTACTCCCTTCTCTCTTTTTCCTTCCTCCCTCTCTTCTCTCTTTTTCTCTTTCTTTCTTTCAACTGTTCAGAAATGTATCTCATGTCTTCATTATGCATCCCATGATCATACCATGCTTTTCAAGAACAGAGATTATATCTTATTCTATTCTACATCTCCTATTTTATAAAATCATTCTCCAAGACTCTGATTCATTCTTTACTTTCTCTTGGCTGTATACCTCCTTACCTACTTTTTTTGTTGTGTTAATCATCGGAGGAAATTTTTCTGTTGACTTACTTATTTCAGAGAGGGAGAAGGAGAGAGATAGAAACATCAATGATGAGAGAGAATCATGGATCAGCTGCCTCCTGCACACACACACACACACACACCCCCCCCCAGGGATCGAGCCCACAACTCAGACATGTGCCCTTGACTGGAATCGAACCTGAGACCCTTCCAGTCAGCAGGCTACGCTCTATCCACTGAGCCAAACCGGCTAGGGCTCTGTTGACTTTTAGAGAGTGACTTTTAGACACAGAGAGGTAAGCATTGATGTGTCAGAGACACAGCGGTTGGTTGAGCCTGCAACCAGAATATGTGCTCTCGATCGGAGTCTAACCTGGGACCCTTCAGTCCGTGGCTGGTATTCTATCCACTGAGCCAAACTGGCCAGGGTCTTACCTTTTTTGTTTTGTTTACTTTTTAAACTTCTACTCTAGTCTAGACCCCATCACTAGTATTCCCTACTCAGAAAACCTTTTATTTTTCCCATTTGCTAATCTATGTTCCTTATAATCTTACAGATCAATCTCATTTCTAGATCCCTTCAGATCTAGCTCATCTGTGAAAGACCTTCAGATGCTTCTTCATTCCTCTTACTCATTTGACCTCAGTACTTTAAATTAGCTGGTGCTTTAATGTGCAACTGTTGTTAAATTGCCTTGTAAATTATTCTCAACTTAATCCTTATGTGTATACATTCATGCCAATTTGTTGTAGGGTCTTTGAGGTTGGGTATGGCAAATATTTATTTTAGCATGTAGAAAATAATTCTCATATACTAGTTGTTAACAATATTTTAAAAACTTATTCTTCGATTGAACCATCTTTAAATTGGGCACAATCTACCTACCTGTCTCCACCACCAGACTAGAAGTTTTTCAAGATGGAAGTGGCATCTCATCATAGAATATCACATACAAAGACCTCATATCTTCTACATGTACCTCTGGAAATCTTACTGTTACTTTATTGTTGGTTTCTGATATATATTCTATAGTATGTATGAAGTTTCCTTCTATATTTTTTAAAAATATATTTATTGAGTTTTTTTACAGAGAAGAAGGGAGAGGGATAGAGAGTTAGAAATATCGATGAGAGAGAAACATCGATCAGCTGCCTCCTGCACACCTCCTACTGGGGATGTGCCTGCAACCAAGGTACATGCCCTTGACCAGAATCGAACCTGGGACCCTTCAGTCTGCAGGCTGACACTCTATCCACTGAGCAAAACTGGTTAGGGCAAAGTTTCCTTCTATTCCTGTATTTAGAAGAAGCAATGTAGATCGTAGATAAGGACATAGATTTTTGTGCCTTGAACTCTGGGTTCAATCATGAATCCATCACTTTCTTAGGTGTGTGATCCTGAGCAAGTCACTTGGTTTCCTTGTGTCTCATTTCTTCCATCTATAAAATGAATCGACCTCATAGGGATGTTAGGATAAAATTAGTTCGTAAGTGTAAGGCACTTAAAACCAGTGCTTGGCACATAGGTCACACTATAGTAATTGTACTTTGTTTTTATTAGGGTGGCAGCTAGATTCTATCACGTTTTAAAAGAAATCTATTGGTGTAATTTTATGGGTCATATCATTTACTTTTGTAATATTTTTGACAAGTTTCCAAATAAATGAAATTTCTTTGCACTTTTGGTATAAAACCCATTTGTGGTGATTTTTTTTTAAAATACAGAACTAGATGAAAATGTTTCATTGGCTTTGCAAAGTATTTTGGAAGAGTTTGTGTAATGTGGGAATTACTCTGAAGGGTAAAAATAATGGTCTAATCCATTCTTGGGGAGGAATGAATTGGAAGGGACAAATCTAGCAACATTTTGATTTCTTCAGTGGTTACGCTGTTTAGATTTCTACCTCTTCGTTAATTTTGGTAATATACATCTAGAAGTCATCATTTTACCAGGCTGTCAAACGATGGAATAAAGTTTCACCTAATATTCTATAAATTCTTTTACTGTCTTTTTTTTTTTGCATTTAGAGCTCCATCTTCATAATGTTTTACAGTTGAGTTTCCTTTCAATTTTTGTGCTATGATTGTCAAGTTTATTTTGTTGTTCTTTTTTAAGTGTGTTTTCTTTCTTCCCCTGTTTTTCTTGAACATATTTTTTCATATGTCTTTTTACTTGCCTCAAGTTGTAGAGGCTTTTCAGTCCTGATATTTGCCCCAAAATAGGGGCAGTGGGTTTTCCTTTAATTCCTTTAGGGCCCTCTGGAATGCTGTATAGATCGGGGGTTAGAAGGTGAGTTGTAAATTTACATTATTAATATGTACTTCTGCAGTGAGAAGTGAAGGAATAGCTCGGCGTTTTGCTCATGTGGTTGAAAACTTTCCATGTAGAGCCAGCTTTTGTATCTCACCTTTTGGGCTCAGCTTTAATGCTATGGATCCAGTGGAGCCTCCTTCCATGCTCTTTATTGATTCCAAACAGCTTTATTGTAAAGAACTGAAGGAGGAAAAACCTTTATTTTACCTCAGTGACTCCATATTGGGAAAAGAACCTATTCTTGAGTTCAAGTGTGAGAAAACATTCAGTTACAGAAAACATCACCCATCAGAGAGTTTACACCTACAAAGTTGACTCACTGTGAGTGGGAATGCCTTGGTTATAGTTTATTTCTTATTTGACATCAAGAAATTCATATGGGTTAGCAGCCGTGGGCAAACTACGGCCCGCAGGTCAGATTCGGCCCGTTTGAAATGAATAAAACTAAAAAACAAACAAAACCGTACCCTTTTATGTAATGATGTTTACTTTGAATTTATATTAGTTCACACAAACACTCCATCCATGCTTTTGTTCCTGCCCTCCAGTCCAGTTTAAGAACCCATTGTGGCCCTCGAGTCAAAAAGTTTGCCCACCCCTGCGTTAGAGTCTCTTGGTTTTTGGAGAGCAATAACTCAATCATGCAGAGCTATTATTTTGCACATATTTCTGAAGAATATTCCTGAAATAGGTGTGGAAATCTTTTAGTTACACCACATATCTTCTGCTCATTCCGTGAATCCACAGTGCAGAAAAAGAGTATCAATAAACAGTATGAAAAATAAAATAATTATAAAAAATAAACAGTATGACTGAACTCTCAAGTTACTGTCTCTCCTGACTTGAAGGTAAGCTCCATGGGCCAGCGGGCTCATTTTCTTCCCTGCTGTATCCGCACAACCTGGAACACTGGCCTAGTAGGCCCCCAAAAGTAATTTTTATATGCTGCTGACAAACAGGAGACCCCCAAAAGTAATTTCTATATGCTGCTGACAGTCTCTGAGCTTTGAGACTGAGGCGCGGGACCTGTGGAAGGAAAGATGACTTTTCCGCTCAGCAGCCAGAGCAGAGGTGGCGGGGACCTCAGGGAGCCTCAGTCTCAGGCCGCCCAGTAGCTTGGTTCCCATCTGCGCCAGATCTAATTCTATCAGGCTCCACCCCTTCCAGGGTCCTCCTTCTATTGGCTGAACCCTCCAAGCCCTTCCGTCCTCCCAGCCAATAGTAGGGAAAACCGTAGGCCGGAGGCGGGGCCAGAGCGCAGTCCGATTGGCTGGCGAAGGGGCGAAAGGGCTCTAGCCTCTCGGGCACAGGCGGAAACCTCGCGGTGCCTAGAAAAGCCAGAGGGCTGGGATGCGAGTTAGTCGCGTGTCGACGACGTCATTCTTTCTGCGCTTTGTTCCCGGATATGAGCTTTCGGCGAGGGGTACGTGGCAGCCTGGCGTGGGGGTCCGGGCGGGATTCTGGGAGTGTGTGTGGGGGGTCCACACCAGGAGCCCCTTCTCCACCGCTGCCCGCTGCGGAGACGGGGATGCGGCAGCTCCAGAGTGGTCGTGAGCCTCCTCCCCGCGTTCGGCATTTTCCCTTTGGGGTTTCGTCCCCAACGAGGCGAGGTTGCCCGCTCTGACCGTGCTTGCAGGTAGTGACAAAACGGTGTCACCCCCGCCCATGGCCAGTAGGCCGCCCTGGTAATAGGGGTCTCAGCCAGCCCAGGCGCCCAAAGGAGCGAGCCTAGCCGAAACCGGTTTGGCTCAGTGGATAGAGCGTCGGCCTGCGGACTGAAAGGTCCCAGGTTCGATTCCGGTCAAGGGCATGTACCTGGGTTGCGCACACTTCCCCGGTGGGGAATGTGCAGGAGGCAGCTGATCGATGTTTCTCTCTCATCGATGTTTCTAACTCTCTATCTCTATCTCTCTCCTTTCCTCTCTGTAAAAAATCAATAAAATATATTAAAAAAAAAAGAAAAAAAAAAAAGGAGCGAGCCTACAGCCTTGAGTGTTTGATTTAGGTCACCCGTCCGATCCCCGCTGTGTTCCTGTGATGAAACGGACCCAGACGGGAAGGCACCGTCTTGCCCAGGGTTACCACTCATTCATCCATTTCACAAATACTTAGCACCTGCCTAAGTAGTGTGCTGGCTCCCGGGTTTCAGTTGTGCACACGCCGAGCTCCATTCCGGGAAGGGAGGAATTGGACAACCTTGAGGAGCTAGAAGCAGAGTCTGGGAATCGAGCGGGAAACGAAACACATGTTGAGGCCTGGTGACCCTAAGAGATGGGTAGTTATTTTAAAAATTCTTCTAGCATCCTTTTAAAACCATATTATTGCTCCTGTCTCTCTAAAGGCACGTGACTCAACAAAGACCCTCTTCTCCCTTCTGCAAACTTTTCTTGGAAGGCTGAAGGGCAGAGAACTTCTCAGTGGAATGCACTTTGCACTTAGAGGAGACTTTTGGGTGTAAAAGGAGCAGCTGAAAGGGAGTGACCATGGTGTGATGGACACAGAAGGCTTGTCTCTCACTAGTCATGTGACTTTGGACAAGTCATTCAACCTCTGGAGCTTCCTTTCCTCATCTTTAAAATAGGAATGGTCATCCGTACTGCTCATTGCTTCCTAGGAAGGGGAGTACCCAGGGAGGGGACACTGCTCTGAGTGTCCACTGGGAGTACAGCACTCACAGAACTAATCATTTCTGTCTGTTTACAGTGATTCCATTAGGAACTTCCTCACCAACCCAAGGAAGAGATCAGGCAATATCTGTGCTGGGTACATCCTCTGGAGTGACGCCGCTGTTCATAGGAGAGAATGAGTGATGCCCTTCTCTCTTGGGCAAGTGAGACCTATACTGTGAAATTAATTTATTTGTGGACAGGAATCCTGCCTGCTAGAAAATGTGGGGACTAGGGCCGAATGGGAGCATATCTGGATATCTGCCTAGAAGGAGAGAGAGAAGTGTGCTTGTATTGGGGGGAGGGAGAGGCAGAGAGGGCCCTCTGGACCTTGAGTAGTAGAGTTTTGGGATGGGAGTAAGGGTGATGTAATAGAACTCAAATTTGTCGGGAGACTTGGACTTGAGTTCCAGCTCCACTCTAAGTGGCCTGGGAGGTTCCTTCCAGCTCTGACATTCTGAGAATATCTGAGTAGTTGGACTAGGTCAGTCCCTTAGGGAATTTAGGCCCTGTTGAGACGGAAGTGCCAAGAATGCAAATCCACTGCCATGGTGTTCAAACAATATGGAGCGCAAGAGGGATGCACCAGGCAGACAAGGGTGGTGATGGTCCTGTGCGGAGGATGCACATCTCACCATTCGTACCTCGGACAGAATTTGGTAAAATCCTGAGCTTGTTTAATTGAACATGTCAAATCACACAGCATTTACAGAGCCCTCTTTGTGCCAGGCTGTGGGTGGGAGCCACCTAGGAATGTTAGGAGGGACATAGACATACACACAAGTAAGTTATAGTATTAGGCAATTCTAGTTTATATTAGTTTTGTTATGGTGTTTTCTGAAGTACAGAAATTTTTATATGGTCAGATCTATCAGCTTGCTGTTATGCCACCAGCCTTTGTTTTATGCTTAAGGCTTAGGCCTTTCCTGAGCGAGTAGTCCCTGTTACTTATTTTCTTTCTCTCTTTTTTCTTTTCTTCCTTTCAATTTTTACATTTTAATCACCTGGTTCTCTGGAATTTATTTTCAAGTATTGCCTCTTATTCTTCACGCAGTGAATCAGTAACCAAGGACCATGTGACCACAGCTCAGGGGGACCTGAACGGGAAGATTATCCTGGCGAATTGAAGGAATAAAACCTCCCTAGGTAAAAGAATACCACACTCTATCCACTGAGCCGGGACTCTGCCCATGGTGGGTTCCTTATAGCCTGAAATGAATGGTGGTCCTGAGATCAGAACTCTCACCCATCAGTCTCAGGGAGCTGTGGGTCAGGGATTTGTGGGGACTCATCGGTCCTCATCCATTTGCTGGTTATCTTGAGGGTGTGCTTGTGTGCACAGCTGCCTGGATACCCCTAAAGTCCTGCTGTCATTGGCCCTATCTGCTCCTCCTCCTGCTTCTCCAGCCAAGACCCCACCTCCCTAGTCCCTGGGAATTCCAGGATTTCTAAGGGCATTTCCCAGGCAGTTGGGTTGAGGGCAGATAGTTAGGTTTCCTTTTGATGAAACTTCCTCAAACTAGTCCTCCCTCATCTCCTGACAAGTCTTGCTTCCTTGTTAGGTCCCTCAGAACCACCATGGGCTTCAGTATAGCACATCCCTGTGCAGTTCTCTTTCTTTCTACCTGCCCTTCTAACTAAGATCTCCATCTTTGCAAGCTTATACATTTTTTGTGACTTCTTTTGTCTGATCGTTCTCAAATTTGCCTTCCTGACATATTCCTCCTCTTGTCAAAAGTGTTTTCCCACATCCCCGTTTCTCTTAGTGACACTATCATTCAGACCTAGATCTGATGACCTTGAACTCTTTCTTCAGTCATCCTCTAGATTTAGTCTGATATATGTGCCTGCTTCCCTGTATCGGCTGAATTTCATTGTTCTCTCATCCTGTCATTTTCCTAGCCTACGACCTCACTATCTCATTTGTGTGTTCATTTCTTCAACAAACATTTACTGGGCACCTAGAAAGTGACAGGCCTCTAATGGTCACCCATACTGCATTCTAAGGTCGCCTCCCAACTCTTTCGCATGCCTCTTCTTTTTTTCACCTTTAATCCATCTGGGTTAATCTTCCTAAAGTATTCTTTTTCTAGTTTCATTTTTGGGTAGGATGATACAAATTTATCCTACCAACTGGGATGCTTTCGTGGAGTGGGGAAAGAAAAGTAAAGGTAGATTTCATTCCTCTGTTCACAATACGTTTCCTATTGACCATCATCATATCCATAATTTTCCCCCCATAATTTCAGTGTTCTGGCTGCTATCATTTCAGGCAACTTGATTCTTTCATTCCTTCACTTATTCATTCAACAACAACAAAACATTTTCAGTGCTTGCGAGGTGCTAAGAATACATTGGTGACCAAAATGAACGGAAATCTTGCCTTCATGAAGCTTCATGTAATAGTATAATCTCCCATTTATTTCTGATTACACTGTCCCTGTCTTAACTTCAAGAAAAACAATTCCTTGTTTTCTGGGGCTCAACCAAAGTCTAGCCTTTTTATTTTTAATCCTCACCTGAGGATATTTTTTCATTGATTTTTAGAGAGAAGGAAAGACTGAGAGAAATATTGGATGTGAGAGAAACACATCAATTGGATTCTCCTGCATGCGCCCTGACCAGGACCCAAGCCAGGAAGGAGCCTGCAACCAAGGTACATGTCCTTTACCAGAATCGAACCTGGGACTCTTCAGTCCACAGGCCAACACTCTACCCACTGAGCCAAACTTGCTAGGGCCAAAGTCTAGCCTTTTTAAAGCACCTTTTCCCAAGCATTTTAAGCATCCCAGTAATCACTCCCTCCTCTGGCCCCCTTCGTCTCCTGATTGGGGACTTTGTGGATTTATAATTTGCTTTCTTATTGTTTTGTCATTTACTCCATTGTAAGCTCCTTCAATATATATTTCATACTTTTTTTATTCTGCTCGGGCTGCCGTAACAAAATACCACAGCCTGGGTGGCTTAAACACTAGACATTTATTTTCTTACACTATTGGAGGCTGGAGGTCCAAGATCAAGGTGACCAGCTGATTTGGTTTCTGGTGGGGACACTTCCTAGCTTGCCAATGGCTACCTTCTTGCTATGTGCTCACATGGTTTTCCTCATTTTGTGCATGTGGGGGGAGGGGGTAAAATCGCAAGTGAAATTGTGCTCATATGTCTTCTTATAAAGATACACTAATCCTATCAGATCAGGGTCCCACTCTTACGACCTCATTTAACCTGAATTACTGTCATAGAGATCACTTCTCCAGATATAGTCACCTTATGATTACGGCTTCAACATATGAATTTGGGGGAACACATTCAATGATTAACAGTCTTTTGGGAGGGCATTCAATAATGGTATTTATTGCTTTGTGACAGAGCTATGTAAATATCTGGCTATTAACATTTTCCCTGGCTGCCCCTCTCCAGAGGCTGGAGACTGATCTTTTCCATAGCAGCCTTTAAGGACAGAATAGCTCCTGTACCAGTGCTAGCTAAGTGGGGCGCTTGGGATCAGCAAGACACCTGAGCCTGACTTCAAGCCACTGTCTCATTCTCAATCTCTAAAATGCTTTATTCTAGTAATTATGGGTGTCTCTTCCTCTAAAATAATTTCCCAACATTTCATAAGTAATACTGTAAAAAGAAGAGTTAAAAAAATAATACAAGTTAGCAGAAGACAGTTTGCCAGCAAAACCGGAGGCCTTGGTTAACAGTAAAGATATAAACTTGCTTACCTATTCATCCAACTATTCGTTCATATCACAAAGAGTTATTTTCTACTTTTCTTCAACAGTGTTTTTAAAAATTTCCCCTTGACCTAGAACAGAACTATGTGCAGGGTAGAGTGCTCAATAACTACAAGTTTAAGAAATGTATGAAGAAAAGAGAAAGTTTCAGAGAAGATGGAAAAGAAACTCAGAAAGAAGCATCACCTTCCTCAGAGAGAACTGCAGGCAGCTTCACTCGCTATCCCACTCTGCTCTGCAGTCCCCTGGCTTCTCACTGAGTTTCTGCCCCCTGCCTGCTCCTCTTTGATTAGGAGACCTAGCAGCAGTGAGTGCACTAAGGATCTGGCAAGTCCACTCTCTCCACCATTTCCTCTGCCTACCCTTTTTATTTTGGGCATGAGTCTGTGTATATGTGCCTGTGAATGGCATCAGTGGTACCCAAACTTGAGATGTGAACCTCAACCTTCACAGTTCTCTTCTTGCTAGTCTTGAACATTGACCATAGGCTATGTTCATCCTTTAGAGAATGTAACTCAGTTTATCAGAAAGCAGTGGAAACTGGGCCAACTTTTTTGATTATCAGTAGGCAGTAAACCAAAACAATTTCATTCCTCTTGACCCAATAGCTCACTTTTGGAACTCCTTAGGAATATGTTTCAATAGGAAGAAAACTATATGTAGCAAGTGACCAGGATGGCATTATTGATAGTGATTAAACTTCAGGGAACAAACAAATGTCTAACACTAGTAAAGTTGTGGTAAATTATAATGAATTAAGTTTGCAGTATATATGTCATCATAAAATGATCATAGGAAGATTAAATAGCAATGTGGGAAAATACTTTAAAAAGCTAAGTGGAAGAAGTAAGCTGTGAAATTATATTTACTGTATACTTATAACTATATAAATATGAATATAGACAAGTCTGGAAAGGAACATAGTAAAAGGAAAATTAGTCGTATTAGTATCATGAGGTCATTTTTCAGTTTTCTTTTATGACCCAAACTCCTCTATCTTTGAGGTCTGTTAGGGTTACATATATGTTTAGAGTTTCACATCAAACCTGTAGGGAGGTAGAAGAGAGCAAAGGGGGATAAATGGTGATGGAAGGAGATTTGACTTGGGGTGGTGAACACACAACACAGTATACAGATGATGTATTATAGAATTGTACACCTGAAACCTATATAATTTTATTAACCAATGTCACCCCAATAAATGCAATAAAAATGAAAAGCAAAAATCGGTAGGGAAACTCCTGATCATTCCTGGTTTCATGACCAGCCCCTCTTGATTGTACTATCCCCTACGTTCACCCTTTGCCATCTGTAGAAACTTTATCATAATGCCATGCAAGGAGGCCCTATCCCTATGAGATTTTCCCCTGTTGTACGTTAACTAATCCTGTTCCCTGTTCAGCCTCTCAGGTTCACCCAGTAAGACTCAGTCTGTCAGAGTGAGAGCTTGGAGCAAAGTAGACAGTCTGAATTAGCACATATAGCTGGATCCAGTTACAGACCAGGCCTGCAGAGTAGGCTATGATGTGACTTGCTTCCAGTATTGCAAGAATTATGTTACTTATCAAGACAGAGCCCAAGATAGACAGGTGCCTAGTAACTAGAGCAAAAAATGAAATCTTCGGCACACCCTAAGACACAATCCTTGAGAAGCTAATTATTTTGTGCCAGCCACTGTATCACTAGTACTAGGGTCATAGGTCAACAAGAACTAAAAGCCAGTGATCTGAAGATTAGTCATTTGAGTTACTGAACTAAGAATATTTCAGTTCGTTTTCTGTTGGGACTAGATTAGGAGTTAGACGGCTCCAATTCTGGGAGTAGAACACGAGACAGGAAGAAACCAGGGTGGATTTTATACTACTCATTGCTCATTCTGATGCTGGGCCTATTGGTCCATAAGCTTTACCTTGGCCTCTATTAGTATATCTAACCTCATTTTCTCATTTTTTAAAAAAATCAGTTCCCCTTGCCTTTGAACACTAATCCTTCTGTGTGAGACCCTATGGTCTACCACATCTTGTTATCCTAGGACAATTCTCCGTCCACTAGTATGGAGAACAGGTGACATGTCAGATTTCTGTTTCCTTTGTCAGATGGTGAAACTGGGATTGAGGAGGTATTGATCCCAAAGTATCATTCCTGAAAAAATCAGAATCTCATATATTCAAGAGATCTCCACAGAGATATTGCCAAGGAAGTCAAAATCTAGAAAGCTCCACTGAACAGAAAGAGAAGACTCTGAAGGCCACTGGGATGCTCTAAGCAAGAGAAAATGAGGAGAAAGATGAGAAGCTTCAAACACAAGACGGTTAAAGACAATAAGACACTTCCAGAAGTGAGTGACCAAGAATCTGAAAAAGATGGTAGTCAGTGCTCTGAGCCTGCAACAACCAACAGAATTCAGGCTGAAAAGAGACAGTATGTATGTACTGAGTGTGGGAGAGCCTTTAGTCAGAGTACAAACCTTACAGTGCATGAGCGAATCCACACTGGAGAGAAACCCTATAAGTGTAAGGAATGTGGAAAAGCCTTCAGTCACAGCTCCAACCTTGTTGTCCATCAGCGAATCCACACTGGACTGAAGCCCTACACGTGTGGTGAATGTGGGAAATCTTTCAGTGTTAAGTCCCACCTCATTCGCCACCAGGGAATCCACAGTGGGGAGAAGACCTATGAATGTAATGAGTGTGGGAAAGCTTTTAGTCAGAGTTCAGGTCTCATTTCACATTACAGAGTTCACACTGGGGAGAAGCCCTACACATGTATCCATTGCGGGAAAGCCTTTAGCCATAGCTCAACCCTTACTCAACATGAGAGAATGCACAAAGGGGAAAAAGTCTACAAATGTAAGGAGTGTGGCAAAACATGTGTGTCTAATACAAAGATTATGGACCATCAGAGAATTCACACAGGGGAGAAGTCTTATGAATGTGATGAGTGTGGAAAAGCTTTCATCTTAAGGAAAACCCTTCACGAACATCAGAGACTTCATCGTAGAGAGAAACCTTACAAGTGTAATGAGTGTGGGAAAGCTTTTACTTCTAATCGAAACCTTATTGATCATCAGAGAGTTCACACTGGAGAGAAACCCTATAAATGTAACGAATGTGGAAAAACCTTCAGGCAGACTTCTCAAGTTATTCTACATTTGAGAACCCACACTAAGGAGAAACCTTATAAATGCAGGGAGTGTGGGCAAGCCTATCGTTATAGCTCACAACTTCTTCAACACCAGAGAAAACATATTGAGGAGACAGAAACCTCCTAACATATATTGTTGGTAGGAAGACTAATTGCTACTTCTCAGAAAAGCAGTTTTTCAGTATCATCAACCTTAACTCTATTTCTGAAAATCCATAAAGGGAAAGTAGTCAGAACCAGACACGGATTAGCAGAAGAGAAATTCATACCGGCAAGGTATATAATTGAAGGAAGAAAACTAGGTTTTTAACAGTAGAGGGTTTAAATTAATGATAGTCTATCCATAGAATGGTTTTGCAGCCATTGTAAAGATTCGTAAAGAATATTCAATGTCATGGGGGAAATGATCTGGATAAAGTGGAAGATAAAAGAAAGAAAAAAAATATCCAAATTATAAACAAAACAAAATACATCTATGCATAGGGAAAAAGCGAAAATTAATACCGAACTAAAGTCTTAATAGTGATTATCTCTGGGTGACAGGCTTATAAATGATTTATATTTTCTTCTTTATACTTTCCTGTATTTTTTCAGATTTTCTACCATGAGAATGTACTAGTTTTATATTTAGGTGAAAAGATGGTATTTTAAAAATCCAATGAGTACATGCTCATTTTCACTAAACAGAGAAGGTGCATGGAACACAGACTAAAATCCACACACTGGCACGTGGTAGCAGTGCAACCATGAGCAAGTCCCTTCCTTTTAGAGCCTGTTTCCTGTTTAGTAAAAGCATAAACACCAGTCCTTGGCCTTCGTCAGCTTTAAGATAAGCTGACTTTATAGTTGTCGATCAAATGTATATCCATTTACACACTGTTAGGTTCATAGAACACAGCAAACATTTACTATATCCTCCTCGCCCGCAGTTGTAGATGGATCTGCAGATAATAGAGATCTGCCAAGGCTCCATCTTCTCAATATGTCTACAAAACCAGCAACACGTTTCCTTATGAAACTGAAACAATTGCAGGTCCATAACCTTTCAAGAGATAGCACAATCTAAAAGCAGGAGAAGATGCGTCCACATGTTATGTAGAGTTTAGTAGCTAAAAGTGTAGACTTTGGGGTCGGAGACACACGTGTTCTGTTACCAAATTGACACACTAGCTTGTCAGTTTTCTAGCTTCAGATGTATCTGTAAAAAGGGACTGACTACCTACCTCACAGGGTTGCCATATTAAATGAGATAATAATGCGTGTAAGCTGTGACAAACTCAGCATGTGGTAAATAATAATTGCTTAAGTGTAGGACGTTGAAGCGGTGTTTCTAAACACTTAGCAAGAGTGATTCCAGAAGAGTTTTCCCTAAGGTGGCATTTCGGATATTTTCAGGTGTAATGAACACGATGCCAAGTACTGAAACCTTAAGAACATTGTTTACTTAAGGGCAAGTCTAGAGGTAAACAGTTTCACATTTTGTTTGGCAACTCAGCAGTTTATCAAACTTCCATCTTAACTGCGTAATTTTAGCACAGTGGCTTTCATTTTTTTATTTTATTTTTTTTTTTGCATCCTCACGGTTGCAGGATGATGGCCACAGCTTCAAGCTCTTGCCACAACTCCTTCAAACTCAGGACGTCTTGAGGAAAGGGGCCGAGACTTTCTCATCTGGCTCCTCTCCTTTTATCATTGAGGAAAGCCTTTTCCAGAAGGAGGAAGGGATGCTGAGCAGTCACTTCTGCAGGTGCTCACTGGCTTCCTCTGCCTTTCTTTAGGTCCAGCCCTCTGAGAAGGCCTTAGACCAGCGGTTCTCAACCTGTGGGTCGCGACCCCTGTGGCACTCGAAAGATCCTTTCCCAGGGGTTGCCTAAGACCATCCTGCATGTCAGATATTTACATTACGATTCATAACAGTAGCAACATTACAGTTATGAAGTAGCAATGAAAATAATTTTATGGTTGGGTCACAACATGAGGAACTGTATTTAAAAGGCCAAAAGGTTGAGAACCACTGCCTTAGACCCTTTTCAACCAGCATTTTAAACTTTCAAGTCCATAGCTCAAAATCCATCCAGAAACACTTAGCATCTCCCCATACTTAACTCGGCCATTTGTTCCTCTTTCTTTGCCGACAGTGAATCCCTAAGCCTAATGCCATTTGTCTTATGCACATAGTAATGTATTGTTTCAGAAACTTTTGCGGAGGTGTTATCTTGTTTAATCCTTTTAACTTTTGTACAAGAAAATTGAGTCTCAGTGAGGTTAGGTGATGGGCTAATTAGTGGTTGGAGTCAGGATTTGAACTCAGATCTGACTTTCAAGTCTTGCTTTCTTCCTTATACCAAAGTGGCTCAGCCCACCCTGGTGGCTTTATATGTGAGTGGGAGACCAGTTGGGATTCTGAGTAGCCACTTCAGTGAAAGGTGGTTATTTCATCATGGTTTTATAAGGAAGATGCTATTTGTCTTTTCTGAGTAATTCTGTTGAATCTCAATCCTAGAAGACTACATTTTAACTCTGTATCCTCAGCGACAGACTTCATTGTTTTTTTTTAATTGAATATAGATAAAATAGTATCCTCATATTATTAGATTGTTTTTAGAAACTAGACTGTTGTTAATCACCTCTGAAGTCATAAAACTGTTTTTGCAGGAAGTTGTTATAATTTTGCTAATAAATATGTTGTTATTTACTTGTTATAAATATCACTGATTTTTCTTGCTCTTTTCGCTTCCTTTGTTCAGAATGGGAAGCAAACAGTTCAGTTTGCTTTTCTTTAAGCAGATATTTTTTGAATGAAGAAGTGATTCTAGTTTGTTTTTGATGCAAATGCAAGCTTGTTTTCATACTTGTAAATATGTAAATGAAAGCTCACGAGCCATTAGATTGTGTCTTCTGTTAGTTTCTTTGAGGATTTGTACAGCCACTTGTCCCACCTCCTCTCTGGCCTCATCTGAGTTTCAAACCTGTACTATTACGTAGACCTCCCTTGGCTGTATGAAACCTGCCATGTTCCCAAAGTCCATTTTGGCTTCAGAAGGTAGGTTTGTGAGGGGTAAAAAAGGAGATGGCAGACTTCTTTCTTACACGTAGATACAGGCCCCGACTGGTTCTCTCTCCTCCCAGTGACCATTTCAAGTCCACATGGCACAGTTTGTGTGGATTGCAGACATGGAAAAGCTGTAAGCAGTTTTTGAAACTAAGGCCAGTGGACCCCAAATCTGGGAATCACAGGAGGTAATTTCATACATTCAAACAAATTTCCCTGGACCCACCAAATCACATCTGGAGCAGGGCCTAGGAATCTGTATAAAACAAAACTTTCTCAGTGGGGATTGAAGAAAAAATTCCATTAGGAGCCTTCTCTCCTCACAGGACTGTTTTTGTAATAATGACTCATTTTTCCTCAGAAGAGCCTGTGGGTCACAAAATGGAGACATATACCAAAGTTGGTATAATCATGATAAATTTGCAACCAGTTTACAGAGAGTGGCTATAAAGCAATCTGAAATATTAGATAAAACTTAAACATCCTTTAAAAGGACTTCTAAGAAAGTGACATAAATCCTCAGAGGCTAAAATGAAGTGGAAGCCAGAAAGGAAATGGGTGATGATGCCTTGGGTGACATGAGGCAGTTTAGTGATCTTGGTCCAAGGGACTGAGATTTTCCCGGCTGCAAGGGCAGGATTTGAGTTTTGGGGCTTTGAAGAGTTGGAGAATTGGAACTGAGATCTCTAGAAGCTGCCCAGATGTTTATAGGGCTACACCCCTGTGAAAGTAACATGAAATTAGGCATATACATTTCTAAGTATACATGGAACAGTTATTTTAAAAATTAACATAATTTAAAATTTTGAGTTATCTCATTGTTTCAGTTGAGCTTTCTGGGGGGTAAACTCAAGACCGGATAACATGCAGCAAATTTACTGGAGAGTGTTACTGGGCCTAACAGCTGTAGGGAAGGAAGAAAGTGGGATTAGTAGTGGGAGAAGTTAGCTGTGCCGAAGTCACAGAATTACTCATGTCGCCTGTGTTGGCTTCAGCCTCAGTTAGACTGGGATAACCTTTCAAAATTGTCCAAACTTGAGGTGAGAAGTCTGAGCCTGCATACCCCTTGGTTGACAAGTCATTGAATTCAAGCTCTACCACATTACCAGGAAGGGGGAAGCATGATCTTGGGTGAGGTAGACTTCTTCAGCTCACTGTGTTTGGAACTAAGATAGTTCCTGGAGAGGGCAGGCAATTGAGGGCTTTCAGCCTGCACCTCCACTGAGCTGGGGAGAAGGGGACAAGTTAGAGGAATCCAGACAGTGCACTGATGTTCTCTACACTGACCATAATGCAATTAGAATAGAAATAGTTTGGCTTTTCTCAGGCGGCCTGTCCCCTTTTTCAACTTTCCCTTTATTATGAGTTCCCTCATTCCTACAAGATTTGTCCCTGAGGATGTAAAGGTGGGTGGTGGTGGGTATGTGGGTGGGGGTTATCTCTAAGATGGACATCCAAATCTGAGTTCTTCTAAGTGACACTGACCAGAATCTATCCCCCATGGATGCCCTTCAGGGCCTAGATAAACTCTCCTGTAACTAATACTCTAAACCAGGGGTTCTCAACCTGTGGGTCGCGACCCCTTTGGGGGGGGTGTCGAACGACCCTTTCACAGGGGTCGCCTAAGACCATCAGAAAACACATATATAATTACATATTGTTTTGTGATTAATCACTATGCTTTAATTATGTTCAATTTATAACAATGAAAATACATCCTGCATATCAGATATTTATTGTTACAATTCATAATAGTAGCAAAATTGCATTTATGAAGTAGCAATGAAAATAATTTTATGGTTGGGGGTCACCACAACATGAGGAACTGTATTAAAGGGTCGCGGCATTAGGAAGATTGAGAACCACTGCTCTAAACTATAGCTGGAGGAATCTAGATGTGATGGTTAATTTCATAGGCCAGCTTGACTATAGAATGCCCAGATATTTGGTTAAAAATTATTCTGGATGTGTCTATGAGGGTGTTTCTGGATGAGGTTAGCACTTAAATTAGTAGGCTGAGTGAAGCAGATTGCCCTCCCTAATACGGGTAGGCCTCATCCAATCTGTTGGAGGCCCGACTAGAACAAAAATGTAGTGAAAGGATTTGTTCTCTTTCTGCCTGTTTTTGAGCTGGGACATTGGTCTTCTCCTGCTTTGGGGCTCATTCTAGGATTTTCACCATCAGCTTTCCTGTTCTAAGGCCTTTAGACTTGGACTCAAACTATACCTTTGGCTCCCCTGGGTCTCAAACTTGTGGACTGAAGATCTTGGGACTTCTCAGCCTCCATAGTCGTGTGAGCCAATTCCTTATATCCATCTCCTATTGGTTCTGTTTCTCTGAAAACCCCTGGTAAGTATCTTCAGGGATATGTCAACCCAATAAATGCCCTTTGGAGGTGACTGAGATTTTTCCTTTGTTGTGGCTATTTTCCATAGGACCTTATCCGAGGAAACAGAGTTATGTTTAGCTTGGTATAAGAGCATAAACATCATCGGGACAGTTATCCGAGAAGAGGCTGTAGGCAGAGTGCTGACAGTTCAAGGTGGGGCTAAGATCTCAGAACCTTGATCAACTAATATGGAGATCCCAGTCTGAATGTTAAGGTGTTTCTCATCTTTCTATAAAACTCCACTCATGCCCTGGCTGGTGTTTCTCGGTGGTTAGAGTGTCAAGCTGACACCAAAGGCTTGCGGGTTCAATTCCCCATCAAGGGACCCCTACCTGGATTGCAGGGTCGAGCCTGCCCTGGTAGGGGCGTGTGGGGGAGGCAACCAATCGGTGTGCTCACCCCTATCCCGCCTCCCTCCCTCTCTCTCTAAAAATCAATGGGAGAATATCTATTGGTGAGGATTACCAAAACAAACAAACTCCACTCTACCAGGGTTGCTTTTAATGCAAATTGGTATGTGATTGATCTATGACAAAGGATCTGGTATAATTCTTACCTCCCCCAAAAGGGAGATAACTGTGCCCTCCTGCCAAGTTAAGACGGGACGGAGTAGGACAGGAAAACCACAAACACAGGAGTTGTGTTGATCTTACTTCTCAGAGGTAAGGTGGTGCATTATCTCATCACTTGGGCAAGAGATACACCCACAAGTAAATGAATTCACGAGGGGGTCATTGATAAGCCACGTTATTACTCACGGTAAGCAATACATAGGTTCAAGAATAGAGAGGAAAAGGTGCCCAGGAGGTCCATATGAGAAATGACTCCCAAACAACCTCAATTTACATGCAAATGAAAACGGGCCCAACTCCTTCTGGAGGCCACAGGCGTCCCGAGGGCATGGACCGTGTGCTTCTCCCCTCATCCTTCGTGTCCGAAACGCTGCAGCCCTCCCACTCATTCGCTGGGGGGAACCGAGACCCAAGGGCCCCCAAGATCAGCCACGCGGAGCCTCCCCTGGAAAAAGCGAGGAACCATAGAGATGTGGCTTCCTAGACCTAGACAGTTGGGGTGGGCGTGGCGAGCAGCCGGAAGTCGCGGAACCCGCGGACCCCCCTCGCCATTATTCCGGGCCTCCGCTGCCGGCGCGTCTAGCAAGTCACCTCCCAGCGCCCCGGCGCCCAGGCGACGGCGCCCG
>NW_006291554.1:1501555-1508694 GCF_000327345.1 Myotis davidii
GCTGGGGCGCGGGGAGGTTTGGGGAGCAGCGCCCAGGAGCCCGGTGCTCGAGACCCCTCGCCCCTGTCGCCCCTGGGGGGACGCAGCCGGGCGGCCAGGGTCCCCAATCCTCCCGGAGGCCGATGCCCAGAAACACCTGGAGGCATGCCTGCAGCAGAGGCTCCCGGACTTCTGGGCACCTTTTTCTCTACCTTGAGGGAGGGGCCAAGTCCCATCCTTTAATGTTGTAATATAATGGTATTTAAAAAGCAAACTTAGCCGAAACCGGTTTGGCTCGGTGGATAGAGCGTCGGCCTGCGGACTGAAGGGTCCCAGGTTGGATTCCGGTCAAGGGCAGGTACCTTGGTTGTGGGCACGTCCCCAGTGGGGGTTGTGCAGGAGGCAGCTGATCGATGTTTCTCATCGATGTTTCTAACTCTCAATCCCTCTCCCTTCCTCTCTGTAAAAAAATTAATAAAAATATATTTTAAAAAAATGACTACTTAATATTATGTTCACAACAATACGTGTGGAAAGTAAGTTACAGAGCAGTACAGTTGGATCCAGTCTTGTGCTCCAAATTGTTTGCAGAGAGCAAGGACTGAACATAGCAGGAATTATTGCTGGTTTCATGTGTGTTTTCTGGTTTTACAAATTTTCTGTTTTGTAATAAGAAAATTGTATCAGGGTTAAGGCCATGGTTACTTGTTGGCTCCACAGAACATAGGAAAGAATGCAAGGTACAGAAGGATAACTAACGTTTGAATTTATATACCAGGCACTGTTCAAACACGTAAAGAAAGTGTATTTAGACATCAAATTCTTACAACAAGCGTATAAAATAGGAACTGTTAGTACCCCTGTTTTTCAGGTTAAAAGACAGACTCAGAAGTGAGGTAACTTGTTTAAAATCACTTATTGTTGGGGTACTGGATAAAGGAAGGAGGCACTGTGAATAAAAACCATAGGAATTTCATGTCTGTGGTTTCAGCAGTGGTCTGGTTGCCCTGTGTCAATGTCCCCAGAGCCTTGAGCAGGGGGCTTTGTCAGAGGAGGCACTGCTGCGAGCCTAGAACCTCGCATTTAGGGATTTTCTCTTCATCACTGGGGGCTGGAAAACTTGGTGGTTTCAGTGCATTAACTTTAACAATGATTTTTTTGTAGATGATGTTCTCCAAGCTCTAAGGAAGAAGTCAAGCAAGGATTGAGGCGGCCCAGAGAAAAGGCTTTCTTAATTAAAGACAATGACAAGAGAAAGTTGGGCCCACAATGCTCTGAGACAAGAGGGTCTTGTTAAGGGGAAGGATGATACCTGGAAATGGGGAACCAGCTTCCAAGGGAGCAGCTCCTCCGTTTGGGAGACCTCCCATCTGCACTTTAGACAGTTACGGTACCATGAGACGGCTGGACCCCAGGAGGCGCTGAGCCGGCTCCGGGAGCTCTGTCGCCGTTGGCTGAGGCCAGAAGCACGCACCAAGGCCCAGATCCTGGAGCTGCTGGTGCTGGAGCAGTTCCTGAGCATCTTGCCTGGGGAGATTCGGACCTGGGTGCAGATCCAGCGCCCTGGGAGTGGGGAGGAGGCCGTGGCCCTCGTAGAAGAGCTGCAGAAAGTCCTCGATGGACCAGCGCTAAAAGTGAGAAAGGGCAAAGGGGAAGAATTTGGGATAGAAGGAAGGAGAAAATTGAGGCAGGACTGGAGGGCGAGCCTATGATTTTTCATTAACGATAGCATATTAGCAATCCTAATGGTAATTAAAACTGGTTCATGAGCTATTCAGACCATAGGATATCTTTGCAGTTAAATGAATTTATGAGTGGGGTCTTTGGGCCCAGTTCAGAATCAGCACAAAGTCATTGACTGCACTCTGTCCTCCTGGGTGATGCTTGCTAATGTTGAGTTTGGTTCAAGAACCTGAAGAACATAAGGTTGCTAAGTGTTCTCCTGAACAGAAGCATATGTATTCTTTGTTTGCAATGACGATGTGAACCTGAAGGTAAAAGGCAGTGAGAGAATAAGAATGAAGCTTTCTAGATCTGGCGAGACGTTGCCATCTGTGCCCCTACTTGGGTTTCTCTGAGCCAGAGGATTGGGTTGAGATATTTGCTTCTGGTAAGATTTTATATCCTTGACTATTAAGTTGGGATCTTATATAGTTCCTAGTGTGTGTATGTGAGATCTCTGTCAATTTGTAGCCCACTAGAAATATTTCTATTAGAAGTCTGAAACAGAATTTCAACTTGGCAGTGGCACCAAAGATAGGCTTGTTTCATCATAAAAATGAAGAATTTTGAAGCTATATATTTCATTAAACATCACTAATGCATCTTCCTCATTTGAGAAATAATAAAACAGAGGCAGAAAAAGGGTTCACTGGATTGCCTTAGGCCAGACAGTTAGCTGGCAGCAAAACCACATGTTTAGACTCCTACTCTAGTGTTCCTTCTATTGGAGCAGGAAGGGATAAATAAAGGGGTAAATAAGTAGAAGAGTGTTTAAAACTAGGTCTGAAGCTAAAGCACATGCTCTTAATTATTGCTTGTTACTTCCCATTCCCTCCTTAACCCTCACGCAGGTCTGGCTTCTGTTTCCACTGTTCTGTTCAGTCTCTTCTGGGAGAGGTCACCAGTGCCCTGAGTGGGGCTAGAGGGCAGCTCTAGGCAAAGTTTTTCTGCTGTTTTGATGCTCCATACTTGAGGTGGGTCTCTGATCTCACAGTTCTAGATTATGGGCAGAAAGAGGTCCACAGTGGTTAGGTGAGTTGGTTTTCTGGAGGTACGAGAAGAGCCAGCTTATTTTGTTCTGTTTATTCCCAGGTTCCAGTCCTTGTCCAGGACCAGGAGGCCATGAGCATGCCAGGAACAGCACATCCTCAGGCACCCCCGGGGAGCCATGTATCAGCTGAAATTTGCCCAAATCCTCTGACTGATCCAGCTGTGTTCAACCTCCAGGATCCTCAACGTGGTACTTACTTAGTAGCCCTGGCTTTGGATTTCCTTTCTTTTCTTGGACCTTTACTGTGGCTTATCCCTCTACTCCCAGGTGGTTGCTTCCTCTCCTCTCCTTTGAATGAATTCTTTATGGTGACAAGCTCTTTCTGTTCTCCCTCTTGTCCTTTTCTGGGTCTCTGACCTCTCATCCATCCCTATGAATGCTCTTTGTGTTATTCCAGCCCTGTAATGGGAGGTTTGTAGGTCACTTTATAGCCATCATTGCCTAGACATGAGAGTTCTGGGTCTTTCTGAATTCCTTGTTTATAGAAGACTAGAGGCCCGGTGTGGGTCCCTAGGCCAGGTTTGCGGAGATTGGGCCGAAACCAGCTCTCCAACATCCCCTGAGGGGTTTCAGATTGTGAGAGGGCGGTTCTTGGGTGATGCACCCCAGAATCAGGCTCGTCACCTGAGAACCGCAGCTGCCAAGTCACCGTAGTTCGGCAGGTCCTGCGTTGAGTGCCTGCCCCCTGGTAGTCAGTGCATGTCATAGCTACTGGTAGGCCAGTTGCTTAGGCTTTTATATATATAGACTAGAGGCCCGGTGCATGAATTTTTGCACCGGTGGGGTCCCTTGGGGTGGCCTGCAGAGATTGGGCTCCAGCTCGTGCCCCCAGCCTCGCAGCCCCACAGCCCCTCCTGGCAACCGAGTTGGCCTGGCGCCGCCCCCTCACCTGTATAGATACTGGACTTGGAGTAGTTGGCAGGGACAGCAGAAATCTCAATGCTGCTTTTCCTCCTTCCTCAGATTCTCCTGCCCCTGAAGCTTCTGCCCTTTCCCAAGAAGAGAACCCAAGAAATCAATTGATGGCACTCATGCTCCTAACAGCCCAGCCCCAGGTGAGGTTTGCATCCTTTTTCCTTCCTAAGGATCCATCTGAACCACCTAACTGTACCACCAAGTGCCCTCTCCCATCCTAGTGCTTAGGGTCCAGTTCCCATCTCTAAATTAAGGTCCATGCAGACTTTACGTGGGGTCTTCCTATATCGCTGATATCCCTTGCCCACCTCATGACTTCACAATGTGAAAGGAACCTTTCAGTAGGGGAGCTCTGGGCGTGGGTAACCACATACCTGTTATTTCAGGAGTTGGTGATGTTTGAGGAGGTATCAGTGTGCTTCACTGCAGAGGAATGGGCATGCCTGGGCCCAATTCAGAGGGCCTTGTACTGGGATGTGATGCTGGAGAATTATGGAAATGTGACCTCCCTAGGTAAGGACCTTTCGTCCCATGATTCTTACCTTTATCATCAGCTTTTGCTTATTTTCTGATTATGAAAATAGTGTATACTTATTTTGGAAAACAAAACGTTAGAAAAGAAAAAATCTTCCTTAAACCCACTACTTATAGACACTTATAAAAATTATAATATATTTCTGCTTTTTTCTGTGTATTTGAGGTTGTTTTTAAAAAATAATATATTTCTGTATTGATTTCAGAGAGGAAGGGAGAAGGAGAGAGAGAGAGAGCGAGAGAGAGAGAGAGAGAGAGAGAGAAAGAAACATCAATGATGAGAATCATTGATCGGCTGCCTCCAGCATGTCCCCCACTGGGGATTGAGCCCTCAACCCAGGCATGTGCCCCCGGCTGGAACTGAACCCGGGACCCTTCAGTCCACAGGCCAATGCCCTATCCACTGAGCCAAACCAGCTAGGGCTATTAGAGGTTTTTTTACATTGTTATAAGTGTGTGTGTTTGTGTGTGTGTGTGTGTATAGTTTTAAAGCTTGCCGTTTTTGCATTCTCATATTAAAAATTGTTTGCAAATATTATCTATACTGGTTACATAATTTGTGCCATAATTCAATTAGCCATTTTCTTATTTTAGATAATTACTATGTTAATCATCTATGTTTAAGACCTTTCTTTATTACTCACCAGAGGCCTGGTGCATGGATTTGTGTACCAGTGGGGTCCCTTGGCCTGGTTTGCGGGGATTGGCCGACCCCACCGTTGCACAATTGGGGCCAGGGAGGGACAATGGGAGGGCTCCAGAGCTGTCCGGCCCATCTTGCTCAGTCTCAATCAGGGCCAATTGGGACTGGCTGGGGCCGGCTGGCCAGGGAGAGACCACCGGAGGTTGGCCAGCTGGGGAGGGTTCCAGGGCATGTCCAGCCCATCTCACCCAATCCCGATTGGCCGGACCCCAGCAGCAAGCTAACCTACCAGTCGGAGTGTCTGCCCCCTGGTGGTTAGTGCATGTCATAGCGACTGGTCGAATGGTTGGACACTTAGCATATTAGGCTTTTATTACATAGGATTATTTTTTGGACGTAGAATTACTCGGACTAAGTGTTTGAATTGTTTTAAGGCTCTTGCTTGCCAAAGTTTTAAGGCTCTTGCTTGCTTTCCATAGTGATCACTGTCATCGCGGCTCTTACTGTCAGTACAGAAGAATGCTCCTTTTGTTCTGCTTTCACTGGTGCTGAGTAATTTCATTCTTCTAAATTGTTGCAATTATAATTTTAAAAAATTTATTTATGGATTTTAAAGATAGAGAGGTAGGGAAAAAGGGAGGAAGGGAGGAAGAAAGTGAAGGAGGGAGGAAGAGAGAGAGAGAGAGAGAGAGAGAGCGAGCAGATTTGTTGTTTCACTTATTTATGCATTCATTGGTTGATTCTTATATGTTCCCTGAAAGAAGATCGAACCCACAATCTTGGCGTATGGGGATGACAGGCTAATCAACTGAGCTACCCAGCTATGGTGCTAACATAATTTTTAAACGTTATAGTATCTATATATTCTCAACTGGAGTTCTTTGATTAGTAATAAAGTAAGAGTATTTTTTTTTAAGAGTATTTAAAAAAAAACTATTAGCTATTTTTACTTTCACATTAAACATCTATCATGTAGTGGCAACTGTGGAAATGATGTGATTCTGTCATTAAGTAGCTTACCATGGTTTGGGAGATGAACATAGAATGAATAATAAGGCAAAGTAAAGTAATTGGTATGAGAATGGCATAAGCTTCTTGATATTGAGATGGAGACAACTGCAACCAGTTCCATTCTGGACATTTCATAAAAATGGAATCATACAATATGTGGTCTGTTGTGACTGAATTCTTTTACCCAGTGTAATGTTTTCAAGGTTCCTCAACGTTGCAGCATATTAATACTTCATTCCTTTTTATGGGCATATATTTGTTTATCTGGATACATAACATTTTATTGATCCGTTCATCAGTTGATGGACCTTTAGGTTGCTTCCACCTTTGGGCTATTATGAATAACACTGCTATGAACATTTGTGTACAAGTTTTTTTGTATACATATGTTCTCATTTCTTTTGGATATATACTGAGGAGTGGAATTGCTGGGTCATATGGCAACTCTTACGCTTAATCATTTGAAGAATTGACAAACTGTTTTCCAAAGTTGTTGCACCATTTTACGTTCTCATCAACTGTATATGTGTTTCAATTTCTCCAAATCTTCAACAATACTTGTTATTATCTGTCTTTCTGATTATAGTCATCCTAGTCTGAAATGATTTGCATTTCCTGATGGCTAATAATGTTAAGCAACTTTTCATGTGCTTATTGGCTATTTGTATGTCTTTGAAGAAATGTCTATTCACATTCTTTATATATTCTATATACTGGTACCTTATAAAATATATGACTTGTAAGTATTTTCTCCATGCTGTCAGTTTCCTTTTCATTTTCTTTGTGATAGTCTTTGAAGCACAAAAGTTATTCATTTTGGTGAATTCCAGTTTATTTTTTCTTTTGCTGCATGTGTCATCTAGTAAACCATTGCCTAATCCAAGGTCATGATGATTTATGTCTGTTTCTTCTAAGAGTTTTTTAGTTTTAGCTCTTACATTGAGGTCTTTGATCCATCTTGCATTAATTTTTATGTAAGGTAAGGGTCTAACTTCATTCTTTTTTTTTTTTAAATATATATTTTATTGATGTTTTACAGAGAGGAAGGGAGAGAGAGAGAGAGAGTTAGAAACATCGATCAGCTGCCTCCTGCACATCTCCTACTGGGGATGTGCCCGCAACCCAGGTACATGCCCTTGTGCAGAATCGAACCTGGGACCTTTCAGTCCGCAGGCCAAAGAGCTATCCACTGGGCCAAACCACTAGGGCAATTTGTGAGTCATTTAATGAACTAATTATGCTGGGCCACAATGGAGGCACTGTAACACTGTATTTTTCTGCCAG
>NW_006291554.1:1508722-1508971 GCF_000327345.1 Myotis davidii
TTTGACACCCACCCGGAATCGAACTGGTAACTTCCTGGTGCATGGGATGCTGCTCAACTTACTAAGCCACACTGGCCTGGCAGCATTAAGTTGCTTTTTAATGGACTTTTTTTCCTCAGGTTAATTACTTTCAAGTAATTATAAAGTGTTTATGGACTTGACTCTTCAAATTTTTTTTAAAATATATTTTTATTGATCTCAGAGAGGAAGGGAGAGGGAGAGAGAGATAGAAACATCAATGATGAGAGA
>NW_006291554.1:1508982-1509646 GCF_000327345.1 Myotis davidii
TTAAGACATTTTTGTGGCTCTTGAGTCAAAAAGTTTGCCCACCCCTGCTCTATCCACTGAGCCAAACCAGCTAGGGCCAAATTTTAAGATTGCCTTTCAGAATCCTTAGGTATATTTTCTTTTCCTTTTTTTATTTTTTATTTTTAGAGTTCCCATCTTCCTAGCAAGAAGAAAATATAAAAATGTTTTTTATAAGCCAAATGATTCTTCTTTTTCCATCCAACTTCCTGTTCCTCAAGTCTGAACCACCTATATAAAATAGCATGTTCTCTCTCATTCTTCCTTCCATCTATGTTTTCAACATTAATATATATTTTTAGCTGCTGCCTGAAGACAAAGCATTAGATGCATCTCAGAGTGAGTTCTGTTAATCCATTTACAACATTCTGTCAATATAGCGTTCTGCTTTTAACCTGCGTTTAATGAAAAGTTTCTCCTTTTTGTATGCATATAAACGTGTATCCTTCTAGCTTGTTAAAGTCATTTGAAGATTTGTTCTCGCTAACACAGACATTTGTATTCTTTTTACCAGAATGGGAGACCATGACTGAGAATGAGGAGGGAACAGCAAAGTCAAGCATATCTCAAAGAGCAGATTCTCAGAAAGGAACATCAAAAAGACTTCCAGGAGGTATTCCCCAGGTCCTTGATTTTGAGAAAGAGT
>NW_006291554.1:1509672-1515035 GCF_000327345.1 Myotis davidii
GTTTCGGCAAGTCAGTGGGGAAATGAAACAAGTGAAAGAGATACATCGAAGAAATGTTCTCTCTATGAGCGAGACAAGAAGAAAAGGACTCCACCAGAAAAACGAGGCCGGAAGTGGAAAGAATTTGGAGAAAGCTTGACTTCAGATTCAGCTCTTTCTGAAAGTTTAATGGGTACTGAAGGAAAGAAGTTTTATAAATGTGACATGTGTTGTAAACATTTCAGTAAAATCTCCCATCTTATAAACCACCGGAGAATCCACACGGGTGAGAAACCTCATAAATGTAAGGAGTGTGGAAAAGGCTTTATTCAGCGTTCAAGCCTTTTAATGCATTTACGGAACCATTCTGGGGAGAAACCTTATAAGTGTAATGAATGTGGGAAAGCCTTCTCTCAAAGTGCTTACCTTCTAAACCATCAGAGAATCCACACTGGGGAAAAACCTTATAAATGTAAGGAATGTGGAAAGGGCTTCTATAGGCACTCGGGCCTTATTATACACCTGAGGCGCCACTCTGGGGAGAGACCTTATAAATGTAATGAATGTGGAAAAGTTTTCTCTCAGAATGCTTACCTCATTGACCACCAGAGGCTCCACAAAGGGGAAGAACCTTATAAATGTAACAAGTGTCAGAAAGCTTTCATCCTGAAGAAGAGCCTCATTCTGCACCAGAGAATCCACTCTGGGGAAAAACCCTATAAATGTGATGAATGTGGAAAAACATTTGCTCAAACCACTTACCTTGTTGACCACCAGCGACTGCACAGTGCAGAGAACCCATACAAATGTAAAGAATGTGGAAAAGTTTTCATTCGAAGCAAAAGCCTCCTTTTACACCAGAGAGTACACACAGAAAAGAAGACCTTTGGTTGTAAAAAATGTGGGAAGGTTTTCAATTCTAAGTCAAACCTCATTGACCATAAGAGGATGCATAGCAGAGAGAAGCCTTATAAATGTACTGACTGTGGGAAAGCCTTCACTCAGAGTGCTTACCTTTTTGACCACCAGAGACTCCACAATGGGGAGAAGCCCTATGAATGTAATGAATGTGGGAAAGTTTTCATTCTCAAGAAAAGCCTCATTTTACATCAGAGGTTTCACACTGGAGAGAATCTTTATGAATGTAAAGATTGTGGCAAGGTCTTTGGTTCTAACAGAAACCTGATTGACCACGAGAGACTCCACAGTGGGGAGAAGCCCTATGAATGTCGAGAGTGTGGGAAAACCTTCATTATGAGCAAGAGTTTCATGGTCCATCAGAAACTTCATACACAGGAAAAAGCCTACAAATGTGAGGATTGTGGGAAGGCTTTCAGTTACAATTCAAGCCTGTTGGTACATCGGAGAATCCACACTGGGGAGAAACCCTTTGAATGCCGCGAGTGTGGAAGAGCTTTCAGTTCTAACAGAAATCTCATTGAACATAAGAGAATCCATAGTGGTGAGAAACCCTATGAGTGTAATGAGTGTGGCAAATGCTTCATTCTGAAGAAAAGCCTCATTGGACATCAGAGGATTCACACAAGGGAAAAATCTTATAAATGCAGTGACTGTGGGAAAGTCTTTAGTTACCGCTCAAACCTTATAGCCCATCAAAGGATCCACACTGGTGAGAAACCCTATGCATGCAATGAGTGTGGGAAAGGCTTTACTTACAACAGAAACCTTATTGAACATCAAAGAATTCACAGTGGGGAAAAAACCTACGAATGTCATATATGCAGAAAAGTCCTCACCTCTAGTAGAAATCTAATGGTCCATCAGAGAATCCACACTGGAGAGAAACCTTATAAATGTAATGAGTGTGGAAAAGACTTCAGTCAGAATAAAAACCTTGTTGTACATCAGAGAATGCACACTGGGGAAAAACCATATGAGTGTGAAAAGTGTAGAAAATCTTTTACTTCTAAGAGGAATTTAGTTGGCCACCAGAGAATCCACACAGGGGAGAAACCATATGGGTGTAATGATTGTAACAAAGTTTTTAGGCAACGAAAAAATCTTTCTGTGCATCAGAAAGTTCATACAGTTGAAAACCTCTGTGAATGTGATGAGTCTGACAAAGAATTCTCTCAAACTTCAACCCTTCATCTTCAACAAAAAATCCATACCATGGAAGAATTCTCTTGGCTTCAAAATGCCAATGAGCTGAGTCCAAGTTAGAGATTCAGAAAATGTAGTGTCATATGTAAAATGGAATAGAATTCCTGCCTATTTTAGTAACTGTTGGAGAAATGGCAATATATGGTTCTTAAAAGAATTTGTGATTTCCTCTATTATATTCAAGTGAGTTGCATGTGAAAGAAGGTTATTGTAGATTTTCAAGAATAGAAAATCAAACCAAATTCTAGTTAAAGTATACAGTGGGGCCTTGACTTACGAGTGTCCCGACTAATGGGTTTTTCGAGTTACGAGCTGTCTCTACCAATTTTTTGCTTTGAGTTGCGAGCTAAAATTCGGGTTACGAGCCAGCTTCAGATACCCCACCGCTAGTTGGCGCAGCAAACGTCACAGTGAACGCCACAACATCAGCCCAGCATCACATGTCTCACTCGTTCACTTTAATGATTTGACATACGAGTAATTTGAGTTACGAGCTCGGTCACGGAATGAATTAAACTCATAAGTCAAGGCCCCACTGTACTCTGTTCCAGACCATTCGTTATGACCCAGTAAGAGACGTTGGAGCAATTGAGGACACTGAGGAAATTGGATTTATGTCTTATGGGATGTAATGATGTTTTAAGCGGTAGCAAAAATATCTTTGTATTAAAAAGGGGAAGTTTCTGAAAACGTGTATATTATACATTTTAAAAATAGAATCACTGCTGCAGAAAGTCTGTATGGACAATATGATTGAGACATGTCAGACATGGAGTTGGGTGAGCGAGAGCCTGCTGTTTGAGGATAATAGAAGATGAGCACTGGATTTAGAATCAGAAGACCTAGGTTTAGGTCCTGGCCCTTTCTCTTACTACCAATGTGTAAGTCAGCATGTAAGCCTCAGTTTCTCTATCAGTCAAATATTAACATAATGCCTACCTCACAGGATTGTAAAGAGGATTAAGTGAAAGAATCTTTGTGAAAGTACTTCGTGAAGTAATTTAGTTGTCAGTAAAGTTGGATAAAAGGGTTATAGTCACAGTCTAGAACATGGCATAATGTAATATTTGTTCATTAATTAATATTCAGACTCTGTGAACCTCAAAAGGCATTCATTTTTAATAAGATGAAATGTGGTAGATAGCTAACTGGAATTTAGCTCTCTAACAAGACGTAAAAAATACAGCTTTAAAAATATTTAAAGGGCCCTAGCAGGTTTGGCTCAGTGGATAGAGCATCGGCCTGCAGACCAAAGGGTCCCAGGTTCTATTGTGGTCAAGGGAACGTACCTTGGTTGCAGGCTCCTCCCCCACCTGGGCCCTGGTCAAGGCTTGTGCAGGAGACAACCAGTCTTTTTCACATTGATGTTTCTCTCTGTATTTCCCTTTCTCTTCCATTCTACCTAAAAAAAATCAATGGAAAAATATCCTCAGGTAAGGATTAACTCCTCCCACAAAACATGTTTAAGGGAACCCTGGCTGTTGGCTCAGTTGGTTAGAGTGGCATCCCATACACCAAAAGATTGCCAGTTCAATTCCTGGTCAGTGCACATACCTAGATTGCAGGTTTGATCCCCAGTCGGGGTGCATATGGGAGGTAACCAGGCAATGTTTCTCTTCCTCCCTCCTCCTCTCTCTAAAATCAATTTAAAAAAGAAGGAATTTTAGGTTGTTTGCTTGAACAACTGGAAAATGATTTTTTTAAATGTTTAAGGGAGTTAATTTAAGACCCTAGTTCAGCGGTCTCAACCTGTGGGTCGTCACCCCTGAAAATATATCCTACATATCAGATATTTACATTACGATTCATAACAGTAGCAAAATTACAGTTAGGAAGTAGCAACAAAAATAATTTTATGGTTGGGGGTCACCACAACATGAGGAACTGTATTAAAGGGTTGCGGCATTAGGAAAGTTGAGAACCACTGCCCTAGTTTGTTTTTACATAATAATACTGAATTATTGTGGGAAAATAATATATCCACCCATTAACACTGATACCAATGCAAACAATTTCTTTTCAACCTTCAAATTTGAAACCTAGTGTATGTAGAGTCTCAGAATGGAAGGGCAGTCCTATGTTGCTCACCTTGTTCATAGGGAAAAGTCCTTAACCCCAGCCCGTGAGCTGATTATCCCTGGCATTGCCCTCAATTTATCATTGTTGACATGAGATAGCTTTTTACTTAAGAAACAAGCCCTTCAAGCTCTAATGAAACCAATTCAGTACATTTCTGAGCCGTTAGGTCCATTATTCCCTGTAAAGGAACCATTCATTCAGTTTTCCCTTTTGTACATTTGTAAATTTAATTCAACCTGTATTTTTGAGTTGATAATTTTATGTTGTCACTCTCAAAACTCTCATTCTGCAGCTGGACTATTACTATCAGGATTGTGCTTCCTAATTACCAGTAGTATTGAAGTGGTATGTTGATTATAATAATTATTAATTCAACTCCAAATTTCCTTGAGGGCTGGTTCCTCATTCGAATGAAGGTACCCAAAAGTGAATACTGGAATGGGCCCAAGGTTAAAAATCTTAAGACCTGGTTATGAGTTAGATTCTTCAACTTGGACAAATGCCTTCATTTCTTGGAACTTTGATTTCCTCATCTGTTAAGCAGGAGGAAGAATACCTCATGAAGTTATTACAAGGTAATGAATATGAAATTGTTATATATCCATGCTGCAGAAGAATCACCCCGGATTATGTAATAATTACAAAGGTAAATGTTCTTTAAGAATGGAGAAAACTAGCATTTACCTCTCAACCAATTAAAATGCAACATTATTAAGGCTGAAACAACCCATATAATGTGCCTCCTCATAGGGATGCAATAAGCTAAAAGTATAACCTGAATTCATCAAGCTTCTTGGACCAGATTGCCAGTTTACAGGACCTACAGGAAGCAGAAGAACAAGATAAATGACATCAGGAGAAACAAATTCAGATGGGGGATATTGTACAAGAAAACGGCACTGTATTCTTCAAAATGACAAGGATGAAAAGGGGAGAGGTGATGATCTTTGAAGCTGGATGAGTATTGAGAGTTCATTGTACTGGTCTCTGCTTTTATATACAGTATGTATAAAATTTAACAGTAAAAGGTATAAAATGTGAATTAGGAAGTTGTGTTTAAAAGATACTAAAGATCATTCAGCAAGCGTGGCTCAGTGGTTGAGCATCAACCTATGAAGCAGGAGGTCACGGTTCAATTCCTGGTCAGGGCGCACGTCCTGGTTGTAGCCTTGGTCCCCAGT
>NW_006291554.1:1515070-1515646 GCF_000327345.1 Myotis davidii
TCGATTCCTGGTCTGGGCGCACATCCTGGTTGTAGGCTTGATCCCCAGTGGGGGTGTATGCAAGAGGCAGCTAATCAATGATTCTCATCGATGTTTCTATTTCCCTCTTCCTCTCTAAAATCAATAAAAATACATGTTTTTAAAAAAGATACTAAAGAGCAATAAGATGCTAAGGCAGGAATAGACTCACACAAATGCCCAATTGATTTTTGACAAAGATACAAAAGGAATTCGGCAGAGGAGGGACTTTTCAGCAAATGCTGCTGGGACAATTGGATGTCCATAGGCTAAATAAATGAATAATTGGAAACTAAGCAAAAAATTCTTAGATTTTTATAAAAAACATGCTCCATAAGAGGGAAAAATTATTTGCTCTTTAAAAGACTCTTGAGAGGCCCAGGCTGGCATGGCTCAGTGGTTGAGCATCTGCCTATGAACCAGGAGGTCATGGTTTGATTCCAGGTCAGGGCAGATGGCCCAGGGGTGTTCGGGAGGCAGCAGATCCATGATTCATCATTGATGTTTTTGTCACCCTCTTCCTCTCCCTCTCTGAAATCAATTTAAAAAGTAAAATAT
>NW_006291554.1:1515718-1516982 GCF_000327345.1 Myotis davidii
CTAGAGAAGTGAAATCTAACGTTCAGGTGAAGACTTGTACGTGACTGTTCATAGCAGTTTTTTTCATAATCAAAATTTGTAGTAACCCAAATGTCCTTCAGTGGGTGGTTAAACAAATTGGTATATCTATATGATGAAATAATTATTACTCTGCAATAAAATGGAGTAATCTGTTGATACCTGCAATGACTCAAGTGAATTTTAAGTGAATTATGCTGAGTGAAAAATCCAATCTCAAAAGGTAAAAAAGTATAATTCTATTTACATAATTTTCTAAAATGACAAAACTATAAGTGAAAAACAGATTAGTGGTTGTCAGAAGTTCAGAATGGTGGGAGGGAGCAGGGCAGAGGGAGGAAAATCTAAGTGTTGGAACAGTTGTGTGTATCTTGATTGTGTTGATTATACAAATCTATACATATTGTGATAAAATGACAGAATTTTACACACACATTGTACCAATCTTGATTTTCTGAGTTTTATATAATTATGTAACATATACCTGTTTGGGGAGGCTAGTATCTTTGCAACTTCCTGTGAATCTTTAAAGTCAAAATAAAAAGTAAAAATAGAGACTAAGGAGTGTGATGCAGTGTGGGGAACTGATTTGGAAAAACAAAATTATGAAATATGTATTTTAGGACAGTTGGGAAAATGTGAATAACTATATTAATATTAAGAAATTACTAGTTTTCTTACCTGTAATGATGGTGTTTGGAGAATATTATTATGAAAGGATGAATATTGAAGTATTTGGAATGAAGTGTTTTGATGTTTACCACTTTCAAAAAAATGTTTTTCAGTATGTATGGTACAAAGCAAACATAGCAAAGGTTGATTAAGACCAGATGGAGGCTACAGGTATTGTACCTTTCAACTTTTCTGTACCGGTTTGATAGTTTCAGAATAAAACATTTGGAGCAAAATTATCAGGGCTTTCTACAGATTAAATCTTTGTAGCTTCGGGCTCCTGGATGCTCGCCTTGTTTAACTGCCCCTGTCAGCCCGCAGATGCCCACCCTCCCAGCTCCCCCATTTCTGAGCGCTTTTGCTCGCATCCCAGATCCGCAGCAATATAGGATACCCATCGAGAGGAAAGCACCTCCCAGATTCCTAGAGAGGCCGGCATGGCGACTTGGGGAGCCGGAAGCCCATCCGAGGCACTTCCTGTCCGGTCATTGTTCTGGCGCCGCTAGCCGCTAGCCGCGGGGGTCTCTGCCCACCGGCCCAAGGCCCCCAAGCCCATGAGTGCTGTGGCCCGGCG
>NW_006291554.1:1517062-1523055 GCF_000327345.1 Myotis davidii
CGCGCCTCCTCGGCCTCGGGGCCCCAGCCCGGTCCGAGGGTGGCTCCGCGCCCCAGCACTTCGGGAACCCGGCTGCCGCCTACGGAGGGCCTGGCCGCGGGGAGGTTGGGCACGAACCTCTCAGGAGCCGGGCTTACCGGGAACGGGCTGCGTGGGGCTTGGAGATGGAGGAGAGGGTTGCCACTTTTGGACAGAAAGGCCATGGAAAGGAAAGCCCTGGATGGGGATTCGGTGCTGTCACGGGCCGGAGACCGGTCTGAGTTTGCTCAGCAGCCTGATGACAGGACTCGGAGTAGCCAATCTTGCACAGTCACAGGTGAAACGAGTGTTAAGGGTCTTCCTACCTAGAATTCGGCTAGTCAAGGAAAGAATAATGTTCCAGAATTAAAATTTGTTGCAGGAGTTCAAGTATTGCGTTACTCAAGAAATTCAGTGTATACAGTTAGTTGCTAGTAAGTTAACACGTGGGAAAAAGTATATGATGGAATTCAGTAGCAACAAAAGGTTAGTAAAAGCATTTTTATTCTAATAAAGCATCTGCAGGGGAATAGAAATCTCTCATTCTCTTCATAACCAACGAAAATGTTAAGGTAATTGTGTTACTTAAGAAAAACAACAGCACAAACAAACCTGTTGGCTTGGCTGTGATGAAAGGGTACTGTTAAGTTGGTGGTGTGACTTGGTGTGGTCCTCTTAGGAAGCAATTTGACAGTACATGTCAATCATAAATTCCTTCAACCAGTAATCCCTCTATTCTGTTTGCACAGAAAAATCTTAGCATTAATTATTACTAAGAAAATAAGTGGAAACAATCAAAACTCCTTTTGCTGAAGCAATGGTTCATAAATTAGGGATGGTTAAGTAAATTATTGCTATAATTGAGAGTACTATGCCAGAATGAGATAGCTCTGAATGTATTTACATTGACACGTCTATCTGAGACTACTAGACTATTGTGAGATATAGAAATAGAGTTCAAAAAACAATGCAGGTTGCTGAACAGTATTCATATATAATCTAATGTGTTGTGGAAAAATAAACAGTAAGTATGAAGGTGTATATAGTGTATGGCAATACAGAGAAAAGATTAAGTAGACTGACCACTAATTTGTGTGTGTGTGTGTAGGACATATATTTAATTCTGTGTATTTCTGTATTGATCCATTTTCAATGGGAATGATAACACCCTAGGTTATTGTGTAGCTACTAAAAATGATAAGTGTGAAGAATGGCAACATGAAAAAAATCTACTTTATCTTAAGACTAATACTTAGTCTCAGGGGACATTTGGAAGAAATGGAAAATATAACAAGCAAAAAGAACCTCAAAACTACCTGTAATCACATCACCCGGCGATAACCACTCCTAACATGTTGGTGTCTAGGCTCCCAGGTTTTTCTTGAGATTATTATTCTATTATTCTATTATCATTCTATTATTTACCTTTGGCACTAAAATTTTTGTGTTGTAATGTCCCTTCTTAAAATAAAAAATACACAGAAAAACCCCATGGTGATCATTGTGAAAATATGAATTCCCATAGTTAAAAACAAAAAGTTTAACTTGTCATAATTGTCAATGTGGTTGGAAGTTTTCTCTTAAAAGAAATATATCCTATCATACACAGTGGTTACCTCTTTGGAGGTGAACCAGGGATGATTTTTCTTAATCATTTTTTGTATTTTTCAAGTCTTTACAATAAAAATGTATCAACTTTATAATCAGAAAAAAGTCAATAGATATTATATAAAGCTGTTTGCACTGTAATTATCATGGGGACAAATTACCTGTTTACAATCCAACCCCTTCCATCCTATGTGTGAGGAGTAGAGCAGACCTTGTGCTGCAGTGGCCCCTGTCTAGGCACTGGTGAAATTGGCCAGTGGGCTTGGTAGCAGCCAGGCAAACATCTGCTTGATGCTAACAATGTTTTCTGCTTTCTCAGTAGACAGTACTCATCCTGGCCCTGGGAGGAAACTCAAGACGATACTGTTGAAATTAAAGATTAGATGGGGCTTGACCTCTGCTGGGCAGCCCTCAGCTGCAGGAGTTCTGCTGAGCAGAGAAGATGACTGCAGATTTGAGAGGGGCCATGGCCCTGGCCCCTTGGGGCCCAGTGACAGTGAAAAAGGAGGAGGAAGAAGAGGAAAGCTTCCTAGGTCAGGCATCCAGCCAACAAGTGCATTCTGAGGACATCAAAGCCGGGGTTCCTGGAGAGGATCCACGGGAAGGCCTTGACGGGGCAGAGCAGGAGGAAAAGGTTAATGATGGTCTGGGAGGAATGAGGGAGGAGAGACCGAAGGATCTCCAGGGGTTTCAGAGGGGCCACTGTCGCTCTGCTGCCACGCCTGGAGCCTTGTTTCTCAGCTGGAGCTCTGGCCTTCAGTCCTTGGGGACATAAAGGAGCAGTCTCTTCTGATTGATGTGGCATCGAGTACTTTTTTAAAATAATACATGTTTTTATTGATTTCAGACAGGAAGGGAGAGGGAGAGAGAAATAGAAACATCAGTGATGAGAGAAAATCGATTGGCTGCCTCCACCCCCACTGGGAATTGAGCATGCAACCTGTTCATGTGCCCTTGACCGGAATTGAACCTGGGACCCTTCAGTCCACAGACTGGCATTCTATCCACTGAAGCAAACCGGCCAGGGCTGGCATCTAGTACTTTATAAACTGGTGGTTCTCAAACTTGGCTACACAGAATTACCTGGGGAGCTTTTTATAAAACTGTGATGCCCAGGCCATACTGCATTCCAGTTAAATCAGTATCTGGGGGCAGGACCCAGACTTGTCCAGTTTTAAAACCCTTCTAGCTGGCCCTATCCAGTTTGGCTCAGTGAATAGAGCGTGGTCCTGTGGACTGAAGGGTCCCAGATTCGATTCCGGTCAAGGGCATGTACCTTGGTTGCGGGCACATCCCCAGTAGGGGGTGTGCAAGAGGCAGCTAATCGATGTTTCTCTCTCTTCGATGTTTCTATTTTCTCTATCCCTCTCCCTTCCTCTCTGTAAAAATCAATAAACTATATTAAAAACAAAACAAAACCTTCTAGCTGATTCCAGTCAGGTGTTGATCATTCTGACCTTTGTTTCTCAAACTTTAACATGCATAGGAATCACTGTGGCAGGGTCTTGTTGAAATGCAGATTGTGATTCCGAAGGTGTGGGGTGTGACCTGAGATTCTGCATTTCTCACAAGCTCTCAGGTGATGTGGTTCTTTTGAACTGCAAAGGACACTTTGAGTCGTGAGGCTTTGTACTACACTGTTGTCCTTATGTTTTCAAACACACCCCTTGTCATCATTGGCCAGATGAAGTTCCCCAAAGCCTGTGTAATAATATGATCTTTGATCTTTAGACCTCAGAAAATTCTACTCTGGAAAGCCTCTCCATGTGCTCTCTTGTCTTCTCATGCACTCACCGGCTAGTTAAGTTTGGATGCTAGAGTGAGCACTGAGGTGAAATCAGAGTGACAGGGAGGAAGGTGGCAGGCTTGCTTCTCTGCCTAACTCATCATGGGGATTAGGAAAGACTGGCTTCCTTGACTTCCTGCCCCTTTTTATAAAAAAATAATGTTTGGAGCCCTGGCCGGGTCAGTTGGAATGTTGTACTATGTACCAAAAAGGTTGGTATATAGTACCCAGTCAGAGTACATACAGGAGACAAATGATGGATGTTTTTTTTCCTCTCTTTCTCTTCCCCAACCCCCTCTCTCTCCCTCTCTCTCTAAAATCAATTTTTAAAAAAAAGTGGCGGGAAGGTTGTTTGTTTTATCATTTCCAGGAATAGGTACTTAACATTCTCATCCTCAAAAGCTGTCATCATACCTGACTACCCTCCACCCCCTGATCCCAGTGACCATCCTCTCATAAACCCACCTATGTCTGCCTGTCTCTAGGGTCAGAATATGTTCTGGGACATGGCGGTAGTCCTGAAAGCAACGCAGGAGGTGCCTGCTGCTTCAACCCCCAGCAGCTACTCGTTACCAGGGAGTCTGGCCAAGAGCGAGATACTGGAGACTCATGGGAACATGACCTCCCTAGGTAAGTTCAGCCTGATTCAGAATGTTGAAAGATGCCCATGCATTTGTCACAGGAAATGGCTTATTTTGCATAGAGTCTCAAGACACTAAACACAGGTGGACTTCAGATTCACCTTTTAATCACATTTATTGTTGAGCAGGTTGCATATTTATTCACACATATGGGTACACATCCTCTTTATGTACTTTATGTTTAGCATAGGTTGGTGATTTTGAGAAAATGCCCTGGAGATGTTCTGTTTTCCTAGAACTTCTTACACATTCTAGAGGCTTTTGAGCAGTGTGTCAGCTGTAATGGTGTTCAAAACTAGGTCCTCATGAAGGATATGGTGGTTTATCATCTGGTTCTCTAAGCTGGGACTTAGGAAAGGGAGGTATCCTATATAATAAAGAGCTAATATGCTAATTAGACCAGACAGCAGAATGACCTTCCAGAATGACCAGTGGGCAGGGCCAGAAGGCAGCCAGGGCCGCTAGGGCCGAGCCCCCTTGCATGAATTTCGTGCATCGGGCCTCTAGTGTTATATATCTAACTAGCAGTGGCAGAGGCTTGCCAATGGAGTGATGTGTAACTGGCTGAAGAATGTGGTAGCCATGAGTCCTGTGTTGTGGAAGCGATCCCTGGACATCTGCCAAGGCCCCTTTGGGCACTCAACTTTATGAGCCTGTCTGGTACAGGGCAGAGTCTGAATATTTTGAACCCATTTTCCTCACTAGCCAGTTCCTCAGGCTTTTGTGGTCCAAGTCACTTTCTTACACCAGTGTTGTGAGGAAGGTTGGGATCTCCGCCTTTCATCTTCTTGTCTGTTTTTTACTTATTCCCCAAACTCTCCGCAGCTTCTGCTCCTCACTTTCTGCTTTCTATTCCATTCTCTCTGATGTATTCCCCTGTGTGACATTTTTCCTCTGTGTCCTTGTTTTATCAGTCATTCATAGTCTTAACTTCCACAACTGTACCTGTCCGCCAGGAATGGCCTTTTATTTTCCTTCTCTGCCTCTTACCTCAAGACTCTGTTCCCAGCTAAGACTTACTTTTCTGTGCTGCCAGCCACTTCCACAGCAGCAGGTCAGAGCAAGAACACTGAGCTCTGAGAAGTAAGAGAGATCTGAGTGTAGTTGGTGCCCTGCCTCTGATAATTTTATGGCCTTGAGCAAATCTGTTCTCTCCTGGACCCCCATTTCCTGTTCTGTAAATGCAGTGCATTCATTTGATACTTACAGGGTTGGTTGGGGGCCAGTTTCCTCTGTGCTGGGCAGGACAATTGGTGCAGGGGCTACAGCAGTGAATAAGACACAGACTGCCCTTTTGTGGCTCCCACTCAAGTGAAGAAGCTTCATTTTGGTGCTAAAATAATATACATGAAAGTGCTTTGGAAATTGTTACTGGGTTTTCAAGGTTTGAGAGAGAGTATCTACAGTTTTCTATATATTGATTAATGTTGAATTTATTAAAGTTTTACATTAAAAACCAATTTTTAAGCCTTTATGCATAACTTATTTTTAGTTTATTCATACATCTTGAAATATTTTTATAAACATGAGAACACTTGTGCTTTGTCTGTGGTTCATGGTTATGTAAGCTCCAAGTTTTGCAAATTGAATTTTTTAAATATATTTTTTATTGATTAAGATATTACATATGTGTCCTTATCCCCACGTTATCCCCTACCCCCCAGCTCATGCCCTCACTCCCCCGTTGTCTCTGCCCATTGGTTAGGCCTATATGCTTGCATATAAGTCCTTTGGTTGATTTCTCCCTTTTACCCCCACCCTCCCTTACCTTTCCTCCAAGGCCTGACGGTCCAATCAATGCCTGTCCATCTCTGGATCAGTCCTTGTTCATCAGTTTATGTTGTTCATTATATTCCACAAATGAGTGAGATCATGTGGTATTTATCCTTCTCTGACTGGCTTATTTCACTTAAAATAATCAAGCAAAATTGAAGGAAATT
>NW_006291554.1:1523366-1545692 GCF_000327345.1 Myotis davidii
AGTAACCCCTTATTAGATGTAGCATTAGCAAATATGTTCTCCCACGAAATGGGGTTTCCTTGTTATTTTGCTGATGGTTTCTTTTGCTGCACAAAAGCTTTTTGTTTTGATGTAGTCCCATTTGTTTATTTCCTCTTTAGTTTCCAATGCCCTAGGAGCTTCGGCATATGTCTGAGATTTTGTTGCCTTTGGATTCCTCTAGTATTTTTATGGTTTACATACCATTATATTGGCTGGGCCACAAAAATATTCATTGTGGGCCGAGGGCTGTGAGTTTGATATGCTTGATGTAGAGCAACCAGAAACTAGTCAGAGTTTTATTTATCTATTTTTTTACATTTTATTGATTATTTACAGAGAGAAAGGGAGAGGGATAGAGAATTAGGAACATCGATCAGCTGCCTCCTGCACACCCCCCACCCGGGATGTGCCCGCAACCAAGGTACATGCCCTTGACTGGTATCGAACCAGGGACCCTTCAGTCCACAGGCCGACACTCTATCCACTGAGCCAAACCGGTCAGGGCTAATCAGAGTTTTAAAGCTTCAGGAAGCTTTGATGTTCTCGTGGTACTTTTTGCCACTGTGGAGCAGGTTACCCCATGTCTTACATTTAAATCAAAAAGGTCATCTTTCCCTGACAAAGGCAAGGCTGTTTCCTCAACACCGGGGGTAAGGTGTTTACTTAGTTCACAGTCGTCTTTAGTCCCTTCTAGTGTTGCCATCTATTACCATAGCAACTGCCATACCCTAAGGTTCATCTTTCCTTCTGGTCCCAGCACTGTGACCCACAGTACCACTGGTTAGGCTGTGCCTGCAACCAAGGTACATGCCCTTGACTGGAATCGAACCTGGGACCCTTGAGTCCGCAGGCTGACGCTCTATCCACTGAGCCAACCCGGTTAGGGCCAGAATTCATGTTCTTAACTGCTCTGCTACACTTAATGTTTTGGAGGCATTTGGCCACTGTGGTCCTCTTGGCATCCAGTGTGGCCGTTTCTGTCCATCTTATTCTCTCTTTGATATGCAGCATTCTCATATACAAAAGCCCAAGTTGCCCAGATCTTCATCCACAGGTAGGGCATCTCTCTAAGTAACTGGTGGGTTGGAAGCAGGTTCACACTAAGTGGACAAGGTGAGAAGGCAAGCCTGGGCACAGACTGGTCTTAATTGTGAGATCAGTCATCAGATAGCCGGAGCAGGCCTGCCTAGAGAAGGCTTCCCTGGCATAAGGCCGTGTGTTAAATGTCTCGTGGAGGGAAATGGAAGTGCTGGAAAGACCATGAATCAGTGGACTCTGCTCTAGGTGTGGGGGAGATCAGAGGCCAGGCAGAGGAACCTACAGAGGAGAGGTGGCGTGTGAGGGGATTCTTTTTTAATTTTATTATTATAGGGAGAGAGAGAGAGAGAGAAAGAAAGACAGACAGAGAGGAACTGATTTGTTGTTCCATTTATTTATGCATTCATTGGTTGCTTCTTAGCAGGGAGCAAACCCACAACCTTGGCATATTGAGACAACGTTCTAACTAACCAAGCTACCAGCCAGGGCCAGAGGTGTTCTTTCTTTGAATGAAGCCCTTCTACAGACACTGAAGTCACAGACCTCCTCACCTTTATGACTTTATGATCTTCTTCTTTTTCTAGGTTAGAAAAAGCTGACACTTGTATTTGTTGTTTCAGGTGCTGAGACCAAGAACCGACAATTATTGGTTCCCAAAACTGAAATATGTGATGAAGCAGAAAAACCCTTCATGATATCAGGAAGGATCCAGAAAGTTGACTCTCAAGGACCTGAGTTCGAAGAAGCCTTCAAAAAAGGGAACATGTTAAAGGGGCAGAGAATAAAGAGGGAAAAGAAAGACTTCAGGCAAGTGACAGTGAAGGACTGTCACGTACCTGGAAACGTCAAAGAAGAAGAAGACCAGAAATGTCAGAAATCTGGGGAAAGATACAACCGTAGTTCTGGCCCCGTTAAAAACCAGAAAAGCCAGCCTGGGCAGAAACCTTTTACTTGTAGTGTGTGCGGGAAAGGCTTTAGTCAGAGTGCTAACCTCGTGGTGCATCAGCGGATCCACACTGGGGAGAAACCCTTTGAGTGTCACGAGTGTGGGAAGGCCTTCATTCAGAGTGCAAACCTTGTTGTGCATCAGCGAATCCACACTGGACAGAAACCCTATGTTTGTTCCAAATGTGGGAAAGCCTTCACTCAGAGTTCAAACCTGACTGTCCATCAAAAAATCCACTCCTTAGAAAAAACCTTCAAGTGCAGTGAATGTGAGAAAGCCTTCAGTTACAGCTCACAACTTGCTCGGCACCAGAAAGTCCACATTACAGAAAAATGCTATGAATGTAATGAGTGTGGGAAAACATTTACTCGGAGCTCCAACCTCATTGTCCACCAGAGGATCCACACCGGGGAGAAGCCCTTTGCCTGTAATGACTGTGGCAAAGCCTTCACCCAGAGTGCCAATCTTATTGTGCATCAGCGAAGCCATACGGGTGAGAAGCCATATGAGTGTAAAGAGTGTGGAAAGGCCTTCAGCTGTTTTTCACACCTGATCGTGCACCAGAGAATCCACACTGCAGAGAAACCTTATGACTGCAGCGAGTGTGGAAAAGCCTTCAGTCAGCTCTCCTGCCTTATCGTGCACCAGAGGATTCACAGTGGTGATCTTCCTTACGTGTGTAATGAGTGCGGGAAGGCCTTCACCTGCAGCTCGTACCTGCTCATTCATCAGAGAATCCATAATGGGGAAAAACCGTACACATGCAATGAGTGTGGCAAGGCCTTCAGGCAGCGGTCGAGCCTCACTGTGCACCAGAGAACCCACACGGGGGAGAAGCCCTACGAGTGTGAGAAGTGTGGTGCCGCCTTCATTTCCAACTCCCACCTCATGCGACACCACAGAACCCACCTCGTTGAGTAACGTAAAGGAAGAGGAAGATCTCCAGGCATTGATCATACCTGCTACCCCCCTAATTAGACACCACTGCTGTGTTCCTCCTTTGTAAAAATGAGGCCTGCTATGGTCTGAAAGATAATAGTTTTCAGGAGTGCAGCACAAAACACAAGCATTTCAGAGGCTGACTTAAAATGAAAGCTAAGCCCCTAAAGGCGGGGACTTTGTTTTTAACTGTCCCCTAAGATGTGTGGTGTTGGAAATAGAATGTGGCTTTCTTAGAAATGGGTCATACAAAGCTAAATGATGACGATTCCACTTGGGGAAAGGTATTTTTAAACTAAATTTGTTTTTTTTTAAACTGGTAATTTCTTGAGCAACGGGCAGTTTATTGGTATAGGTCTACCTGGTGGAATTCTGGCGCTTTGAACCTTGTATCATAGCATTTGGGGTTAAGTAGTGACTAGTTAAGGAAACCACTTGGGGTAGCAATTCACCAACAACCCACCTATGAATATTAATAAGCTTTCCATTCCCTAGGTAATTAAAAATATATATTTTAAACCTTCTAACTGTCTACTGCTCCTCAAATGGACAGAAGTAGGAAAACGGCTGTTTCCCTCATTCTATACCTCATGAACCTTGGATGGGAGAGCGCTGGCGAGTCTCTTCTGACCCTTCCCCAGTCTGCATGGCCGAGCACTTGAGGTTTGATGGAGATTACACACGAGCCACAGATGCTGCTGGGCTGTACTCATTTGCTAAGATGAACAGCTCTCCAAAGAACCCACAGCTCCCACTGCATTCCATTTCAGTGAGCTGCTCTTGACGGCCCCATCCCAGGTAGGGGAGTCAAAGAACAAGCTGGCCTAGAGCCTGCCCATGTTTCCTCCGCTCACTGCTCAGGCCCAGCCAACTGGCTCAGTCAGTGTCATTCTCACTTTCTCTGTGGTCTTTAGAAGAAAAAATGGAGCCCTTCTAATTCTGAGAGGGCCAAAGAGGGAAAGGGAAGGAGAGGGAGGGTCAGAGTGGGATTCCTAAGGTCTTAATTTTTTGGGAGAAGTTCAAAGGTATTGGAATATGGAAACTTGGAAGGATGAAGAAACTGGCTAAGGTAAGGTACCTTTGTTACCACTGAGCCTTTACTCCTGGAAAATTATTTATAAAACTATGCAATAACTAGAGTTATGTAATATTGCCTTGTATTTATATAGAATTTTATTCTTTGTGTACCTTCATGTATAACATGAACCCAGCACTTATCTCATGTTTTTACATAGATCATTACCTTAATCCTTACAACACTGAAAGAGGGGTTTGCCCCATTTACCAGTGAGTGGTCATTTAAAGCAAGGCCATGTAACAAGTGACGAATGTTCAAATCTAAGACCTAAATCCAGATTCTCTTTGCTCTGCCATGCTGTTTGTCCAACCACCTGTAATCCCCACCCAGATCTGTGGAGAACCTGAGAAAGGGGTGTGTAGTCTGTTTTTAGGTAGGGATGGTGACCGATTTCAGAGTGTGCCTTAGGCAGTGTGACCAGCAGCAAATCAGATTGGAATTTAAGTCTCCTGATTTCTGGGTCTGTCCACCACCACCCCTCTCAGCATGTAAGAGCATTTATAAATGCTGCACCTAGTAGTAAGCAGTTTGGTGCATACATTTATTGTCTCATTTCTGCAAGACTGAATGTTAATCAACATGGGGCTTTGTTGTTTATAGGGCACTTTCATATACAGGAGACATATGCAAGAAAGCTTATTCAGCTCCTCTTTTTCTCCCTTCCAACATTGTCTCATCAGAGCACACGCAACTTCCTTTCCCAGTGCCACTCTAAGTCATATGGACACAAACACAAGAAATCAGTAGGATTCAAAAGTAAGGATAAAAAATGCTCACTGATCCTGATCGTGACTTCTATGTTCCCCTGTCTGGGGGTGGAGAGAACCAGCGATAACACCACATGTCTCTGCTGACCACGATCAGGAAGCTGAAAAGGAGGAGAGCAAGTGTGAAGTTTTGGGATAAGTCTCTGACCTTGAAGATAGCACAAGAGGCCAATGGTGTACTTTCCTGGAAGATAGCACCTTGAATTTATAAGCATTAAGACAGGTAAACTGTTTTAGCTTCACATTGTATATTCATCCTCATAATTGAATACTCAGTCATGGATGATTATAATGTCCTGGCTTAAGATTTCCATTCATAGGTGTTTCAGAAAGCCACCCAGATGCTAGGTTTGGGAATTGGTGACTAAACCTTGCAGTAAAGCAGTAGTTTTCAGCCATGGCTACATATCAGAATCACTTAGGGCTCTTTAAAAAATTTTCTGTTTCCCAGCCCTCATATTTTGAAATCTCTGAAGGGGATCCATTGTGCAACCAAGGTAATGAGCCACTGCAGTCAAGTGAAGCCTGCAGGCCAAGGTGTGTGTAATCCAATGCGGTGGGAGGCGGGGATGGAAGATCTGGAGATGCAGTGTTCTAAGTGGTTTCAGCAAAACCATTGGCTGCCCTGGGGTCCTTCTATTAACCCTTGTTAAGATTCTGTGACCTAACTTACTTTATTTGTATTTTAAGTGAATGTATCAAGTATTTATATGAGCAGACTAGGTTTTACATGTGTTTCTGTTCCTCATTTATGACCTTTTAGATTTCTGCTTGTATTTCATCTCCAGATCTGAGATTTCACAGACCTGTACCCAGGGTCAGAACCCCCAATCCTGCACAAATCATGTGAACCTAGTGGATTGAGTACTAGACAGGTACTCCTCCCCAAATAATAACTCTTCCTCCCAATTCAACTCCAACCCTGAAATAAATTACCTCCCACTGTTTTCTGTACAGTTTGGTGGGGGAGGAGTGACTATCCTCACTGGCAGAGCTGGCTTCCGTTTGGGGATTTCTCCATTTTCCTTTGGCTGGCTAGAAGTGGATGAGAGCTTTGAAGCCTCATTTTCTTTGTATTAAGAGCTGTCAGACTTGTAGTTGTCAAAGAGCCAGGCTTAGTGATGGGCATTAAGGGTGGAGCAGGGAAACCTATCCCCATTCTTAAATGAGACCAACAGATGTGTATTAAGCGGAGCACGGTGATGTGAAAGTGATAATGCGGTTGGATGTACTTTGGGAGTGTAGGGGAAAGACTTGATCAGCACACGCATACACAAACACAGTTGGCTGTGAATTTCTCCAGGCTCAGGAAGAAGTGTGCTTGGGCAAAGCTAATCCTTCCTCTGTGATCTGGAGCCCATCTCTTCCTTGCCGAGGCAGGTGTCCTCCCATGTCTGTCACTTCTCCACTTGCTCCATCCAGTGTGCCTGACCTTTCTGAGGTCACAGCCTCTTTGGGACTATGATGGAGGTTGTGGATCCTCTTCTGGAGACATGCAGATGGCATATTCAGTTTTGTGCTCATTTCAGGGACATTTAGGCTCCCTGAGGCCAATCCATGGAGCCTCTAGAGCAGTGGTTCTCAACCTGTGGGTCGCGACCCCTTCGGCGGTCGAACGATCCTCTCACAGGGGTCGCCTAAGACCATCCTGCATATCAGATATTTACATTACGATTCATAACAGTAGCAACATTACAGTTATGAAGTAGGAATGAAAATAATTTTACGGTTGAGTCACAACATGAGGAACTATATTTAAAGGCCAGAAGGTTGAGAACCACTGCTCTAGGGCCTAAAGTCTCACCTGGGGATGCACATCCATCACCAGTGACATTTTAAAAAATGAAGGTAGCTGAATTTTGCTTCTGGCTTCCCTCCCTTAGCAAATCGCGGCATGGTCCAGCACCCAGACTAGAACTCCAGGAGGCAGTCCTGGCTTCCTGTGTATCATATACAAAATTACCTACTGTCTTTGTAGCAAACATGGTCCTAGACCTTGGATGCTAGAGCAAACAGGTCTAACAAACCCTCTTCTCACATCTTTTGTGAGAAACTGTCTGGATCCCTTAACGTGATTTACTAAGCTCTTCATAGTCTCTTTCTGGCCTACCCTCTACTTTCTGTGCACCTTTTACTGCGGTCTGGAGGCATTTGCTGGCTGTTCCGTGTGCCTTTGCTCTCCCTGTCCTCGGTGCCTGCAGTACCTCACCACCACTCCGCCCAGCCCTGCCTACTTAGCATACTTAGCTTTCTTTCAAGATTTGGTTCAAGTCCCATCTCTGGGAAACCTCTCGTCCTATGGTGAAGGGCATGTTTAGAAATATATTTAGAAATATAGAAGAGCATGACATGATAGGTATCCAGAGTTTTACTTTATGCTTTGAAATGAAAAACATCTGTATTCAAAATTGTGTACATAGTACAATTCTTACGTAATGATACATATACTAGCAAAAAGCATATAGATAAATTACCTGAAAGAAATAGAAGAAAAGTTTTTAAGTGGTTAAGTGACTTGTTCACAGCCATACAGATGGTAAATTGCAGAGTTTAGGTTCAAACCCAGGTCCTGTGAAGAATTGAATTATGGGTGATTAAAAGTTTTTTTTAAAAGTAATTTACATATTTCCTATAAGGAATAAAAATTTTATAATGGAAAAAATGAGTTATTTATTATATTTGCATCCTTCGTTTTTATTGTATTAACTGTAAAAATGATCTCAGTTCCCACTTTGTAAGATGTGGGATGCACCCTGTCCCTTTTCTCCTTCCCTTTTCTACGTCTCTGCCTCTGACAATGTCACGTCTGAAAGCTCTTGAATTCTGTTCTGGAACCATAGTTAGTCTTTTTTCTATGCTTTTTGATTTGTTTTAAAAGTTGAAAATAAGCAGTATGTATCATGACTGTGTACGTGTTGTTCACTGCAGATTGAGTATTAGTTATATTTCCATTTTGGAACAACGTTTTGTTTTCACTGAAGTTTCTAGTTGCCTTCTTTCCTGCTTGTATTGGTTGCTTTTAGTACATCAGTGTTTTTTCAGCTTCTCCATCCAGTTACTCTGTTAAGTCCTCTTTTTCCCCCGTGTATTGCCTTCCTGATACCTGTAGCCTCCTACTCTTGTCCATCCTTGATGGTCTTTCTGCCTTCAGTTCTGTTGATACACAGGGCTCTGTTGTGTCCTGAATTCCATCTCTTCCGCTTTCTCCCCTTACTCCCTCATTTTACTGCAGCGCATCCTCAAGTCACTTGTCAAGAAAGAGTATGAGGCAAAATTGTGGAATTCATACTGGAGAGAAGCCCTCTCAATGTAAGAACTATCTCAAACTCTGCCCTCACCTTGATTGGTAGTTTGACGGGCTCTGGAATTCTAGATTGACATTTTCCTCAGGAGTTTGTGGATGTCTGATTCCAGTCTGAGTCATACTTCTTTGATAATCAGTAAGTAGTATCTGCATCATTGTGACCTGTTCCCTCGCTCCAAGGCTGGAAGCTTTTAAAGTCTCCACTTTATCCTGGGTGTACTCAATTCCCTAACGTTCTTGCTGGAATTTCTCAATTTAATGACTCAGGTACTTCTACTCTTGGAAATTTTCTTCTTGTGTTATTTGGCAGTTCCTCCTTTCCATATATTTTTTTCCTATTTTTACTCTTTCTGTTAATCCTGAATTCCTGTCAATTAAATGTTGGACCTTCTGGATTGAACCTTAACTACTTTCTCGATTATTTCTATTTCTTTGTCTTTTGCCATTTTCTGGTAGAGTACCTTGATTATTTTTCAACCTTTCTAGTGATTTTTTTTATTTTGCAGTAGTTTAGTTTTTAAGTTTTTTCTTGTTTGTTCCTTTTTGTAGCATACTATCCTCATTTTAGAGATGCCTCTCAAATCTGAGTATTCTAATTAAGTTTTCTTTCTTTTTTAAAAAAATATATATTTTATTGATTTTTTACAGAGAGGAAGGGAGAGGGATAGAGAGTTAGAAACATCGATGAGAGAGAAGCATCGATCAGCTGCCTCCTGCACACCCCCTACTGGAGATGTGCCTGCAACCAAGGTACATGCCCCTGACCAGAATCAAACCTGGGACTCTTCAGTTCCCAGGCCAACGCTCTATCCAGTGAGCCAAACCGGCTAGGGCAAGAGTTTTCTTAAAAGCCTATTCTGTCACCTGAATTACCTCACCCCCTTCATGCCCTGCCTGAGTCCTTTTTGTCTCTTTGTCTTATTCACTCATTGGAGACTTTCCTCAAATACATGATGATTCTTACTGATGCACTTGTATGTACATATGGAAAGCCCAGTCCAGACCTCTCAGTGGGAGTGGGATAAGCTCTGTAAGAGGCCTCCCTTTAAAATGACTGGTAGGGAGCAAGTTGTTTCCCGAAACCTGTAAGTGCCAGAACGAAGGGATCTTTCGTCTGGGCCTCTTACATTTCTTTAGCAAAAAATTCTCTGATGTTTTTGTCTGGAGATTGGATGCTGTAAGTGCTTCTCTAGGAGTGGGAGGGAAGGGTATCAAGGCTTAGTACAGACTTAGTTGCAGCCCCACTTCCCTTCCACCCTTCACTGTACTTGGGGTTTCCAAGTCCTAAGTCTCTCTGGCGGTTGGCGGGGTAGATCAGTTACCTCCTTCAGTTGTATTGCCCTCAGCAAGTGTCCCAAGCTGGTATTCCCTCCACCCCACTTTCTCAGTGATCACCTACCCATTTTCTGTCTTCTAGAATTTGCTTATCTTATCCCATCATCGTTATTCATACATTTTGAACCATTTTAACCCATTATCATTTTAGGGGAAGCTCAACCGTTTAAAAAAAAACGTTGCTATGGTTTGATACAGTAGTGCCCTTTCAGAAAGTTATCCTGAAAGTGAATATTGTAAAATGATTTATATATTTGTCAATTATTATTTTACATTGAAAACAACCAAAGTGACCAGTAATAGAATGATTAAATTATGCAGCCACTAAAAGTCATAATTTAAAGAATATTTAAATTATGCAGAACTACAAAATTAAAAGAGAGCCCAGTTTCTTAAAATTTTTATTTATTGAATTTAGAGAGAGGGAGAGAGAGCAAAACATCATTTTGTTGTTCCACTTCCTTACGTATTCATTGGTTGTTTCTTGTATGTGCCCTAATGGGATTGAACCCGTAGCCTTGGTGTATTGGGACAACGCTCCAACCAACTGAGCTACTTGGCTGGGACTGAGACCCAGTTTTCCTAATTGTACACGCATAGAAAAGATCTGAAGGAAATAAGTACATCGGGTATTAACAGTGGTTAAGTTTTCCTGTATTGTCTACATTTTTTACAATGAGCCTGAATCTTTTATCAGGAAAGGGGGAATTAATAAAAGGGGAAGATCACGGCTTGTGCAGAGTGGTGAGATGTTCTTGTGGAGTGTGGAATATGTAGTAGGGAGCAGCAGAGTGTGGAGGCTTGGCTGGTGAAGGAAATCCTGGAGACCACACAGACAGCTTTTGTCAGAGTCCAGAAGAGACCATGGGGTTCTGACCTAGTCACTAGCAGGGGCTCAGAGTAAGGACAGATGGAATGAGTAGGCCTTAGGGGCAAGAAGCAAAATTCCCAAGCCAGACATCCAGACCTCCACATCCTGGTGAGATGTGACCTGTGACAAATGGGGCCTTGCCCAGACCTGACCGTCCCTGGCTTCCTTGGGCCTCAGTGAGGCCACCCTGTGTGTTCACAGTGGCCAACATAACTATGATGTTGGGAGGAGACGAGGGGGGCAACCCAAGGTTGTAACCACCCCATTAGTTGAGGGGCTCCTGTGTGCTAGGCACCATGCTAAATGCCATATGACTTTTATCTCATTTAACCCTCACCTCAGGAGGGAAGTCTTTTTATCCCATTTACAAAGCCAGGAGTCACAGTCAGGATTAGAACAACTCTGAAGCCAAAGCCCCTTTCTCCCAAGATACTTCCTCAGTGTGTCCCCAGGGACCCCTCTCCTTATCTAAAGTTGTGGTGCAAAAGCAAACAATGAAGAGTAAGTCTCCCAACCCAGAGATAACTTCAGTAAAAAATAAAAATAAAAATTGATGGTCCTTCCAGAGATAGTCCATGCAATTGTGATAGTCTGTATCACACCCCCTCCCTACATACAGGAGTTTATGATGCACATTGTCTATACCTTGCTTTTTCACATGTCTTGGAGATATTTCTATATTAGCCTATATAAGATCTACCTCATTCTGTTTTTCACTGCTGTGTGACCTTCCATTGTGTGGATGTGCTGTGATTCACGTAGCGAGTGCCCTGTTGGTGGACATGTAGTTTCTTTCCTGTCTTTTCCTATGACAACAACAACATGCTGAACACCCCGGCACACTCTCCTTTGATATGTGTGCCACTTTGCAGGATAAATTGATAAAGGGTAAGGGCATTTGATATTTTAATAGAAATTGCAACTGTGGTTCCCAGTATGTGTATGAAAATGCCCATTTCCCCGAATCCTCTGTAAAACTATTGTTTGGACTTCTGATCTGATAAGTGAAAAATGCTCTCACGTTTTACGTTCATTTATGAGTGAAACTGGCTATCGTGTCTCGTGCTTAAAAGCCATGTATATTTTCTTTTTGAATTTGCATTGCTTGTTTATGTTCTTTAACAGTTTCTGTTGTGTTGTTGATCTGTTTAAGAAATGATTTGTACAAACTATAGTAAAGAAATTACTCTTTTATTTGCCATATGTGTTGCAAATATTTCCCCCAGTTTATAGTTAGTCCTTTTACCTTAATATTTACAGTTTAGTGTCAAATCAAAGACTTCCCATCTTCAAGACTATACAAGTTCCCATGGCATAACCCTTTGACTAGTCTACTTTGAGATAGGTCCATTTGAAATTCATTTTGGAGTAAGGACCTCTTAGGGTCTTGGCCCCACCTCCGCCCCTTTTCTCCTTGGTTCAGTGAGAGGAACTCAGGTGGAGGACCACCAAGATGAAGACACCTCCCTAGAGCTGCCCAGTGACAGCCTGCAGCCAGGGCCCTGGCAGGTTCACTGAGCCCATCTCATTTGGTGAGCTAGGGGTGGGGTGGGGATTGGGATGGCAGGGGAGAGGGCAGCTGGTGGAGGAAAAGGGAAGGTCCTGAAGGGCAAAGGTGTGCTGAGGGGTGTGGGGGTGGAGATGGGTAGAGAGGATGATGCTGTAGTCAAGCTTTGGGAGGGAAAACAAAGGAGAGGCTGTAGCCTGAGGTCAGTGAGGGGAAGGAGGAGGTTGCAACAAGGATGGGGAGTGATGGGAGTGGTTGGGATGAGGCCAGGGCCTGCAAGGGAAATAGAGGCAATGGGGAAGGGGAAGAGTGGAGACATGGGAGGGGGTGGCAGGCAGGGAAAGGGATCAGACAGTGTGTGTGTGTTTGGGGCAGAAGGGGTTGAAAAGGAGGGGATCAGGCCATGCTTGGGTGGTGTCCAAGACCCTGAGACCCTCCGTTCCTGCCCAGCTGATTTATCTGGCATTGGGTGGATGGGGCATAAACCAGGCCATGTTTCGGGACAAGATGAGTCTCTCAGACCTTGTGGTGGGGAAGCAGCATTCTAGGCTGGCCCTGCCCCTCACTCATCAACAGCCCAGGACAAATCCCTAACCCTTTTGCACATCAGTTCCTTCCCTGACCTCCACTCGGGTTTAAGCTTGGGATGAAGTGGATTTGAAATGTCTTTGTAACCGTTGAAAGGCTGCCTAGTTGCACAGACCTGCCATATTTCAGCTGGAGGACAGGGTCAGAATGGGCAAAAGAAAGCGAAGCCTCAGTTGATTGGAAAGACATTTTTACTTTCACAGTTGATCAGGGGGTACAGTTTCTGGCATAGATGTGGACAGGAGACTCTGAGCAGCCATTCGTTTTTGTCCCCTGGTGGTGGTGGGCCCTGAACTGGGCAGAGACTGAAGCCAGCAAAGGCCTCAGTCTAGCACAGTCCATCCCCAGGAGCTGGGCTGAATCCGTCACCACTGCTGGGAGTTACATATTCACCCAAAACTTCGACAGTAATAAGCAGAGGCCTTGGCTGATGAGGGGATAGGAACAGGTCAGAGAGGGAAGATGTGAAGCCATAACTCAGGTCAACCAAGGTAGAATCTGTTTAGAATGAAGTCCTAAGAGCCACTGTGCTAAGGGAGGAGCCAGATGGTTCTGTGACCCTGAGGCCAGAGCAGCTGTGAGGGGATGTCTCAGGAGGTAAGAATCTGGCAGGAGCAGTTAGATGGCCCCTGAACCCAACAGCTGTCGGGGCTGGAGCGGCTGCCAGAGGCTGGGGTGGGATGGTGAATGGTGTTTACTGTCCCTTCAGGTAACACTTCAGTGTGTGGGGACCTAGATTGGGAAACTTGTCCATTATTCTAACTAAAAAGTAGATCATTCAAGGTTCTTCGTCAGGGGCTTTTAGCAGGTGGGATCTACTAGTCCCTTACAGAGACAGTCCATTGTGACTCCTACCCAGCACCCTTTCCCGCCCTAATGCCCCACCTACAGTTTAATGAGGGACGAGGTCGTCACTGCGTTCCGGGACAACGTAGTATTTCTGGGATATCAGGATGCAGCTGGAGGGAAACCAGGTCAGAATTCCTTTTTTTTTTTTTTTTTAAATAAATTTTATTTTTTAATACATTTTCACATATTTCAGAGAGGAAGGAAAAGGGAGAGAAACATCAATGATTAGAGAGAATCATTGACTGGTTGCCTCCTGCAAGCCCCGCACTGGGGATCGAGCCTACAACCCAGACATGCGGTTTGATTCTTCACCAGGAATCAAACCCAGGAAGAAGAGAGAGAATCATTGATCAGCTGCCCCCTGCACACCCACTACTGGGGATAGAGCCCGCAACTGGGGCATGATGTGCTCCCCACCGGAATCGAACCTGAGACCCTTCAGTCTGCAGGCAGACGCTCTATCCAGCGAGCCAAACCAGCCAGGGCCGAATTCCCTTCTTTAAGGCTCTTGGGGAGATAGATGCTCCTCCTGCTTCCTAGAGAAGCAGCCTAGAGATGCACGAGGGGGAGGGTGTCAGGGCCGCTGGTGACGCACTTCCTGCCGCGCCACTGCCCTTCCGGCCGAGGCAGGTTTCTCTGCGCCCGGGGATTGCTGGCCCGGCTGGCACCGCAGTAACCGCCCCGGGGCAACTCCGGGATCACGGTGAGCGGGCGGGGCCCAGGGAGGGGTGTCAGCGCGGCGGAGGGCCAGGGGGTTAGAGAGGAAGCCTGCGCCGGCCTCGTTCTCCCGGCGGCCTCAGCGCTGCTCTCACGGGGCCCCAGCTCAGGCCGCGGGCCCAGCCCAGAGGAGACGGTTGAGAAGATGGAGTAAATGAACGGGTGATTGAGTGATAGGTAAATGGTCGGAAACGAAACCCCGGGTCTGGGTCTGGATACCACCGACTCCCCCAATCAGTCCTGCAGCCCAGAAGCTTTGTGGGGACCGTGGACTAGGAGACGGCAGATACTGCTAAGCCCACGCGGTGGAGGGTGTCGAGACCTTGGTTATGTAATTCATGGGGCTGCAGAGGCGGTTGGTTGATTTCTACAGTTAGACTGTCTAGTACTCCTTGCCTTCCTTTCTTTCCAAGGCTCAGTTGACAGATTGTATGTTACAGCATGTATGCGGACGTCAATGTCTTCCGTCAAAATTTTACTGTTTATTGCCAAATATTACGCAGAATTCAGGTCACGGAATGAGTGACGTTGGCGCCTGCCAAATGAGAAGATACTTCCGGTCTGGAAGTGTGTGTGTGTGTGTGTGAGAGAGAGACACTGAAGCAGTTGAGCCAATTTATTTAACCTTCTCAGTAACTTATTATCTGTAGTTTTGAAAGAGGAAATTGAGGTACAGAGAATAGATAAGTTGCTAGTAAGTGGCCGAAAGCTGCAGCAGAGATAAATCCACTGTGCAACTGCAGCCTCGGTGAATGGTACTTGGCCAACTAACCAATTCAAGAAGGGCTTCAGAGAAGAGTACATGTAAGTGTGATCTTATTGAAAGAACTGTGGTTTCAAATTCTTGGAAAAAGCTACCTGGCTTGCCCAGAACACTTCAGCTAATTATTGAGGGGATGAAGAGATGGCAGTGGGGAGAAAGCTTACAAGGTAGAGGGTGAAGCCCACGCCCAATTACTGTTTTATCCCACATTTTAATATTTCTAATATCAGAATGTGACTCACCATCTGTACTTCTTTATTTTTTACCATCTGTACTTATACCATAGTTTAGTTGGTAGTGATTTTTCATTTTCTTAGGAACAGTCAGGTGTCTTAGACTCAGTGACATGATATCTGACTTGGATTCTCTGTGCCTGCAGCAGCCAAGGCAGAGCACACCCGGCAGAGTCTTCAGAAGTCGAAGTCAAGGTATCCCTCCATGAATGCCAGCAGAGTCCTCTCCAGTATTGCCTCTAAGAGTCCTGCTGTGTTTTATAGTCCTGTAGCTTCCCAATTACTTTTAACAGGGTGAAACTATTTAAAGCTTCTTTCCTTTTACCTTTCAGTATAATACCCATCTAACCCCAAGTCTGGATTCAAACAGAGTCTTTTTAGCATCTTAAAATCACCAACACTCAGATTATGCCACACTAGGCATTTGTGGAAACACCTGTAATTCCTTTCTGGGGAATTTATCCACAAGAGAGTAGGTAATCTGTGGCTCATGTTTTTGTAAAAAAATAAAATAAAAAATGAAAAAAAATTTTTTTTAAATCCTCACCGGAGAGAGATATTGATTGGTTGCCTTCCGTAACTGGGGCTGAGGATCAACCTGCAACCAAGGCAGTACCCTTGATGGTGCACAGACCGACGCTCTAGCCACTGAGTCACGTTGGCCAGGGCTAAAAATGATTTATTAAAACAGGTAAGTTCATTTGTTTACATATTTCTGGTTCAGTTTTCAGACTGTAAAGGCAAAGTTGAATGGTGACAGAGAGTGAGGCCAATATAACCTAAACAGGAAGACTAAAATACGTACTTTATAGCCCTTTACAGAAAAAAGTTTGCAGTTTGACAGAAACAAACTGCTGACAGCTACGATGATCCACAGTTGGAGAAGGGAGTATTGTCTCCAAGCTGTCTTCTCCTTAGGCCTTAGGATCAAACATAATAACTCTTAACTCCTGTTGAGTGCTTATATTGTGGCAGATCGCCATAAATGTTTTACATTAATTAAGTCATTTATCTAGGATTTACAGAATGTTAGAGCTAGAAGAACTCATGTACATTATCTAATTTGTCACTTTTTTCAGTTAAATAGCCTATCGTGTAGGCCCAATTACATGGGCTATGACATAGCAAAGTTTCCTTCCTGACTGCTAATCCAATCCACTTTAATCTTACTCTTAATGGGAGGCCAATACCATATCCATTTGATCTACCTTTTGTTTTTATTTTATGGTGAGATCTGTCATTTTCAAAAGAATGATTTCTCTGACTATAAAGGTAATGCATGTTTATTGTAGGAAAAGTGAAATATATGAGAGAGTGTAAAGGACAAAGTAACCTATTATGTCCTAGAGATATTATGTCCTAGAGATAACCTATTAAATGTCCTAGAGATCAGTGTGTTAGCATTTGATGGGTTTTCTTCCGTCCTTTGTGTGTGTGTTTGTAAATATCTGTGTATTAATAGTTTCTGTTTATTGAATGCTTACTAATGTTGGTATGCATATTTTTTGTTTTACTGTTTGTATCCTATTCTAATATATTGTATTTTCTCATGAATTGTCTTTGAAAACATGATTTTTAATAGTTTCAAAATGTCATATTTATATGACTTCAGTGTTTTTTGCCTGTTTTTTTTTTTTACAATTATAGTAAGAGGATGATCTTTGTACATAAATCATTGTGCTTCTCTCTGATTATATTTTTCACTTTTCTTCTCATTAGAAGAGTTGTTTATTTTTTTTGGAATACTTTCAAGTATTGCAAAAAGGCCTTAAAGCAAAATTTTCCATAATCTTATTCCTCAGAGATGATCATGGTTAACAATGTGATACATATTGTTAGAGACTTAAGTTAGTTTTAAAAAAATAAGACAAAATGTGATAATTGAAGAAATTTGGGAACTAGAGGGAAAAATCATTCAGAATTTACTAGATCGTTATAGTGATTGAAGATTAATTTTCCTTCTTGGTCTTAGGCATGTGTATATTTTAACATATAGGATGTTATGGTGTACTTGAAATTTTAATATCCTGCATTTTTCCATAAGTATTTTTCCAATTGGTCACGTATTTTTATATTTTACTTTAATCTTAATGCCTATATAATTTCTACCAAGTGGAAATACTATAGCCAAAACCGATTTGGCTCAGTGGATAGAGCGTCGGCCTGCGGACTGAGGGGTCCCAGGTTCGATTCCGGTCAGGGGCATGTGCCTGGGTTGCGGGCACATCCCCAGTGGGAGATGTGCGGGAGGCAGCTGATCGATGTTTCTCTCTCATCGATGTTTCTAACTCTCTATCTCTCTCCCTTCCTCTCTGTATAAAATCAATAAAATATATTAAAAAAAAAAGAAATACTATAATTTGCTAAGCCTCGGTGTCTCATCAATAGAAAATTGTGTTTCCTACAACATTGCAGGGCTTTTTTCTTCTTTTTAGCAGTTAATGAAAGGATTCAGTCATTTTCCTCTCTGGAAAGTTACTTCTCTATGAGAATGCTCTAATAGTGGAATTAGTGGGCCAAACAATATAGGCATTTTTATTACATATACCCATGACTTTGAGCATCTTCTGAGATACACTGCAGGTGTTGTATACTCATAATGAGTATTCTCATCTTAGTTCATACACTCACAAAATGGTGATCACTGGGTCACAAATGCAAATGAATCTACAACTTTAAGATCTGATACTTATTGCCCAAATACCTCTAGAAAGATGGTACCAGTTTACATTCCCACCGGTAATGTGTGAGAAACTTCTTTCCCCTGCACCTTTACTGGACTTAAGTTTTAGCATTAAAGACATTTCAATTTAAAATAAAAATTGATTCTTCAGCCTTGCTGGTTTGGCTCAGGGGATAGAGTGTTAGCCCATGGACTGAATGAAGGGTCTCAGGTTCGATTCTGGTCAAGGACATGTATCTTGGTTGCAGTCCTGAGAAGTCCACAGGACCAGCCTGATTATGTACTTCACCAGGCACAGTCTATTTTTTCATGCCTCTGAGCTCTCAATTATGGTATAAAAAAAAAAAAGTCTCAGTTTTCTTTGAAATAATGCTGCCAATTCTACTTCTCATGTCAAGGTTATATGAAGAATATGAAGAGACATTTTTGGATAAGCTTTTGGAATTTTGACATTCCAAACACCAGAAACTACTTTCATTTTTTCAACTCTTTTATAAGTAAAAAAATTACTTTACAAAGTGTTTTATTTAAACTGAAGCCTTTAAAAATATATATATCTTAATCATTTCACAAAGGGAGGGAGAGATTGCCCTGACCAGGAGTCGAACCATGACCTCCTGGTTCAGAGGTCAATACTCAATTGCTGAGCTACCCCGGCAGGGCTGTATCAGGCTAATGCATTAGCCTTGTTGTGACTCCCCTACAACTTCTCAATTTATTAATTGACTTTTCATACATATTATTGTATAATGGACAGCAGATACATATTAACTTGAATATTCCTGTCCACTTCTTAATTATCTTTACAAATAATATTCTTAATTATTCATCAATTACTTGAGTGTTTGTTATAATATCATTCTGTCTAGCTGTCACTTCTTGGAGAATTGACAGATGGAGTTTGTGAACCTAGAATGTTATAAGCCAACCCTGATTTTTGTTGATGCAGTCACATTGCTCATCTGACAAGTTTTGTGTGAGTCATTTAGTCTCCCTAGGCAACAGCTCTTTCTCATTTTTGTCTACTGGGACAGTGATATCCCATCTCTACCTGTTTCCCTGTGAGCAGGGCTCCCAGTTTTCCAACCTTGAAGTGTTTTATAATTAAAGCAAGGAGAAGATTTGTGGATGTTGAATATGCAAGGAGCTGAAAAGAGAGATTGGAAGATAGATTTTTCTAGGTGAGTTAGCAAGGTACAACCGGTGGGAGAAGCAGCAGGGCTTTGGAAATTTTACAAGAGAAACTGAATGAAGCTCAGGCGATTAAACTATCATCTCTTTAGGGTCGTTGCGGGTAGAACTGGGTATCTCTTGAGGACAACTTTTCCCCTGTACTCATTTTATCTCTTTTCCAGGATTTGCCATTTTACATTCTCCCACTATCCTCCATTCTTTTGATATAAAACATCCATGTTTCCTGTCTTGCCCTAATCATTAGCTTGTTGTTTGTTATTTTCCCCTTATCTCCATTGTCTCTGGTTCTCTCACTCTCTCGGTGTCTGTAGCTGCCCTTTCCATGGAATTCCTAATTAATGGTGATCACCTTATCCTGATATAGATCTCTTCTACCACTTGCAACTTTGAATTAGTTGTCCCACTTGCTTTTTACTGAGACCTGCAAAGTTAAGTCCCAGGACTTCAAGGGCCTTCACTTTGCCATGTATAAGAGAGATTGATTCTGATGGTTTCTTTCAGGTTGGGTGAACAAGTCTGCGCCAATGCAGGATGTCTGTGAAATTGAGTCACTGGGGACAGTAGGAAACAGACTCCAAGAGGATGAATCCCGGGATTCTACATTTGAACAAAAATATGCATGTGAGAGCATGAAGGAAAACTCTCCTGAAGAGGTGCCCAGGTCATGTTTTTTCCAGGAAGGAGGTTTTGGGGGAATAACTTTCATCCAAAAGGAAGCACTTCCTAAAATGATGAGCCAAGAATATAATTTTGAGAAGAGGTTGCTTTTGACCTCAAGCCTTGTTACTCATCTCAGGGTTTCTACAGAAGATAGTCTACATCAGTGGGAGACAAGTAGCATACACACCAATGAGATTTCAAACCAAAGTAAATGCTCAACCCTCTCCATTCGGAAAAAGTCTTGGAAATGTAACGAATGTGGAAAAACATTTACTCAGAGCTCATCCCTTACTCAACATCAGATAACTCATACTGGAGAGAGACCCTATGTATGTGAGGAATGTGGGAAAGCCTTTAGTTGTAATTCATTCCTTGTCCAGCATCAAAGAATACACACTGAAGTGAAACCATACAGATGTGAGCAATGTGGGAAAACATTTCGTTGTCGATCATTTCTTACTCAGCATCAAAGAATCCACACTGGAGAGAAACCTTATAAATGTAATGAATGTGGGAATTCCTTCCGCAATCATTCACATCTCACTGAACATCAGAGAATTCACACTGGAGAAAAACCTTATAAATGTAATAGGTGTGGGAAGGCATTCAATCAGAATACACACCTCATTCATCATCAGAGAATCCACACTGGTGAGAAACCTTATTCGTGCAATGAATGTGGCTCTTCTTTTCGTAAACACTCAAACCTTATACAACATCAGAGAATTCACACGGGAGAAAAACCCCATAAATGTGATGATTGCGGGAAAACTTTTCAAACAAAGGCAAATCTTTCTCAGCATCAGAGAATTCATACTGGAGAGAAACCCTATAAATGTAAGGAATGTGGAAAAGCTTTTTGTCAGAGTCCATCACTTATTAAACACCTGCGAATTCATACTGGAGAGAAACCTTATAAATGTAAAGAATGTGGCAAAGCTTTTACTCAGAGTACCCCACTCACAAAACATCAGAGAATTCACACAGGGGAGAGACCCTACAAATGCAGTGAATGTGGTAAAGCTTTCATTCAGAGCATTTGTCTTATTCGGCATCGGAGAAGTCACACTGGAGAAAAACCGTATAAATGCAATGAATGTGGGAAAGGGTTCAATCAGAATACCTGCCTCACTCAGCACATGAGAATTCACACTGGAGAGAAGCCCTATAAATGTAAAGAATGTGGGAAAGCCTTTGCTCATAGCTCATCTCTTACTGAACATCATAGAACTCACACTGGTGAGAAGCTCTTTAAATGTAGTGAGTGTGAGAAAACCTTCCGCAAGTATGCACACCTTAGCGAACATTACAGGATTCACACTGGTGAGAAGCCTTATGAATGCATTGAATGTGGAAAATTCTTCAGACATAGTTCAGTGCTTTTCAGACATCAGAAACTTCACAGAGGTGAATGAACCTGGCATTAGGTAATAGCAGTTTCTCAAGAAACAGTGGCTAGGAATCTGGCTGAGGAGTGGGGACAGGTATAGTTCCTGGAAGGAAGGATGAAATAGCCTTAAATGCTGCCCTCATAAGAGTATTTCCAGAAATATATGTAGGGGGTTAGAGAATGCAGAGCCTAGGTGGGCATCTGGGAGTACAGGGTAGAAAGGAAGTTCCTGCTTTTCAGATAAATCCTTGCTGCTTGCCACTGCTCTCTTCTTATGTGACTCTCAAACCTTGAGGTGCCATTTGTTAAGTTAGTGTCTGTCTTTCCCTTACTACACTCACCTATCTTCCCAAATTGTCATGTATGTTCACTCACCAGTTGGCTTAGATGCTTTTCCAAACTCTCATTTTGAAAGTGGCAGCAGTTTAAGGTAGTGCTAAGTAGCCTCTAGATTTCTGAGGCACCTCTGACCATGTTACTGTGGGGGAAGCTGCTCACCCTGTGGAAGTGGTCCCATAAAGGGGAGACAGAAACAAGTGAAAGATGGTCCATATTCATTTACCAATGAGATATGGACCAAGAACGGGTGATCTCAACATGTACGTTGGTAAAGAAGGCTTTTATCAGAATGAGGGAGATCTTTCCTGATCCTATTAAGCTGAAGAAAGAAATAGGTCAAGAGAGACTTTTCTTGAATGATGCCACTTCTGGGAAGGCCATGGGGAGGAAGGCCCAACCTCTGTTCGAGAGAAACAGTAGCTTATCCAGGATGGAAATGTCCTGTGCTTGGCTAGTGATCATAAGCCACAGAGCAGGAAACCTGCTTATGCCTGAGCAAGCCATCAGCATACCACTGGCCTAGACAGAGGTGTACACCTTTCTCTTGAGCTTATAAATGTGGCTGGGTTACTGGTTCACAGGGAATCGGGGAGAGGAACCCACTAAGATTAACTGTCTAAACCAAATGGAATTCAACTCAGTTTGTTTGCCTTTAAGGAGAAGAAAGCGTTAGCGAAGAAGGAAGACAGCCTTTTAGATTGGCTGGAGTTGGGGGATGCTGCACCAGGCCTAATGAAAGTGTTGGTCACTAGTTGGGAGGGCTAGGTTTCATGTAATTATGCCACTTGGTGGTATAATACAGATTTGTTAGGTCTCAGGTGTTTCTAATTTTATTGGGCATATGTTGTCCTGGATATTTACCCTTAGGTACAGATTAGGAGTATCTAGGGCAGTGATTGCGAACCTATGACATGCGTGTCAGAGGTGACACGCGAACTCATTTTTTTTGGTTGATTTTTCTGTTAAATGGCATTTAAATATATAAAATAAATATCAAAAATATGAGTCTTTGTTTTACTATGGTTGCAAATATAAAAAAAATTCTATATGTGACACCGCACCAGAGTTAAGTTAGAGTTTTTCAAAATGCTGACACACCGAGCT
>NW_006291554.1:1545761-1555551 GCF_000327345.1 Myotis davidii
TTTGAGAGATCCTCTTTTTTAAATTCCTGAAAATAAAAATATCACAGGTTACCACTGACTGATGGTATTTTATTCTGAGAGCGAGCGAGCATGTTTTTCTCTCATTCCTCAGTCCCTTTCATGTTGTTAAATTTATTGGGGAGACATTGGTCAACATGAATATAGAGGTTTCAGGTTTGGGTTTCTGTTACAAGATCTGTATATTGCACCATGTGTTCACTACCCAAAGTCAAATCTGTCACCATATATTAGGACTGCTTTTCCCCTTAACCCCCTTTTCATGTTTTTTTTTAAAAATATATTTTATTGATTTTGTACACAGGAAGGGAGAGGGATAGAGAGTTAGAAACATCGATGAGAGAGAGACATCAATGAGCTGCCTCCTGCACACATCCTATTGGGGATGTGCCCGCAACCAAGGTACATGCCCTTGACCGGAATTGAACCTGGGACCTTTCAGTCCGCAGGCCGATGCTCTGTCCACTGAGCCAAACTGGTTAGGGCCCTTTTCATGTTCTTAACTGCTACCCAGAAATTCAGCTCTGGAAGATGAAGTGAGGATGGCCTTTGACAGGAAATCATTTCTCTAATCTGTAGCGTAATGTAGTTTCTAAAATATGGCTATAAAAACCATGAAAGTAAGTTGATTCTCGAATGGTTGATTATCTGGAACTCAGCATTGACAAAAAATATATATTGTTGCCTTGTAAGCATTGGTTTGAGCCATTAATTACCATTAGTGGGAATGTGGGAGAGATCTCACATACACTTCTCTCTCCAGCTGTGAAGATATGCTCTCAAAACCTGGCACAGGGCTATTTTTTATAATTGAATTAATACCTTATGGGCAAAATAATCCTATGCTCATAAAAGTATGTATAGTTGATAGAAAGCAGATGTCATATTTATACTTTGCAAATGAAAACTAACACTGTAGAATTCATTGCTGGTGCATATTATGTGTTCAATAAGTACTATTATTTTGTTAATGTTTTTTAAAAAATATATATTTTATTGATTTTTTACAGAGGAAGAGAGATAGAGAGTTAGAAACATCGATGAGAGAGAAACATCAATCAGCTGCCTCCTGCACATCCCCCACTGGGGAAGTGCCCACAACCCAGGTACATGCCCTTGACCGGAATCGAACCTAGGACCTTTCAGTCCGCAGGCCGACGCTCTATCCACTGAGCCAAATCGGTTTCGGCAGTTTTTGTTTTTTTAAAAAATACTTTTGTTGATTTCAGAGAGGAAGGGAGAGGAAAAGAGAAACATCAATGAAGAGAGAGAATCATTGATCGCCTGCCTCCTGCATGCCCACTATTGGGGTTTGAGCCTGAAACCCCAGCATATGCCCTTGACTGGAATCGAACCCAGGACCCCAGTCTGAAGGCCGGCGCTCTATCCACTGAGCCAAACCAGCTAGGGCAGATTAATGTATTTTAATCAATCTTTGCCCATTAGAAACTTTAGGAAATTCTTGATTATATAGGTATTTAGCATAATATTTATACAGTCCTATTTTTGGAGTCCTGAGTGGAGATTAGAGAGGATAAGGAGAGTTTTCTTGAGGACAAAATGGTAAAACAAGGGTGAAAGGTGTCTTAAAAGTATTTTGTAAACACTTTCTAAAATGGAATGGGCACAACTCTTGTTTTTAATCCTCGGGATTAGAGAGGATTCCATTTTCACTTCCTGGGGGAAAGGGAAGGAAAACCCTTTCCGCAAGTAAGCACACCTTAGTGAACACTACAGAATTCATACTGGAGAAAGGCCTTGTGAATGTATTGAATGTGGGAAATCCTTTAGGCACAGTTCAGCACTTGTTCGACATCAGAAGCTTCATGCTGGAGAATAAAACTTGGATATAACCAGTGTGGAAAAACTTGTGTGAAAACCCCATTTTCCCCTAAATTCTTAGGAGCTGGAATGAATATTTTGTATGTTGAGCAAGAGGCAGTGTCCTAAAAGTTAAGGAAATTGACTCAGTACCAGATAGACTTGTTTGATACCCTCTGCCACTTCCTGCTTATATGACCTTATCCTCCCCGAGCCTCAGTTCCCCCCCAATCCTTCCCCCCCCCCCTCTACTAAAAGAATGACGACGATACTTGCTAGGGTTGTCTTGAGAATGAAATGGGCTACATATAATAAGGAACTGCCATTAATTGGTTTTTAGTTATAGATGTTCCAAAAGTTTATAAATGTGGCTATTAAAAACAAGCAAAGTTCAGTATTAGTTTTGTAGTTCTTATAGTGTATTTTTTCTTATGAACATTCTTGACATTCCTGTGCCATTGCCACATCCAAGGATTTTGAACACTTCAGTACTGAACATGGGTTGCCCTTGATGAGCCCCATCCTTGAAGGCCCTGGAAAGATCTTGGCCTTTGGAAGTGATGTGCCCTTCTCAGTGCATTATATCAGTCATGATGGCAATACGACTTATTACTGGTAATGGCACCTTTGATCATTCAGATAAGGCGGGAGCTCTCTGGTTTCTTCTAGGAAGTTTCCTTTTGTAATTAATAAGTATATTGGGGAGAGATATTTTCTGTCTCTTCTTCCAGCTTCCTGATTGCTGGCATTCTTTCGCTTGTAGCTACTTCATTCCAATCTCTGCCTCTGTCTTCACATTGCTTTATCTAATCTCCCTCTACCCAATGGCTTTTGGATAATCTTTCTATCTTGAGAGACTTAGTCACATGGAAGATAACATCCACAGGTTCCAGGGAGTAGGACCTATCTCTTTGGAGGCTGCCATCCAGCCCACTGTAACTTATTACTGTGCAACTGGCCAAATGGTGATTCTCTAATTCCACCATTCCTTCTACTCCCTCACTTAATAGTTTATTTATAGCCATAAGAACTTTTATTCTGAGCTGCAATCTACTATGATTTATTTTCTCTTTAGGTAGTTCCAGATCTGGCCATTGATAATTAATGTCCTACCAGAAAGACCTATCCCTTCTCCTCCACTTATGTCCTTTTGACATGTGCCCATTATTCTTTGAGCACCATCTTACTTTAAAAAAATACATTTATTGATTTCAGAGAGGAAGGGAGAATGATAGAAACATCAATGAAAATCATTGATCGGCTGTCTCCTGCACGCCCCCTACTGGGAATCGAGCCCACAACCCGGGCATGTGCCCTTGGCCAGAATCGAACCTGGGACCCTTCAGTCCACAGGCTGACACTATCCACTGAGCCAAACCAGCTAGGGCACCATCTTTCTTTTGGGCACAAGATAATTCTAGGCTTCTCTTCCATCTCTGTCTCCACTCTGGAATCACATTATTGGCCTACTTGTCTAGTCCTAGTCATAAGACCCATTCATAAGGAGCAATGGGGGCAGGTCACAAGGAAGATTAGGCCCAAACTCACCTTTTTCTCAGCAAAACAGATCCTGCAGTTAACAGAACCCACTGTAATTAGCAGTTTGCAGAAGAAGTAGTAATTTTCTTAAGGGTGCTCAGATCTCATAGGCCACTGTATCTTGGCCTTTCATCACAAGATGTGCTTCCTGGCTGTTAACTCTTAACACTATATTGTTAGAAATATCACCTATGGTAAAGACTTCATCAATAGGATAAATTTCAAGATTTAAGGCCTTTTAAACAGTCTCTCATACTATTTGTTTAAATTTTTAATTTCACTTATGTAGTTCTAATATAATAGGCTTTCTCAGTATTTCTCAAATTTGACTGAGCATCAGAACCACCTGGCAGGCTTGTTACAGAGAATTCTGGGTCCTACTCATGTTTCAGATTCACTAGGCAATGCCTGATAATTTGCATTTTTAAGTTCCCAAGGTGTGCTGATGCCAACAGTCCAGGATCCACATTTTTTGAACCACTGGTGTATTAAAAAAACAAAACAAAAACACATTAAGGAAACACTCTCATTCATTCTAACTATATTTGTAATCCTCTTAATATGCTAGGTAGCCGAAACGGGTTTGGCTCAGTGGATAGAACGTCGGCCTGCGGACTGAAAGGTCCCAGGTTCGATTCCGGTCAAGGGCATGTACCTTGGTTGTGGGCACATCCCCAGTAGGAGATGTGCAGGAGGCAGATCATCGATGTTTCTCTCTCATCGATGTTTCTAACTCTCTATCTCTCTCCTTTCCTCTCTGTAAAAAGTCAATAAAATATAAATTTTAGAAAAAATATGCTAGGTATTGTTCTGGGTACCGAGGATATAGTGATGAGTAAAGTCCTTGCCCTCAAGATTCCAACCTCTGTACTAAGACATTAAAATTTACAATAATTAAAACAGTGATGTTGGTACCAATTATAAATATAGCAATGATATGGATTAGAAAAATACTTGTCTTTATAACAAGTGAGTCTACATTAAAGACAGTATTACAGAATGGCTTCAGGCCTAGTTTGTACAATTTAGAGACAAATGGGCTCCCTAGCCCACTCACACGAAATCACTTTTAAATCTTCTTTAAACTAGATCTTAAAATGGGAAAAAGATAGATGTGGCACCAAATTCATGATATGGATGTGCTGAAATTCATAATTCATGATGGTTGTGCCTGGTGAAGGATGGGATCTTGGCAAGTCTCCAGTTTTGGCCGACTTGCAGTAACGAGGAAAATTGTTAGGCTATTAGGCATGATCTTGAAAGGCTCTCACTTTACTGTGCTTCTCTCCTTTCCCTCCCCCCCAAAATGAGAGAAATCTCTTGTTCAGATGTTCTTTCAAGTAAGAGAGAAACATGTGGTTCTAGGACAATTTTAATTATTCAAGAAAAAAAATATACCAAAGTAACTTCCAGAGGGAAATTTTAAAATGTAAAAAATAAACACAAAGAACAAGAGAATAAAAGTGATTCTTTATCTAATACAGAGACAATAACAACAGAAAAGATAGATTATATAACTTAGAAATTAGTAAGAAAAACATGACTGTACTAATGGGAAATGAACAAAAAGTTAATTGGACAAAGAAATACAAAATGGTTAAATATGAAAAAAAATTTAGCTTCCCTCTTAAATCAAAGAAAATGTCAATTTAATTTAACTATTAAACACCATTTTCAATACATGAAATTGACAAAGATGAAAAGGCTGGTTCTAGCCCATGCAGGTGCACTGTTATGGATGAGGCAAGTGGGCTCCTGGAGATGTTAAATGAATAAAATGGTAAAAACCTCTCTAGAAAGCAATTTGAAAGTAAGCTTCAAAAGCTTTAAAAATATTCAAATACTTTTCACAATAGATATAAATCAAAACATGTACTATGCCTCAAACTTTATAGTAATGTGTCAATTATTTCTCAATAAAACTGGACAAAGGTTAATGCTTGTCATATCAAAAAACCTACTAGCTTTATTAAGCAGACTTCCATTTGTGTCTTTCTTTAGTTTTACCAACTAGAGTCACCATGTTATACATCAGACCCTAATTTGTATCAAGATCATTTGTATTAGACCCTTCCTTGGATAAGACCCACTTATATCTCCTAACTTGCCAGAACTGTCACAGGGCTACCCTTAGCAGGAACTGAGAAGTATTCTTGACTATACATATTATGGTCTCCCCCACCCAAAGTGGGGTTTTGCTAGACGAAGATGCAGTAGGGGATCTGTTTAATTACAAAATTCTCTGGTTATTACTGACCTAGAAAATACAATATAATGTCAACTGAGAAACTGGAGAACAGACACAATACAATCACAATATAATTTTTGTTAAAAAATATAATTTACATATATACACACCCCACAAGGGAATTAAAGTGTTAATAATACTAGTTAACATCTACAGAGTTTGCATTTCAAGTCAAAAGGGGTATTAATGGATGGACATAGTTTTTATCTTACTAAAATTTTTTTTGGTATTTTCTAAATTTTCAAAAATGCACTTGTATTATCTTTATAATAGGAAAAAAAGATTATTTTTTAAAATCCCATATGCTTTAAAAACTAAGTCCAAAATGTTTATACTCATTAATTTTCATCTTCACTGTCAAAAGAAAGGAGGCTACTGTTTTTTACTTGCTTTTGTGTGTTCTTTTTAACTGAGTCCTGCTGATTTATTTCATCTTCACTTGTCTTCTTCTTTTTTGAGCTTGCTGTTAAACCTGAATATTTTTCATCCGGGGAACGCTTCACTGGTTTTCGATACATGATTCTTCCATCTGCTGAAGCTGGTTCTTCATCTGCAGTAAAAACAAAGTTTAACTTTCTTTTCCTCTTATTATAATGCCTTTATTGGAGAGTTAAGTGGCAGGAAAATCCTGTACTTTATTTAAGGAAATCCTATAATCAGTTAGCCTGGCCATCTCCACTGCCTCTCGGCTGTATGGGACAAGACATGCAGTCCCTTATTAAACACTCCCTGAAGTAGTCTACGGGTTATAATCTTGGCAGTCTTTAATTGATTGCAATCAGGCTGTATTTTTAACTATTTTGAAAGTGACTGTTTGGAACTCCATCATTTTCTCCTAAAACATGTAATAAGTAGTTACTAATAATGAAAAATTTACTACATAGCATACCACACTTCAGGCACTGACTAAATAGATTTCTGTTGACTAGTTTGTGAACCTAACCACCTATTTTTTGTTTGTTTTTCCCCACCTATTTTTAAAAAGCAGAATGTTTTTTATTTAAATTTATACTTAATCCTCATAACAACCCAATAATATAGGCAGTTTTTGTCCCATTTCACTGATGAGATAACTGAGGTTGAGAAGTAAAATAACATCTTCAAGGTTACATATCCGTAAGTGTTAAAGCTAAAGTTTGAAAGTAGGACTATCGTCGAAACCGGGTTGGCTCAGTGATAGAGCGTCGGCCTGTGGACTGAGAGGTCCCAGGTTCGATTCCGGTCAAGGGCATGTACCTGGGTTGCGGGCACATCCCCAGTAGGTGATGTGCAAGAGGCAGCTGATCGATGTTTCTCTCTCATCGATGTTTCTAACTCTCTATCTCTCTCCCTTCCTCTCTGTGAAAAATCAATAAAATATATTTAAAAAAAAAAAAAAAGAAAGTAGGACTATCTCCTTCAAACATACCATACTATTATATAAAATAACTTTGTACTCCATGCTCCTTAAATTGTTGGAAAAACCAGAATCCTTTCAGACTTACCTGCTTTGGCAGCCTTTATTTCTGCTTTAATTTTCATGACATCTTCAGCTGACAGGTCTCCCTTTTTTAAAACCACCACTTGGGGCTGTTCATCTTCTTTGTCACTGTGATCACCATCTTCATCTGGGAGCTGAGGCTGGATTCTCTAGGGGAAAACACACACAGATGACTTGTAGGGTCCCTGACCCTAAACCAAACACAGTGTCTCTACGAGAAACTGTAACTACTAAAGAGAGAAGGGTAACTTTATTGACTAAATGTGTTTGGCAATAAATTTTCAACTCAAGAACCTAACCTCTCAGGTAGGGAAGAGATCTGGCTGCCAGCTACCCAGGGGTGACTATCCAATGGGATTAGCTGCCATGTCAGCAGGACCCAGCTTGCAGTTTCCAGAGTCAGGGGCCTCTGCTTCACACACTGCAGAGTTCCCAGCCTCCTCAGGGCAGTGTTAAACCACTTCTCCTGCTCTTCATCAACCCTTTCACATCCATCTCCTCTCCAAGTGTGACAAAAAGTAAGCAAACACTTCCAAACACAGAGAGCAGCAAGTGAAAGGCACACTTTCTCCCAGCTTTGCTCCTCCCTCCTCCCAGCAGTTTGTTTAGGATGTCTCCTTTCAGCTGTTTTCTAAGTGTGTCAAATTATGGAGGTATAGGAAATATTTTGTGCTTTTCTTTTTATATTATGAGATTACTTGACAAGTGCATTCTCTTTAATGATATCCATTCACTAATTCTTAATTAGTTTTATCTATTTTTCTCTGAAAGTTTCCAAAAAATGACTACAAATAAGTAGGTAGGTAAATACTTTTAGCCAAGAAAATGGGAAAGTGAAATGAAATCATTCCTGGTGTTCATTAGATTGAGAATCATTAATTCTGAATTTGTTTATGCAACTGGCTGGAAAACAAGAGAAATCGTCGAAGGAACAGTGGCAGCAACCTTAAAGGACTGTTCAAAGTCACTCCTGAATTCACTCTCAAGAAGTCGAATAAGATGATTTAGAACTCAATTATATAATGAACTCTTTTCTTTTTCTGTTAACAGATCACTAGAATGATGATTATATTGCCAAACCAATAAAGAATGAATTTGGTTTCACAAACACAGGAACATGGGGTATCTCTAAGGAAAAGTCTGCTGATTATATCAATAAGCCCAAATCACTGGTATTAATTGGAAAGCTTTTCCCTCCAGGGTTCTAAGATATCATTCCAAACTGTAATCATAAAGATGTTAACTTAAAATCACAGTGCAAAATGACATGAGTTATTACAGATGAAATGGACAGTGAAGAACAGAGGAGGAATATCTGTGGGAGGTCCTAGTGATGATCTGAAGCAAACAATAAAATTAGGTCTCATTTTTTGCATTGCTGAATCTGAGTCCAAACCTCATCCTCTTTGTTGTCATCACTATTTTTGGTCCTAGGGATCAGTCACTTCCTGATGTTATCTCTAACCAAAAATGGGTCCTTGTTGCATAATGAATAGTCCATATGGCCTCGCCTCAATCACTTCTGCATACATTCCCTAACTCACCATCTCTACACTTTTGCCCATGCTGTACCTTTCATCCCTACCTGCTGACCTATTCGTACTCAAGATTTAATCTAAATATCCCCTCCTCCAAGAAACGTTGCCTGATGACAAGCATAGTTATTTAACCAATGTAACTTGTCACCCACTATGTTATGCAAGGCACTGTGCTAGGTGGTAAAAAAAAAACCCCAGAGGGATTGAGATAATAACTTAAAGAGTTTGATTTGATAGTGAAAATACGCAGGAGATCAAGTAATTTAAATGCAAAATGATATGAGTTATTACAGATGAAATGGACACAGTGAAGAACAGAGGAGGGGTATCTGTGGGAGCTTCAGAAAGCTTCACAGAGGCAGTGACCTCTGAAAGCAGAGACGAGGCGGGCGGAAGGAGTTAAAGAATATGGCATTTGGAGATCCCATCTCTGTCCTTTCAGGGCCCGGCATAATGCCTGGGTTTAGCGTATACTCATTGGGCTGAATAATTTCACATGAATCCGTCTCTCTTTTACTAAGCTCTTAGTGACTTGAGGGATGGTCTTAATGCCAGAGCTAGACACCAAGTACCAAGTTATTTCTCCGCATTCCCCTAAGCACAATGGTCTCTTCCCATCAGGCAGGGCAGGTTTTGGTGGGAACCAGGTAGGGTTGAAGCCTGGGAGGGCTCAGAAGTTGATTCCCACTGATCCCATCCCTAAACTATTCAGATCCTAAACTACCCAGATGTTGTTTTTGCTTTTTTTTTTTTTTACAACAACTAAGCATAGGAATATACCCAAGGGATTCCTCCAAAGATGTTCCAGGCCTAACACATCAGGCCTTCTGACCGAGGGGCCTCAGTTCATCTGGAAAACAGGACGACACTACCGTGCACCGTGCTAACTCTGCGTTTTGGAATAAGCCAGTGCGACAGGAAAGGGATCTTTCTTAACCATCGACCGAGGACGAGGCGCTTTACCTGCGTCAAGTCATTTTCGAGAACGGAACAGGCGCTCTGAAAACGACAAGGAGAGTCCCGGGCAGAGGGGGCTGCCGTCGTTTGACCAGCGGGGATCCGAGGCCCACTCACACGGAGGGCCGGGCGCGGGGACGCGGAGTGGCCGGCCGGGACCTGGACTCCAAGACTAAGCAAAAGCCGGAA
>NW_006291554.1:1555698-1556495 GCF_000327345.1 Myotis davidii
CCGCTTGCTCATGGCCGCTCAGGGAAACAGCGGCTCTCGGGACCGTCTCGAGAGTGCGCAAGGCGACGGCGCCTACTTGTGACGTCACATGGTCCCGCCTCCTGCGTGGGGCGGGCAACATGGCCGCCTCGGTGCTTACGTCAACGTCTTCCCTGGGCGCCAAATTCAAATCCGCGGACATCTTGAACGAGCGGAATCCCGGTTCGCAGCGCGCCTGGAGCTGAGGGGATCCCTGCATCATTCTCGGCTTTCAGAGGAGAGGGCGCCATGGCGCCCGGCTCCAAAAGTAAGTACGGAGCCCGGCTCCGCCGCCCCATCCCCGCCCCCAAATACAGTGGAGAAAGGACGCCGCCCCTGGGCGCCCCGCAGCGTGTGAAAACGGGAGCTCACCGAACGGCTGGGGAGTCTTTGTCCCTCAGAGACGCTGAGGAACAGCTTTTTCCCTTCAATCGATGCGTGGGACGACGCGGTGCACGCCGCGAGTCGGGACGGTTCTGGGTCCTGGCCTGAGCCGTGAGCCAGGGACGGTCGGGGCCCCCTGAGAGCGCGGCGCGTCTGCCATTCTCACTCCTGGCGTTTCGTAGCTGGGCCCTTCCTGCGTCCCACCTGGGCTGCCTCGCTCGGGACCGGCCCGAGGGTCGGTCCTGCTGCCAGCACCTTCTGCACATTTCCACATCGCTCCCCTTCCTGCAGGGAGGACTTCTCCAGGTTGCAGGTGCCTCCAGCACGTCTTTCTCTTCGCAGGGCCCGCTATAGACTCTTAGAAAAGGGACAATTAAAGCACAACTCAGCAGAGT
>NW_006291554.1:1556536-1561062 GCF_000327345.1 Myotis davidii
AGAGGAAGGGAGAGGGATAGAGTTTAGAAACATGGATCAGCTGGGGATGTGCCCTTGACCGGAATCGAACCTGGGACCCTTCAGTCCACAGGCTGACGCTCTATCCACTGAGCCAAACTGGTCAGGGCTTTGATAAACCCTTTAATTTTCGCTAATTTCTTGGTCCTTTACTGTTCATGTGCATGACGTGCTCCACCGCTTACATTGCCTAATCCTCTTTAAGTGTTGGTTTTTGAAGCGTAATGAGAAGCCTATGATGATTGAAGAAATTGTGAACTTTTGGTGTTTGCACCTTCCAACAACAAAGCTTCTAGCTTTCCATAGTAATTCTCTTCTGAAATGTTTGTTGTTTCATTAACCTTTTAGGTCCGTTATAACACTACCCGAAAACCTCCTTATGCTCTCTTTTCCTCCATTATTTTTTATAAACATATTTTTATTGATTTCAGAGAGGAAGGGAGAAGGAGCAACAGACAGAAATATCAGTGATGGAGAGAATCATTGATCGGCTGCCTCCTGCACGCCCCCCACTGGGGATGGAGCCGCAACCCCAGCCTGTGCCCTGACCAGGAATGGAACCATGACCTCCTGGTTCATAGTTCATGCTTAACCACTGAGCCACACCGTCAGGGCTCCTCCACTATTTTTCGTATTCAGGGGATATTAGCACACAAATTGGTACATTATTGGACCAAAATGTTTTATTATGCTTTCTGCACAGCCACAGTATTTGTTCAGTACATCTGGAATCAAGCAAGAGAATTTATGCCTGTGATATATTAGTGCAAAGTGGTATAAGTATGTCTATTAAAGGACTCAGCCCTGTCTACGTACATCACTTTTTCGAAGTGATGGGAGCAGCGGTATTCACAACGCCCCTATGGTGATGTCCCTGGGGAATTCTCCCCCTCCTTTAAGTTTGTTAGCAAAGTTGAGGTTGATGACATCCCATCTAAGCACCTCTTGCATTCCCAGCAGTCCAGAGACCTGGAGCATGAAGTGGGAACATAGGGGCGAGAGAGCCCATGCAGTGCTCTCTGCAGCTTTGGCTTTTGTACCTATGGAGGATTTTTTTCTGTGACACCTCAAAAAGAAATGCAATGCTTGGTTGCCCACAAGGACATCCCCTAGTGCCTAACTAATCTCGTGGTCCTAAAGGAAAAGTCAGCTGTGATAAGGAAAAAAAAGGTGGGAAAACAAACGGAGAGGCAAGTCATTTGTTTGAGATGGAAATATTAGTGGCAGAGCTATGTCTTCATTCCACACCTTTATGTTGAAAGTGTTACATATGTCCCCTTTTACCCCCCATTGACACCCCTGCCTCCTGCCCCAGGCCTCCCCACCCTATTGTCTGTGTCCTTGGGTTAAGCATATATGCAGAGAAGTTCTTTGGTTGATCTTTTCCCACCTCTCCCAACCCCTCATCCTTGCCCACCATCCCTCTGAGATTTGACATGCTTCTATAGCTCTAGATCTATTTTGTTCAATAGTTTATGTTGTTCATTAGGTTCCAATATGAGTGAGATCATGTGATACTTGTCTTTCTCTGGCTGCCTTATTTCACTTAGCACGATACTCTGCAGGTCCCTCCATGCTTTCTCAAAGGGTAACAGCCTTCTTTTTTACTGCTGCATAGTATTCCATGGAGTAAGTGTACTATAGCTTTTTTATCCACTCATGTACTGATGGGCACTTGGGCTGTTTCTAGATCTTAGCTATTGTAAATTGTGCTGCTATGAACAGAGGGGTGCGTACATTCTTTCTGATTGGTGTTTCAGGTTTCTTAGGATATATTCCTAGAGGTGGGATCACTAGGTCAAACGGCAGTTCCATATTTAATTTTTTGAGAAAACTCCATACTGTTTTCTATAATGGCTACACCAGTCTGCATCCCCAGCAGCAGTGTACTAAGGGTCCCCTGTTCTCCACATCCTTTCCAGCATTTGTCATTTGTTGATTTGTTGATCGTAACCATTCTGACAGGTGTGAGGTGATACCTCAATGTAGTTTTAATTTGCATCTCTCTGGTGATCAGTGACTGAGCATTTTTTCATATGTCTCTTGGCCATCTGTATGTCGGCTTTGGAAAAGTGTCGATTTAGGTCCTCTGCCCAGTTTTTAATTGAATTGTTTGTCTTCCTTTTGTTAAGTTGTATGAATTTCTTATATATTTTTTTCTTCAGTTTTTTATTTCAAGAAAAATGATTTTAAATATAATGTTACATGCAATAAACAGTATCTCAAGAAAAACTATTTTAAATTATATTTTGGATATTAACTATCAGATGTATCATTGCCAATATGTTCTCCCATACAGTGGGCTCTATTTTCATTTTGTTGATGATTTCTTTTGCTGTACAGAAGCTTTTTATTTTGATGTAGTCTCATCTGTTTATTTTCTCCTTAGTTTCCTTTGCCCTGGGAGATGTATTTGTAATCATATATTGCACTTTTAAATACCTTTAATTACTTCTTATCTTTTTTTCTAGCTGAATTACGCAGTATGACAAATTGTCAGTCTAACCAGCCAAGGTAAGAAAAAAATCCTGTTAATTAGATTGAGGAGGTAGATTTCTTAAAATAATAATGTAGCATAGTAAAGGGTACTTGAAACAAAGGGTACTTGTTTGAGAATTAGGCTGGGTCCTTGGCTACCTGGAAATCTGGAAGAAATCACATCTTCCCACCCACTGCCCTCTCACCTTCCAGGCTAAACATTGGGATCAATATCTCCCATTTTGTTATAGCTTCTAAGAGGGAAACTAGAGACAAGCAATGCTTGGAGCTCCTTGGAATCAACTCCTTTTGAGTTGATTTCAAGTAAAGGCTTATGAAGATGACTGTCCTGAGGCAAATCAGTAAAGGGAGTGGGTCATGTGGGACTCACAAAAGAGGTCAATGTAAAAGGGGTAAATCTTGGGCTTGGTTGGGGAACCTCTCAGTATAGAAGCAGTAGAGGCCATGTGAGCCTCAGATCCATGTGAGCCTGGATGCACCTGATCCATTTTCTTCAGTAAACTCAGCTGCTACATGTTTTGTCTTTAGTAATGAAGGTGATGCCATCAAAGTTTTTGTGCGAATTCGTCCACCTACAGAGGGTTCTGGATCAGCTGATGGAGAGCAAAACTTGTGCTTAAGTGTGCTCTCCCCTACGACTCTCCGGCTGCACTCCAACCCGGAGCCCAAGACCTTCACTTTTGATCATGTTGCCGGCATGGACACCACTCAGGTAATGAACATTTTTGGAAATGTAACTTTCCTTTTGTAAAATATAAGATTCTGTTATTTGTGAGGATTTTGTTTCTGGTCTATTTAGTTTGATAGACCTCAGATAAAGAAGCTCAGACAGTCCATAAATATTTTAAATTTAATTTTATTAAATACTTTTTCTTCCTTCATTAAACTTTGTGTCAGAATGGCAAGCCCGCTTCACTGTTTCTCTCTATCCAGTGAAGGTGTACTTTTCAGAGCCTGTTGGGTGATTGATAAGTACTGTTGATCTGTCTAATTTAAGGAGAGGTCTTAGCCAGCCCTGGCAGCTTTAACAAAAATATAGACTAGGTGGCCTAAACAAAAAGTATTGGTTTTTAACAGTTGCTGGAGGTTGGGAAGTCCAAGATATCAAGGGCAAGAGATCCAGTGTCTGGTGAGGACTCCCTTCCTGGCTTGTAGATACCTGCCTTCCCACTGTCCTCACTGGTGGAGAGATGGAGGGGCAGGGGAGAGTAAAGGGGAGAGAGAGACCTAATTACCTCTCAAAGGCCCATCTCCATCACATTGGGGATTAGGGTTTCAACATATGCATTTTTAAATTGATTTTAAAGAGAAGGATGGGGGGTGGGGGCAAGGGGGAGAACATTGATGGGAAAAAGAAACGTCGATCAGTTTGCCTCCTGGATGCACCTGACCCAAGATTGAACCTGCAGCCTACATATGTGCCCTGACCAGTGTACAGGATGATGCTCCAACCAACTGAGCTGCATCAGCCAGGACTAAGCACACAACCTTTGTTGTTATATTTTAGAATGCAGCTTAAGAAAAAGGTTTTTATTTTTATGAAATGTTAACATATTTGGTGCTTACATTTGTAGGAGTCTGTGTTCTCAACTGTGGCCAAAGGCATTGTGGAATCTTGCATGAGCGGGTATAATGGCACCATCTTTGCATAGTAAGTTGCTCACTATTGTGTATAAGGATACAAGGGTACAATAACAAGTGTTTCTGTTCATTCCTATGGCTGATGTAACAAATTACCACTAACTTAGTGGTGAAACAACACAAATGTATTATCTCACAGCTCTGTATGTCAGAAGTCTAGCACAGCTTCACTGAGCTAAAATAAAGGTGGCCGCAGGGCTGTGTTCCTTTCTGGAAGCTCCAGGGGAGAATCCATATTCTTCACTTTACAGGCCACTCACATTACTTGGCTTACAGCTCCCTTTTTCTATCTTCAAAACCAACAACATGCAACCCCGTCTCTTCCTTAGTCACACCACCCTCTAACTAAAGATGAGAAGTTCTCTAAT
>NW_006291554.1:1561439-1577837 GCF_000327345.1 Myotis davidii
AGTGTACAAGACGAGAGTGGATGGGAGAGTTGGAAGGGGTTGACCTCAGCGAATGTACCTCAATCAGATTGAGGACGTTTTTAGCAAAGACCAGCTTAGGAGTACCCTAATCAAGTTAATAACAATGTACCTACCTATATAGTTTAAGTTTAAAAGATTTGGCTCTCAAAAGAAATTTCAGTCATCGTACTGTTGACATTTGGCTCTGTTGACTAATGAGTTTGCCAACCACTGACTTAAAGTCATCGAATCTTTTGACAACATTAGGTGAGGACTTACTGTATTTGCGATTATGTAAGGAAGATTCGTCTTTTCTCCCCCATTTATTTATATATATGGTATGGACGTATGAATATTTATAGTTTGAGTTATAATTCAGCACTACATTTTATTTATCTTTTTGCTCATATTCTAGCTTGGCCATTGGAACTATTTGAGGTTGGTTTCTATGTCTCATTGAGGTGTCACATCCTTTTGGGTTTTTTAGCACTTGCCTACTTTCTGGTGCTACAAGAGGCTCTTGGCTCATCTTGTATTTTTCCTGTCCTAGGCCTAGGATCAGCCATTTCGCCAATGTGCCCTGATTCCTTTTCCTGGAGAGTGGTATTTAGGAACTAAGATCTGGCACTAGGTGTGTTTGTTGCTACTGGAATATCATTGCCTCTAGGCCTTCTCAGACAGAACTAGGTAATATATATACTAAGTCATGTATATACAGACATATCTATAGTTGTTTCTTTACCTATCCATTTGCATCTATATTAAGCTAAACAGTAGTTCATACTGATGTCTCTGACACTAATCCAGGGTTTAGAATTCACATGGGTTCATTCTAGAATCCAGTGAATCCACAGGACTCATTCTGTTCTCTCTTGTTTATCTGTAACTGCCCTTGCTGACAGTGAGAAACCTGGCTCCCACCTTCTTTCATCCATTTATTGATTTGATCAACCCCAGTACACATGGAAAGCAGTTTCAGAATTGTTAGCCTGTATCTCTGTGAAAAATTTACTGAGTATAAAGGTTATGTATAGATTCTTGTATTTTTTAAAAATATATTTTTATTGACTTCAGAGAGGAAGGGAGACTGGGGGGAGAGACATCTATCTGGTTGATGTGTTTTGCTTGTTCATTGAGTTTGCATACTTTCAAATTCACTCTTTGTCGTGTACAGTTAGTTGACAGTGTTTTGACGAATGCAGACAGTCATGTATTTACACCCAGTACTGAGGAGAACAGTTCTCATTCCTTGTCCCTTCTGTAGTCAGCCACTCTCCCTTCTCACATCCAGGTACTAATATTTTTGCCATTCCTATACCTTTGGCTTTGTAGAATGTCATATAAATGGAATCATACAATATGTAACCTGGATTTGGCTTTTTCTTCTTATTAAAATGTGTTTAGGTGTCTCAAAAAATAAGATGTCTTGAAGGACTGAGAAAAGATTGGAGACAGGAGGGAGAAAGTGATTAAAACAAAAATGAAATGCAAGTGTAATTTTTCTGGAATAATTGTAAGTGTCACTGAGCTGGAGACAGCTAACAGCCAGGTTTCGGAAGTAAGGAGACTCGAGACGTTCTCTTTCTAGTCCCAGTCTGGGTCAGGTACTGAATGAAGCCAATCTTTTACAGTAATTGTCTCACTATAGGGAAAGGAAGAATTAAAAGAACATAAAAATTGTTTTTGCAATGGAAGAAGTAGCAACCAGGAAAAATAATCACAACATAGGCAAAGTCCCAGCAAGAGCAGAAAATGAGAGAAAATGGCCCTCACATGGAAATGACTCTCATAATGATTGCTATCTGTACAGCTCCGCAGAGACGAATGAAGTAGAATTTGAAAGGAATGGGAAACAATATGGAAGGAGGATGTTCCCTCTGGATGGTGTGTGTTGACATTGCCCATGATAGGCACAAACCTTTCCGTCTTTGTCACTTTTTAAAAATATATTTTATTGATTTTTTTTACAGAGAGGAAGGGAGAGGGATAGAGAGTGAAAACATCGATGAGAGAAACATCAATCAGCTGCCTCCTGCACACCCCCTACTAGGGATGTGACCGCAACCAAGGTACATGCCCTTGACCGGAATCGAACATGGACCCTTCAGTCCGCAGGCCGACGCTCTATCCACTGAGCCAAACTGGTTAGGGCGAGAGAGAATCTTTGATCGGCTGCCTCCTGCACATCTCACACTGGGGATTGAGTCTGCAATCTGGGCATGTGCCTCAACAAAATTGAACTGTGGCTTCCTGGTTCAAAGCTTGACTCTCAACCACTGAGCCATGCCAGCCAGGCAAAATTGCTTTATTTTTAAATGAAACATTTCAGTATCTTAAAGGAAGAATTTAGGAAAGGAATTGCTGCATTATTTAAAACAGCAAAAATTGGAAATATAAGTCCAGTTTGTTCTGGTTAAATAAGTTGTGATACATTGAAGAATACTAATGTTATACAGCTGAAAAACATGAAGTAGATCTCTACTGATTCAGGGAAATATCTGAGTAAAATTTAGGCGGGAGGAACAGGTTGCAGAGCAGCCTTTAGAACTTCATTCCAATTTTGAAAATAAAAACTACATGAAAGCTCTGATGGCTGCTTTATATAAGCCAGAAGCAATTACCAGACAACAGTGGTTAGCTCTTAGTGGTAAAATAGAGGAGGAAGAAAATGGGTCATTCACATTTACCTAATGTAATTCAAAATAAGAAAGAAAATCAGCTCTTTATGGGAAAATTCATATACTACTTTAATAGGAAGGCGGTCTTCTAAATTTCATGTGTAAAATAATGTCTAACATTCCTTTTACAGTGGACAGACTGGCTCAGGGAAAACGTTTACTATGATGGGTAAGTACATTAATGATTAACATTTGCTGGCTTAGTCTACTCCTTCTGTGATGGAAGCACCTAGTACATTTTTGGGAAAGCATAATCTCTATACATACATGGTGTTGACCTCATAAAATTAAGGTTATTTCCCAGGCTTCTGTCAGATTGGTGTTCCCATGAAAGCAAAGTCAATGTTTATGGCTCTATTCCCAGCTCAATGCCTACCACAAGTAGGTGCTTATAAACCATCTTTAAATTGGGTTTAATGACTTTCCATATTTTTATACCTGTATAACCACTACCTAGATCCATATTCCTAGTCAGCAACTATCCCCACCCCATCCCCTAAAATATGTACGCTATTACTCAGACTTCTGTCATCATTAGTTTTGCTTGTTTTGGAACTTTTACAAATGAAACTTTACTGTATGCACTCTTTTATGTCTGGCTTATTTCAGCATCGTTTCAAGCAGTCCCCAGTGTGGGGTGTGCAGAAGGCAGCTGATAGATGATTCTCTTTCATCACTGATGTTTCTATCTCTCTCTCTCCCACTTCCTCTCTGAAACCAATAAAAATTTATTTTTTCTTTCCCTTCCTCTAAAATCAATAAATACACACAAACGCACACACATATATACATATATATTTAAAAGTATGCTGAATATCTTTATGTTATTTCACAGGAAAATGTTATAACGTTACCTGCACACTCTAATATTATTTGTCCTCTTTGTTCATTTGTTTGCATTTTTCTGCTTCTATGATATGTATTTGTAAGGTACACTTTACAAGGACTGTCAAATATTCCAGTTGTAGCACACCAAGATGATACTATTAAAAGTTTTTTCTGTATCTTTCTTGCATATACCAGCCTTTTGTTAGTTCTTTTGGTCCCTAAGGCATATAAACTAGTATTTATCAAAACTTCTAGATCTTTTCTAGCTACGTTTTTTTCTCCGGTATATACTAGTATAGCTACAGCTTGAATTAGTATTCTGTAAAGTCCTGCTATTTACATATCCACTCACATCTCCCTCTTTCCCCAATGTTAACAGCATACAATGAACAGCTATGTATTTTTCCATTTTTTAGGACCATCTGAATCTGATAATTTTTCTCATAACCTGAGAGGAGTAATCCCACGAAGTTTTGAATATTTGTTTTCCTTAATTGATCGTGAAAAAGATAAGGTAAAACACTGTAATAATAAAGCAATTCTATTTTGAGAAGTTAGCTTCTAGTCATGATACATGGAGGTGGCTGTATTTCACAATTTGTACAGGTAGTGTGGTATTAAAAACTGTTGATTCTTAAGATAAAATTAAGGACTCTGAGTTTTCAAAAGTTTTAAAATATATTTTATTCATTTTTTTACAGAGAGGAAGGGAGAAGGAGAGGGATAGGAGTTAGAAACATCGATGAGAGAGAAACTATTCAGCTGCTTCCTGCACAACTCCCCACTGGGGATGTGCCTGCAAACAAGGTACATGCCCTTGACCGGAATCGAACCTGGGACCCTTCAGTCTGCAGGCTGACGCTCTATCCACTGAGCCAAACTGGTCAAAAGTTTATACTTTGTTGGATGTGGGCTTCCCTCTTCCATTGGCTCCCAGGTTGGGCCATTCTCATGATGTGTTCTTTAGCTTGGTGATTTCCAGGCTTAACAGCATTGGTATTCTATGTTTTAAGGAGGCTGATATGTAACATTGCTTTGCCATTTATTTCTTTGCGGAAACTGTTCCTAGCCACTGCAGTTAGACACACACATTGCATGTCAGCAACATGTTTAGTGCCGTGCATTTCGGTGGTTGAAATTTCTATAGAGAGGCTTTTAAAATATTTTTTTGTCTTTTAAAGTATATAACACTTGTTTCAAATAAAACTTTGTGAGGAAGCCCAATATATAAGACAGATAAAAATGAAATTGCCGCCCTAGCCAGTTTGGCTCAGTGAGTAGAGTGTTGGCCTGCGGACTGAAGGGTTCCGGGTTCAATTCCAGCTAAGGTCACATGCCTCGGTGTGGGGCATGCAGGAGGCAGCCAGTCAATGATTCTATCTCATCATTGATGTTTCTATCTTTCTCTCCCTCTCCCTCCCTCTCTGAAATCAATAAAAATATATTTTTTTAAAAATGAAATTGCCCAACTGGCCTGCTCAATTCCCATCTCCCTGTCTTGATTCTCAGCTCCTCTGGAAGGGCTCTTGGGACCACAGCAATGCTCTGTAAAATATAGTGATATGTTGAAACTAGTTACCTAGGTTTTTTAAAGCTGACTCTTAGGTACCTTTTATGATGTAAAGGATAAGATTGTAGAAAGTTTACACTTGTGAAGCAAGTGAAAGATGAATGCTCAAGAAAGATAGGGATGAATGCATAAAAATAATATATCTAAACCAGCCTTCTCTTTACAGGCTGGAGCTGGGAAGAGTTTCCTTTGTAAGTGTTCCTTTATTGAAATCTATAATGAGCAGATCTATGACCTACTGGACTCTGCATCGGCTGGACTGTACTTAAGGGAGCACATCAAGAAGGGCGTCTTTGTTGTTGGTGCGGTGGAGCAGGTGGTGACCTCCGCGGCTGGAGCCTATCAGGTATCCGGCCTTGAACTTTGTGATCCTTGGATACCATAGCATGCTGTGAAATGCGCCTTGATCTCAACAAAAGCAAGAATTGAGCTACTAGAAATATTTTGAAGAGGCATAACAGAATGTTCATGAGAGGAAAAGAAAACAGAATATGACAGTGTTTTATACTCCCCTTAGTTAAAATAGAACTTTGCGACTTTTGATTTTGCACTATTTTGGTGCTATTCATTCTAACCAGGCACTCCTGAAACCATACTGGATGGCCCGGGGACATTTCATAGAGTCTGTATTCCTTTAGTGGTTCCTCCTGGGAGTTGCTCCTTTGAGGAGCTACTGGGATCTCTGCTCTCTAAATCAGCTGTACATATTATAACCTTACTACTCAAAATATAGTTCTCAGACTGTGAGTATCACCTGGGAGCTTGTTACAAGAATCTAAGGCTCTACCTCACACCTATGAAATCAGAATCTGAGTCTTAACAAGATCCCCAAGTGATTAGTATGCACATTACAGATTGAGCTGTTCTGCCTTATGGGGTAAGACCCATAATCCCATTTTACAAATAGGGCATTGAGCTGTGAGAAGGTTGGACTGGCCCCACACCACACAACTAGTGAGTAATAGAACCAAGGATTGACCTCATGTTCATCTGATTCCAGAGTCTCAGACTGAACCTTCATGTCCTCCTTGCCATAGGGAATAGGAAGAGAGAACAAGTACTTGGTGGACCCAATGAGCTGACAAAACGGGGCATGAAGGTCAATTTGAGGTTCATCTTGTCTAGCTTTCTCATAGTCTAGGGAAAGGAAGGCTTCAGAAGGATTTTGTGATTTGTTAATGCAAATAGAGATTGGCAAAACCAGTTCTAGATCCTGTGCCTCTGATTCCATTTGTTCTCTTTCCATAACAGGGTACAAAAAGGAAAATACCGTGCGTATATTCCTTGATGGACCAGTATTTTTTCTCACTACTTTTTATTGTTTTTCTATTGATGTTAGTGACCATTTGGAAGTTGTGATGATCTGTTTCCGTTTGCCCAGGTGTTGTCTGGAGGATGGAGAAACAGGCGTGTGGCCTCGACATCAATGAATAGAGAATCCTCGAGGTCTCATGCAGTCTTCACGATTACAATAGAGTCAATGGAGAAAAGCAGTGAGACAGTAAATATACGAACCTCCCTACTCAATATGGTGGATTTAGCAGGATCTGAAAGGCAAAGAGACACCCATGCAGAAGGGATGAGGTTGAAGGTAAGAATGGAATTATGGTCTTCAATTGAACTTGTGTGTGAATTCTTATAGATATCAATACCCAGCTAAGTGTTGTGAGGACTACAAAGGAATAAGAAGTTGTTAAAGATATAGACATTTTTGTTGCAGGACAGTAAACATACGTGGGACGGGTTTGTCAGCAGCAAGGGTATTTGAATTCATCCAGGAGGGATTATATAGTACAAGTGGCCGCAGGGGTCAGGGGAAGCAGGGTGTGACATGGACTGCTTAGAGGAAGCATGGGAAAGAAGTAGTTCATGAGTTGTGTTCTCAGACAGGTCTGGAACTGGACAGGGAGAAAGGAACAGGAATACATGCCACACTGGGGGACATCTTAAAGGTTATTGTGGACACAGAGTGATTTGGCATTTCAGCATAGGTCAATGGATGGGTTGGGTTGGCGGTTTAAGGTAGCATAGATCGTTGAGGATGAGTACCTGGCCAACTTTACTCTCAGCTCTCCAAACACTGAGAAAAATTTTGAGTGATTTCGTGCAGAAAGCCTGATCTATAAAAGTGTTCCGGAACTGCCAAGTTCATAAGGAGAAAGAGGAACTATACTGTTCATAATTCAGGGGTTCAGGACCTAGGTCTAGGCCAAGTATTTAGCCTGCCCTATAGATTAATTTAAAATCATTACAGTGATAAGGTGGCATTGATTGTTTTTCCTTCACATGATTTTTGTGTTTGAATCCTAAAATCGCTGTGTGTGTCAAATAGGAAAAGGTTAGCGGATAGTTGAGGACATCTTTTTGCTGAAAAGTTAAGTTATCCTTAATGTTCCTGACTTGCCTTTCCATTCAAAATTGTCACCCTGCTGGTATATTTTAATTCAAAATACTAAAAAGAAACTAGTGCACCTAAACTTTTGTCCTTTTCCCTGGTGCCTTAGGAAGCCGGTAACATAAACCGATCATTGAGCTGCCTGGGCCAAGTGATTACAGCCCTTGTGGATGTGGGAAATGGAAAACAGAGGCACATTTGCTACAGAGATTCCAAGCTCACCTTCTTACTCCGGGTAAGGTACATCACTGGGCTCCTGGGCGCTTCTTTTGGCTATGCCCACTATGGCTGATAGTTGGATATTTTCTCAGCCTTGGTAAGAGTGTACATTTCTTTGCTTAAAAAAGTCTTATTGTTTCTCCCCTAAAAATGTGCACATTCATATCATTAAACAGGATTCCCTGGGAGGTAATGCCAAGACAGCCATCATCGCAAACGTCCATCCTGGATCCAGGTGTTTTGGGGAAACCCTGTCAACGCTGAATTTTGCTCAAAGGGCCAAGCTGATTAAAAATAAGGTAAAATGCTGAGTACAATGAGGTAAATTAGAAAAATACTTATGCTTGCAGTATCTCACCTTTGTAGCTTTTTATGTCGCCGTGAAAGCTTAACTCTAAGCAAGATTTCTACTTCATCTTTCCTAGCCTTCTGTACTGCTCATGTAACTTGAGACCTAGATTGGGTCTTATGGTTGTTATTGTTTGCCTAGTTTTTTATTAAGGGAAGGCAATGTTTTACCTTTGTCATTAGGATTGGAGACTGAATTTATGTACCTAAACTCTACTAGCAGAGCTGTGTGTGTTGGTGGGTGGGGATAGGGATTCACCCTGAAAATAATTTGATGATGTTGACACACATTGTTTTTCATTTTGCCTATAACTGCAAGGATTCTCCATTTTTTCTTTTATACAAGAAGCTCCCTTCATATTCAGGTACACCAGTGGTCAGAAACTCCTGTAAAGGACCAGGTGGTAAACATTTAGCCTTCTGGGACTGTGTGGTCTCTGTCCCAACTGCTGACCTCTGCCTTGGTTAGAGAAAGCAGCCATAGATAGTATGTCAGCACATGGGCCTGGCTGTGCTCCACTACAACTTTCCACAACAGGCAGCAGACTGCATGTGGCCCCAGTCCTGGTGCAGACTGTCAAAAGACCAAAAGGTCAAAAGACCTTCCCCGCTCAGTTGGAGAGGTGGGAGGCCTCTTTGGTCCCAAAGGAAAGAATTGTAGTGCCTGAAGTTGGAAGATTAATTTCTTCTGTCTTTCAAAGGAGAAATTGATCGTTCTTATTTCCAAAGAAGACTCCCTGAGTATCTTACCATTGTAAGAATGTTGCCTCTTTCGCTGGATAAGTCAGGAGAGTGTAGTCATTCATTCATTCATTTTATTGGATTATGACCCCCTTGTAGGGTATCTGTAATATGAGGAGAAAAAACCATTAGAGCTTCCTGACCCTAGAACCTCTTGGGACTTACTAGAAGTTTTAAGAGAGTAGAGAACCACAGGAGTAATTAGAATTATGAGGTCACTGATGTAACAATGATGTCAGAATATACAGGAGTGCCTTATAATGAGCTGGCCTTAAGAATCAGAAGCAACTAAGAATGGCTTCTTAACACAGGAAATAACAAAACCAGGAACCTTACAGTAGTCACTCTCAATGGTAAGTCGCTGCAGAGCAGTGGCTGGCATATTTGGGAATGGTTTAAGGGTGAGCTAGTCAGATCTTTTCCCTGGGGCTTTTCCCTCACTGGAGAATTGGGTATTTCACAATTGGATCCCTTTTATGTGGTTGGTACTCAACTATTGATTCATGTCATCACCCTATAGGCTTTTTCAACTTCTTAGATGTGGTCTCTAAGACATTTTCTTTAAGAAAATTTCTTAAAGATTTATTTCTTTAAAAGAGCATTAAGTATGGTAGTAAAACGGAAATGGAGCTGTAACACTAATCCTTCTTTTTAGGAGGAACTGTTAGGAAATACAGGATTGGATTCCTTTGGCGAGGGTGGTTTCTGCCAAGCTGATGGTGCTCAGGCCAGCCCTGCAGTCATCACACCCTATAGCGTGCCATGACAGAGGGACGGTGACAGCCATCACAGAGTTGGCTCTTCTCTATGGGGCAGGACGGTCCGTCCCAGGTCTCAGTGGAGCTCAGAGCTGGCTCCTGCTCTCTCCCGCCTCCTCAGCAGCGCTAAGGACGTCCGACTGCAGCTTAGGCCTGGGGTTTATTTACCTTCTATAATTGAAACTTTGTTGCTTTGAGTGGAGCTCAGAGCCGGCCGGGAAGCTTGGCTTCCTCCATCACTGGAGAAACCAAGCCTCCTACTCGCTTCAGCTCTGTGGCTGCTGGCCGCCATCTTGGTTGGGGGTCCCCACTGGGGTGCCTGGCCAGCCTGGGTGAGGGGCTGATGGCTGTTTGCAGGTTGATTTTAGAGGGGGAGAGAGAAACATTGATTTGTTTCTTATTTATGCTTTCATTGGTTGATTCTTACATGTGCCCTGATGGAGCATCAAACCGGCAACCTTGGTGTATTGGGAAAACACTCTAACCAACTGAGCTACCTGACCAGGGCCACAAAATGTTCTTTTAATGCTTTCAAAACATTTTTGAACAGGCAGTGGTAAATGAGGACACCCAAGGCAATGTGAGCCAGCTCCAAGCTGAAGTGAAGAGGCTCAAAGAACAGCTGGCCCAGCTCACTGTAGGGCAGATACTACCAGAAAGCTTTCTGACCAGAGGTAAGATGGGCAGTGTTCTTCATCCTGAGGAAGGAAGATCATGTGTGGACATTAGTGTTGGAACCCCCCCAGTGACGGGCACAACACAATCAGGCTTCCCAAACTTTCCCCCAAGGGTCTGTTTACTTCACCTACATAGGACCATGGTACTTTGTCTGTAACCAGAGACCAGTTCCATAGGTACTGAGTTCTGTGAGATATGTGGGAAGGGGGAGTAGAAGTAATAATTTTGAATATTAAAACTGCTAAAAAGACACTAATAAATTTCATTTTGATATATGTTATCTATATATGTTTACTAAATTGAGTGAGAGAGGCTTTTCTTCAAAGAATAGCTAATATGTGGACTGGGTTAATTTAAAATCCGCGATCTGTTGATAATAGTTTGATTCTTTGAGATTAATTGAGAGCAGGCAGGCAAAGGCCGTTTTAGCTCATCTCTTGGTCATAAAATGTGAAAGATAAACATGTTTCCCCTTTCCCATTTTCACTGGGTCAACTACAGAGAAAGATGAGACTGATTATATGAAGTATTTCAAAGAGGCAATGCTGTTCTTTAAGAAGTCTGAACAGGAGAAGAAGGTAGGAAACTGAATTTGTATAAAGGGGCAGGGGGGATGCAGATACTTCAGGCTTTACTATGTGGTTGGTGCCTTTCTGAATGGAGTAAATGCCGACAGGAAATAAAAAAAGAAAGGCTGTGAAAAATCTAATTTTGCCTTTGAGATTAAATGGGAATTTAATGTTTGTTTCTTAGTTTGTGAAAATGTAGGGAAGGTGAATTACTTTTCATGTTTAACCAAATTATGAATTTCTTAAGTTTCTGGTAGAAAAAGTTACCCAGTTAGAAGACCTCACCCTCAAAAAAGAGAAATTTATTCAATCTAATAAGATGATTGTGAAGTTCCGAGAGGATCAAATAATGCGCCTGGAGAAGCTCCAGAAGGAAGGGCGGGGAAGTTTTCTGCCCGAGGAGCAGGACCGTTTGCTGTCAGAATTAAGGGATGAGATTCAGACTCTGCGAGAACAAGTGAGTCATGACCTTTGCAGTATTTCTAAATGTAAAAGAAGTCCAAGGCAAATAAAAATTTGTCACCACATTCTTGTAACACAGTGGAGTTGTTCTAAATGAATTAACCTGGCAGTATGATTGCACAATCTCCGACCCCTTTGTCCCCCATTTTCTAAAATAATAAAACTGAAGGGAAAAGCTCTTGACCCAGCAGGTCAGGTCAGGTTCGCCCCAGTGTGCACTGGTGGTTATCTGAAGCAGTAGTCTCTACAGTTCAGCCTTTAAAGTTTCTTTTGTTTTTGGTTTTCCTTTTGCCTGGGAAGGATGGGTAATTAATACAGGCACATCTTAAAAAATCAAAGATAATTGGTTTTCAGCTTTATGTATCTTTCCAGAGGTTTTATGCATATTCAAACTAATACGGATATTTTTACTTTTTTTCTTTTTTTGTGAAAAATGCAGCTTACCATACACACTTTTCTGCACCTTCCCTTTTTCACATAGTGTATCTTGGAGGTCACTCAGTCCTGGTCAGCAGTTTCCTTATTCTTTGGTTTGTGTAATTAATATAATTAGCCTCCTTTGCATGAAAAGTTTGCTGCAATGTACACCCTATGCTTAGTCCCTAGGGCCCGAGGTGAAAATTTCAAGAGTGCAGACCTAAACCTAGAACACAGTTGTAAGACGTGCACATATTCACTCTGAGATCACAAGTGCCACATTGCTTTCCATGGTAGTCGCAGCAGGCTACCACCAGCAGTTCATAATGTTTTCTAACAGGTTTTCAGAAAGACTTGTTCATCAAGGACATGTTTGTACATATAAAGAAGTCTGTAATTCTTTATTTATATATATATATATTTTTTTTAATTGATTTCAGAGAAGGAGGGAGAGAGAGAAATATCAATGATGAGAGAATCATTGATTGGCTGCCTCTCCCATGCCACCCACTGGGGACCGAGCCCACAACCTGGGCATTTGCCCTTGACCAGAATCAAACCCGGGACCCCTCAGTTCGCAGGCTGACTCTCTATCCACTGAGCCAAACCAGCTAGGACTAAGTCTGGAATCCTTCTGTGTCATACAGATAGAGCACCACCCCAGAGTTGCCAAATATGCTATGGAAAATCACTCCCTCAGGGAGGAGAACAGAAGACTGAGATCATCAGAGTCTGTGAAAAGAGCCCAAGAGGTGGATGCACAGACCATTGCAAAGCTAGAGAAAGCTTTCCTTCAAGTATCTGGCACAGAGAAAAACGACAAAAGTAAGAAGTGATGGTTGTATACGTGCCTTGTTGGAGCGGGTGGCTATTTTAAAGGCCTTTTATATTGCCTTTGGACCTGGTATGCTAATTTCTTATATATACTTTTTCTTTTATTTTAAATCAAAAGTCATGTTCTATCCTTTTTTCTCAAAAATCAGAGTAGTAAATAATGTAGGCTAGTAGATGTAGCAAGGAACTACCCATTATATATCTTTGTTTTCTTAATTTATTGATTGATTAGGGAGAGAGGGGGAGATAAACATCATTTTGTTGTTCTGCTTTTTTATGCATTGATTGGTCGATTCTTGTATGTGCCCTGACCAGGTATCAAATCCACAACTTTGGCCTATGGCAGTGATGGCAAACCTATGACACGCGTGTCAGAGGTGACACGCGAACTCATTTTTTTGGTTGATTTTTCTTTGTTAAATGGCATTTAAATATGTAAAATAATTATCAAAAATATAAGTCTTTGTTTTACTATGGTTGCAAATATCAAAAAATTTCTATATGTGACATGGCACCAGAGTTAAGTTAGGATTTTTCAAAATGCTGACACACCAAGCTCAAAAGGTTCACCATCACTGGCATATGGGGACAATGCTCTAACCAACTGAGCTACCCAGCCAGGGCAATAGATATCTTTGTTTTGTCTATAAACGATTGATTGGATATTACATTTAATTTTTATGAAATAGAACTTTCCTGTTTTAAGTATTTGAAATGACAGATGTTTAAGCACAACATGAATTAGTATAGAATTGAAATGTTTACCCACCTGATTACAGTCTGTATGGTGAGAGATGTAGGCGTGATCAGACTCATCACAGAGTTTTTGTCTTGATGTCGTGGTTTCTGGTCATGCTTGCTAGTGTGCACTCTGTTAGTTATATGTTATTCCCACAAGTTTACGTATTTTTATTTTATTTTTTTAAATCCTCACCCGAGGATATGTTTTTATTGATTTTTAGAGAGAGAGGAAGAGAAAGAGAGAGAAATTGATATGAGGTAGAATCTATCGAGCCACCGGTCAGGACTGAATATAATTTTTTTAATGTCTACTTACACTATTGCATTTAATTCACATCACAGTAGATATTGTCATCATGATTTATTTACCCAGTTTATAATCTGAATGGTAGTCAGACTAAGAATAACAAATCAGAAAAAAAAAAAAGAATAACAAACCAGGACATTGAGGATTAGGATTCCTCTTATTCTTAGGCAAATTTAGAAGCATCGACGATGAGAGAGAAACATTGATCGGCTGCCTCCTGCACACTGCCCACTGGGGATCAAGCCCGCTACCTGGGCATGTGTCCTGACCAGGAATCAAACCGGTAACCTATTGGTTCATGGGTCAACACTCAACCGCTGAGCCATCCTGGCTGGGCTAGTTCCACAAGTTTACTTCTACTTTTGTGATGGTGCTTTATTTAGCACTAAATCTAACTTACAGGCTTGGCAGCTATTGGTACTCATACTCTGGAATTTTGTAGGAAGGTTGCTCCATTTATAAAGTGAATATTTTTATTGTCTTTTATCATACCCTATCTCAGTCTTTGTTTCTGTTTAGGTTGAAATTGAGAACGTTTTGATTGTATTAATTCTGCACTCATAAAGAAGCATGTTTGCTTTTTTTCCAAAATGTCCTTTCCAAGACTTCTTTTGTTTTGTTAATGACTTCATAAAAGAATAAAATTCTCAGTATTTGGGTATGGAGAGACTAAGATTTTAGATGCAAAGTTAAAAATCTGGTTTTCTATATTATTTCAACTACTTCTCTCTATAATGCTCTGTATTTTTTTGGCTATTTTGACCTCAGTCATACTGTGACTTAGTACTCTTGAAAGATAATAATGGTAATTTCTGGACCCCACCATCTTCAAAACAGACACCACTGTCTAGAGAACTGTTACATGATATTTCACCACTGAAACCCAGTGGGACTCGTCAATATATCCAGTCTTCTAAGGAATCCCTGGAAATTAAACTTTTCTTTCTGGTTGGTGATACCAAGTTCTTTCAACTTGCTGCCTTTGCTGTTTGTTTCCTTTCCTAAAATTCATTGACTGTTAACATTAGCTGCTAGTACCAATTCCTGCCAGACTCGCCAGCGACGGTCCTCCCTCCAGCATTGTGTATTGTATGTTGTGCTTCAGTCATGCTGGCTCTGCTCGCGATGTGTTGTCTTAAAGCTGCCCCATCGCATCCTGTAGCTTCTCAGCTTCTCAAAAAAACTTCTAATACTCTTTGCCACCCTGTGTTGTTTCTTATGTTTCCTGTTGAGTTATAGGCTCTTGTATTTTAGGGTCCACCTTCCAACCCATTTTTCATTTTTTCCTCCTTGTGCTTCAAAATGGATACATGGCAGAGAACTTAGAAAATGTATTCTACTATTTTTGTCTTTCAAAAACCAAGTTGTTTCCTTCTTATCAGGTCAGCAAGGATTCTCTCCTAAAGTTGCAAAAGAGCCATGTTCATTAGCAAACTCTGAGAAGCTAAAAGCACAACTCCTGCAAATGCAGACAGAACTGAATAATTCAAAGCAAGAGTATGAAGAATTCAAAGAACTAACTAGGTAAAGTATAGATACACATTCATGCTTAACCTATTTTCATATCTTTTAGTGTTTATTTGTTTTAGGGTTTGACATTGACCATTTAATTGAGCATTTTACTTCAACAATTCTCATATAGCAACTAACTTGTTTTGACATGAGGGAAAAGGGCTTGTTTCTAAGTTTCATTTTCACTTGTTTTTTAAATTGAGGTATAATTGACGTAAACTTCCAGCTTTTTAATAATACGTATATTTAGCCCTAATCAGTTTGGCTCAGTGGATAGAGCGTCAGCCTGCGGACTCAAGGGTCCCAGGTTCAATTCCGGCCAAGGGCATGTACCTTGGTTGCAGGCATATCCCCAGTAGGGGGTGTGCAGGAGGCAGCTGATCGATGTTTCTCTTTCATCGATGTTTCTAACTCTCTATCCCTCTCCCTTCCTCTCTGTAAAAAATCAATAAAACATAATTAAAAAAATAATATATTTAATGGACTAGATAATTCGAATGTTTTAATGTTGAGATGAGTGCCTATTAAACTTACATAGTAAAATGTTTATCGTGCCACCACATTTTAATTACTGTTGTTTTGAATTAAATCTGGATTTTGATGTGTTAATATTCTTTCTAGATGATCTTTGCAAAAAAATTTTTATTATAACTGAGATTAATCTTCTTATAAAATATAAAGAAATTAAAAAAAATAACATCACATATAGAACCATTATGGGCTGTTTGGGCTTTTTTTTTTTTAATAGATTTTGCTCTTTTATTTGTTTTTTCAAAGATGTTTTTATTGATTTTTAGAGAGAATGGAAGGGAGAGGGAGAGAGGAACATCTATGTGAGAGTGAAACTATTGATCAGCTGCCTCCTGCATGCCCCCTATCTATTGGGGATTGACCCCACAACCTGAAAAACCGGCCATTGAACTAAGAACTTTTCATTGCACAGGATAATGACACACATTTAACTGAGCCACTCCGGCCAGGGCTGTTTGGGCTTTTGAATTGGAGCTCTGCCATTTACTAATTGAACACCTTAAACAGTGATCAGTCTCTGAGCTGTATTTCAACCAACTGGAAAATGAGGGTAATAATCTAAGAATATCTCTGATTTAAAGAGATAACAATAAAGTTACCGTATTTGCCGGCGTATAAGACGATTTTTTGGCCCTGAAAAATATGCCTCCAAGTGGGGGGTCGTCTTATACGCCAGGTACACTTCAGATAGACTGCCCATAGTGCTTGCCCCGTGCCATAGTGGCCTCCCGATGCCCGCCCACTTCATTCCACATACCGTTCAGGCATCAGCAGCGCTGCTGGGTGTATGCTCGGCTGTTATGCGATTTT
>NW_006291554.1:1578078-1596357 GCF_000327345.1 Myotis davidii
ATCTTTCTTCTATCATTGACAGTCCCTCTAGGTTGTGGGCTGCTTGCCTGTGTTCCTGAGAAGCATCTACGGTACCAGTCTATAGAGTGTGTTTTCTTTAGTGAATTACCGGTATGTTTACCGGTAATAAACTTGCACTGTTTTATGTATATGTTTGATTACATACAGCCTTGTGACAGTTTTCCTGCATGTCATAAGCATTTGAATATAAATTAAAATGTTAAAATCAAATCTGATATTGTTTTACCTTTTATTTGGTGTGTGGAAGGTGTGCGGAAGAGGGGGTAGTCTTATACGGTGAGTATATAACAAACTGTATTTTGAGTGGAAATGTTAGGGGGTCGTCTTATACGCCCAGTCGTCTTATACGCCGGCAAATACGGTATGTGAGAGTATAAACTATAAAGTACTCTACAAATGTATGACATTACTTATTGCCTAACATACTTAATTTTATAATATCTATTAGGAGAAGGCAGCTAGAATTAGAATCAGAGCTTCAGTCTTTGCAAAAAGCGAACCTTAATCTCGAAAACCTTTTGGAAGCAACAAAAGCCTGCAAGCGGCAAGAAGTTTCTCAGCTGAATAAAATTCATGCTGAAACCCTGAAGGTAAGTCTTCTGAAGCAATGCTTCAGCCTGCAATCCTGCTGTCTCACTTTGTTAGTAATGGCGTTGGCACAGATTATCTCCAGGTACAGATACAATCCCTTGCAGGCAGTGGACCCAGTGTTCTGATGGAGGGTGGTGAGGAAAGAATGCACCATGGAGTGACTCCTGGGTTCAGATTCTCATCTCACAGCCCTCACTCCCAAGAAACCCCCAAACAAACGAACAAACAAAAAGGAAAGTTCTTTCTTTGGGTTTCCTAACTTAATTGCTTTTTAGGTTTTTTAGAGCATTAAATGAGATAATAAAGGGCCAGTCTGGTAGATCTTAGTAAATGGCAGCTATTGCTATAATGTAACATGTGCTCAAAGCTTGCAGAATAGAAATCACAACGACAAAGACCACAAAGGATCCGGGGTAACAATGTGGAAAACCAGAAAACCAGAAGAGGTTTTCCCGGTAATAACTGTAGCCTTCATTTAAAAAAAAAAATGAGATGGAGGAGCAAGAAAACATGAAGGAAGCAAAAGCTTAAGAAGGTGCTGCTACTGTTGATTTTAGCTTTTTGTGCCAAATTCTCTTAAGATTAAAAACAACAACAACTTTCCTTATACATCCTATACTTGATAATAAATAAGATGTGTATCGATTGCTGTCGTTAGCAGTGATGTTTTTTTGTGTCATTTCATAAGAAACTGCTTTTAAAAGTTATTTTATTCATTTGTTTGAATAGGTAATTCACATGACTGGAATTTTTAAAGGTACAAAGAGTACACAGTGACGAGTCTCTTGCCGTCTGCTGTCCTTCCTCTACAAATGTATGACATTACTTATTACCTGGAACCCTCTTTGGAGGCAATCAATGTCACCAAGTCTGCTTTTTGTTTTCTTCTTTTTTCATATTTTATACAAGCAGCATATAATACACAGCATTCTACTTTGATTTTTTGTAACATAATGGTACTTTAGAGTTTGTCCCATATCTGAAGGGGAAAAAATAATTTTCTTTTTTGTTTTTGTTTGTTTTGGTATTTGTTTTGGCAGCTGCAACAAGCATTTATTGTGTTGATATATTATGATTTATTTAACCTGGAAAAGGCTATTTTTTCTTATAAAGGTCGAATTTTTTCTTTGCTTTTTAAAAATTGTGGCCTTTAAAATCTGTGTAGGAAATTATGTTAAAATACTTGCAGAATATTGCCAAATGTTTTATAATTTCTGTCAGTAGCCACTTAGCACAGTGCACTTACAGAGCTCGAAGCATTGACACTCCAGTCTGTCTTCTTCCAGTTATAGCTGAGCAGATAGGGAGGAGGGAAGTAAAAGCTTTGCCAAGAGTAGCCTAGCAATTCAGATCTTTTGTTGTTTGTTTTTAGTTCATTTTTAATTATATTGGTACTTTATGAATATGTTGTTCTTGTTTAAAGTAAATATATATTTGTATGCAAATTTAGGTTAAAATTCCTACTGAGCACCACCACCAATTTGGGTCTAATCTAGTCCTTCACTCCCCATCCCCAGGGGTAATATGTTAATCAGTTTGGGAATCCTTTTTCTTAACAGTTTTGTATAGTAAATATACATGCTCTAAGAAAGATATGTAGAGTTATTTCATAGATTTTTATTGTTCTTTCCATTTAAAAGTAAGTGGATTTTTCTGCATATGTTATTCTGCAGTGGGCTTTTGTTTTCTCAGAGATATGATTTGGGACTTTCCATATTAACTAGTACCTAGGACTTTACCTTATTTTAGAGCTAGGCTTCCATTTTTGGATGACACCTGGCTGATTTAGGTGGTTTTTAGTGCAAGCATTCTCTGGGCGGGGGCTGTGAGGGTGAAGTCCCAGGATGTCCTAGCCCTGGAGTCAGTCCTGCTGACCTGCCTGCTCCAGCTCTGAGCCCTGTGCCTTCCCAGGAAGTTGGGGAGCTCACATTGTCCTGCATAGGACCCTGGACAGGCACTGTCAGCTCTTTAATGGTTGACAGTCTGGTGGGTGAAAAATGGTATCTAGTTAAGGTTTTAATTTTAATTTCCCTCATTTCTGTTGGGGTCACACATCTTCCTGTGTTCATTGTCCATTTGTCTGCCCTTTTCTATGAAAAAAAGAGCCCATTTTCCTACTACTTGATTTGTAGGAGTTTTTATGTGTTAATCTTGTTTCTTATACCTATATTCTGTCATCATGTTCCCTGCCTTTCATCTTCATATGTGATGCTTTTGTCATAAAAAGTTTTAAAGTTTTGATACACACAGGTTTATTGATTCTTGATCTGTGTGACTTATTTCATTCATTTTTAAAGGCCCAGACAATCTCAAGATCATCAGTATATTCTACTTTCTTTTACTACTTCAATAATTTTGTTTTTATGTTGACCTATTTAATGCATCTGCTATTTTATTTTTGAGTGGTATGGCATAGGGATTTAACTTTTTTAATAGTCTATATTTTTTCATTAATTTGAACTTTACACATATAAATCATTCTGTCTCCTAACTTTGTGTTTTCTTCCAATATTCTATTTGACTTCGTATGCTAATAATACACTTTTTAAACGACCATACCTTTATAATGTATTTTTATATTGGCCAGGTAAGTCTTCCCAATTTGTTCTCTTTTTGTCTTCTTACATATTTATTCTTTGCATAAAGGTTGGAATCCACCTACCAAGTTTCGTTTTTCTAAATCTTATTAGAATTTTGCTTAAGTCTGCATTAAATTGATAAATTCTTTGTGTCTACTTGGGCATTTCTGTGCTGCCTCTAAGGGATACTTTTTTTTCCTTTCATGAATAGAATTTCAATTTTATCCTCTCTGTTTACACAATTATTTTTTTCATGTGTGCTAATGTTGTTTTCCATAATTACTTTTTGCTGCAGATTATAACTACACCAACCAAAGTTTATCAAATTTGGCCTCGACCAGGATCAAAATTAAGCCCTGAAACAGGGAGCTTGGGGTCTCCGTACACTCAGAGTTCTAGCAAATTAGATAATGATATCTTAAATGAGCCAGTTCCACCTGAGATGAATGAACAAGCTTTTGAAGCCATTTCTGAAGAACTTAGGATGGTGCAGGTAATGTTTAGTTTCAGAAAAAATAATGAGACATTCATTTAAACAATTTCCTTTATCATTTTAACCATAATTTTCAATGTTCAAAACTGTTTACTACCTTTTTAAGTATGGGTGTGTAAAGACTCCTGGCTTAGAAATCAGACTGTTCTTATTCTTTCAATTCACTGCAATGTTTAGCAAGTCATTTTCCAATGTCTTTTGGTTTTGGTTCTCTTATATGTAAAGAGACCAGTTTGCCACTAGATTCAGATTCCAGACTGGTTTGTTTATATGGCGCAGTGCTATATCTGCTAAAGAAAGTTAAAATAGTTGAAGGAATCTTATTTTAGATGAAATTTTAGACCACTTTTGGTATATTTGAAATAACATATAAAATTCGTTTACCTAAGAATTCTGGTGATTTCATATGTTTAAGTTTTCCTACTGTATAGTAAAACTTAGAGTGAGCCAGACCATCCCAAATTTCAGAATTTTGCCCTTTCCTGGCATGGAGGCCTTTCTGGTGAAGTCATTCTACACAGCCCCGAGAAATCTCAGAAATCTCAAGCTGGCTCTGTGGCTTAATTTACAATTTTAATTTAGCCACTTTTCCTACGTGTTTCAAATTATCTACCTTGACAGACCACAAGTGTAATTTTGAACTTGTCTCTTTTGATGGCCTTCATTATGAAGTTTATTTTGTCAGATATGAGTATGAGAAATCATTACTGTGGTCTTTTGAAATTGTTTTCTGGTTCCAAACTGGCCTTCGATACCTTTGTCCATATAAGGTTTTGAGTTTTGTTTTTTAATGTGGAAGAAAGGTGGAATGTCTAAGATTTTGACACTGAAGTTTCTGTGTTGCAGGAACAAATGAGTACTCTGCAGGTCAAGTTGGATGAAGAAGAGCATAAAAACCTGAAGCTTCAGCAGCGCATTGACAAACTGGAGCATCATTCTACACAAATGCAGGAGGTGAGACCGAGAGCACGGCCTCAGAAAGGTGGGATCAGAGTCTCACAGGAAGAATAGGACTTCGCAAAGCCCCAGCCAAGACTGGGTTGAGTTGTTTTCTCTACTTTGTTACTTCGCATACTGCTCTGATAAGGAGACGCGTGTGCACACAGACACACACACACATGCACACACACGGCCCTGGCCCTCTTAGTCTGTGGTGCACATGGACCCCTTTCTGTTTGTCCAGAAGAAAGTGGGATGACGGTTCAGCTGCCTGCAGGGATCCTTTCCTTTGCTGGGCATCTTCACTCTAGTTGAAGGGAACAGCTGATTTTCTTCTGGTCAGAGACTTTAAAACAGTTTAAAAACAGAATGGTAATGGTTTGAAGTGTATCTCATCAGGCCAGTATACCTTTTCCAGTAAATTGATATCTTTCCCTCAGCTTTTCTCATCAGAGAGAACAGATTGGACCAAACAGCAGCAAGAGCATCTCTTACAATTGAATGTCCTTGAAAAGCAGCTTCGGGACACCCAAACGAAGAATGACTGTAAGTGTGAATAGCTGGGAGCTTTCTAATCTGAATACTGGAATCAGTATCTTTCTACTCGTATGGTAAATCTTTTTTAAAATATATTTTTATTGATTTCAGAGAGAGAAACATCTGTGATGAGAGAGAGTTATTGATCGGCTGTCTCCTGCACGCCCCACACTGGGGGTCAAGCCCACAACCCTGGCATGTGCCCTGAATTGAATTGAGCCCTGACATCCTGGTTCCTGTGTTGATACTCAGTCTCTGAGCCACGCTGGCCAGCCGGGCTGTTTAAAGTTTTAATGCTAATTTGAAAGTGAATTGTGTTGAGTTTATAAGGTGAATAATGTTTTTTATTAGCCATTTATTTTTTCACTTACAGATGTGAACAATGTTTTAATAGTGATGATATCAAGCGTAAATTATATGTTGGCATATATTCACAGATGTGGGAGTATCATTTGACTCCCAGTTTGTTGTTTTCAGTTTACATCTCCTTTCATTAGCAGTATTATATAATGCTCAAACAAAAAAGACAACCATTCAGTTTTTTTATCTAAGAAGTTACCTAAGTTTGCTTCTAATTGCAGTTCCCTGAGAAGACCAGACATGTCTAATTCATTTTAGGAAGTCCTGGCACATTTCTAAGATTTTCAATGAGGATTAGGTCACTTAAATTATGTTAAATATCTTGATTTTTTTTTCCTTTTATAATATGAAGATTTTTGATGCACATTTTAAATGTTGAAAACAAGTGACGTACAAGTCAGGGACAGACAGATGTTAATTCTTGCTTTTTTGGTAGAAATATACCTAAAACCATAAACAAAGGAGAGGATGAAAATAGAAACTTTTTTCTAGGTATCTACCACTTAGCTGTTCAACATCAACTTTTTCTTTTTACTGATTGTGTGAAGATAACTATTACATTTATTTGCCTACTTAGTAAAAATTATGTGTAGAGAGGCCTATTGAGGATTTATTTTGTTTGTCTTTTAGTTTTGAAAAGTGAGGTCCATGACCTGCGAGTAGTGCTTCATTCTGCAGACAAGGAGCTGTCTTCAGTGAAGTTGGAGTACAATTCATTCAAGGAGAGTCAGGAGCAAGAACTCAGCAGCCTTTCTGAAAAGCACGTGCATATCCAGCTTCAACTAGACAGTGTCAGGTAGAGTTGTTTTGTTATGCTTGGCCTGGAACCAGGGATCCTTGAAGTGCACATGCTGTAAATCCAACTCAAACTAGTTAACTTTTAGAACAAACTAAAAGTTAATTTATTGGCTCAGAAGTGATTGTGACTTCAGGGACACAGTAGAAAGTGCCTCACACAGTGTTGTCAGTGTGCATCTTTCTCTCTGTCTCTTCTGCTCTCTGTCTCTCCCTCTCTCAGTCCCTGCTCTGCTTCCCTCTGTGTTGCCTTCATTCTGTCCTGTTGAGGGCCTTCCTCTGTGTGACGGGGAACAGATGGCCTCACTGCTCCACATTCTGTCTCCTCATTAACAACTCCTGTGAGGGAATCCTCTGTCCCAGCCACCGCATGCCAATCCCAGGGAGAATTGGAATTGGTCTTGCTGAGTCATCTGCTTACCTTTGGGCCAGTCACGTAGCCGAGGGTGTGAGCCTACATTGGCCCAACAATGTGATGTGCCTATTCCAGAGGGAAAGGTGTGTTCTTGTGAGAAGAAGGGGCAGGATAAGGGAGACCAATCAGTAGTTATCACCACTGTCCACATTAACTCCCAGGGGCTGGCTGGTTAGTCAAGTGCTGGGAGCCGATAAACCAGTGGTTCTCAACCTGTTGGTCGCGACCCCTTTGGGGATCGAACGACCCTTTTACAGGGATCGCCTAAGACCATCGGAAAACACATATATAGTTACATATTGTTTTTGTGATTAATCACTATGCTTTAATTATGTTCAATTTGTAACAATGAAATTGGGGGTCACCACAACATGAGGAACGGGTTGTGGCATTCGGAAGGTTGAGAGCCACTGCTATAAACAAAGTAACCTAAGATGTGAATTGTTTATTTTCATTGTTTTGTTTTTTTCCTGGCTAATTTCAGTCTTTTCTAAAACATGTCTCCTGGGTCTATAGCAGTGATTTAATAATGGATATTGGGAATGTGATGCTGTGAGTGTGATATGAGTGTGACTGCTCAACCTGGAGACCTTCTAATAAAACAACCTTGAATTTAATTTTTACTTAATTTGAAAAAGTTAAAATCCGTAGCTCTTGAGTGTTTTCTGAATATACAACAAGGAATTAAAATCGAGGAAGAAAATGAGATCTGCAGGCCAAATTCAACTCTGGGCATATTTCATTGGGTCTAGCCAGTTAGGTTTTTAAAAATATTAGCAGAGTCCTAACCGGTTTGGCTCAGTGGATAGAGCGTCGGCCTGTGGACTGAAGGGTCCCAGGTTCAATTCTAGTCAAGGGCATGTACCTTGGTTGCGGGCACATCCCCAGTAGGGCATGTACAGGAGGCAGCTGATCAATGTTTCTAACTCTCTATTTCTTTCCCTTTCTCTCGGTAAAAAATCAATAAAATATATATTTTTTAAAGAATATTTTAAAAAAAGAAAGAAAAGGACATGTGATAACATAGCATAAAGGTGGTCATCTACAAACCAGAAAGAGAGCTCTCCCCAGGAACTGAATTGGCCAATATTTTTTAAAAAAAGAAAAAATATTAGCAGAGTGTTTTTTAAAATGAGCCATTTCTTATAAAAATCTATATTTCAGCATCCTCTTAAAAATCAGACAGTTTTGGTGGCATGGGGCCCACATTCCTGCATGGTGACTAGCAGCTGCCCTAGGAGTCCCTCCTTCCCTCTAAAGGGCACTGCAGAGTCAGTACAACCTCTACCACATGCGCTGTTTCCCCAATGACATTTATCATCTGGCGCACCATTATTTTTTCCTACACCTGGCATTTGTTTTTAACACCGGAATCACTGAGTCTAATCTTGGCTGTGTCATAAACTAATTCTAGGGGATTTTTTTTGAAAAGTCACTCCACTAATTTTATTGGATCTTAATTTCCTCATGTTTACATATCAGAATTGAACTAAATCTAAAATGTTAGGAATGCACTATATTTGGCTGTGTGTGTGTGTGTGTGTTTGTGTGTGTGTGTGTGTGTGTGTGTGTTTAAACTAGAGGCCTGATGTATGACATTCGTGCAAGAGTAGGCCGGCTGGACTCCACCTGTGCACGAATTTGTGCACTGGGCATCCAGTAAATAATAGTCATGTGAATGAAAAGATAGTTCTCTCCCAAGGAGTTTACACTCTTGCTCAGATGGAAGCCACATTTGCCATCCTGAAAAATCTTTGTAGAGTTTGGAGACTATGCGATGAATGGATAGAGTGGGACGATCAACAAAACTAAATTAATGGCCAGTCTCTAGGTTCTATGAGGGTTAGGTCTGCGCGCGTGCACACACACACACACCCACCTAAATGAACCTCCTAAATGAGGAAGAAGGTGGCTCCAGGCTGACACGCCCACTCTCTTTTCTATCCCTGTGCTGTGGGTGAGTCTGTCTGACGTTTGTGCATCATGGATATTTTACATACATCTTTGAGCTTTATTTACACCAGTCGTGGCTTCTGTAAATTAGGAGTGATCTGTAGCTGGGATAAGTTTAACTGCAGATACTCCGACTGGACGATTAGTTTTTATTTGTACTTACCATTGCAAAAATGTTTCCTGATAAAGGTCAGAGAATGAAAAGCTTCTTGAGAGCAAAGCCTGCCTGCAGGACTCCTATGAAAACTTACAAGAAGTGATGAAGTTCGAAATTGACCAGCTTTCAAAAAGCCTCCAAAACTGCAAAAAGGAAAATGAGACTCTGAAATCTGATCTGAATGTAAGTGAAGGGTATTGATGATCCCTGACTGTCCCGGACAGGTGACTGCTCCCTGGAGCTCAGGGCATGCACTGCCTAGACCTCCTCCTAACTTCCTGTGCGGCCTGGTCTGTGGGGCCTGCCACACAGAAGGTACTTGATGTGCTTGTTGACTACACATGGCTGTAACAGTTACTTACACCTAATGTCACATTGTCTTTTAGAATCTGATGGAGCTTTTTGAGGCAGAAAAAGAACGCAATAACAAATTACTATTACAATTTGAAGAAGATAAAGAAAACAGTTCTAAGTGAGTGCTATTTATGTTTTCCATTAGTTAACTAGAATGTCATTTACTGCCACATTCTTTATCTTGTTTTTCTTAATTGCTAATGCCCTGTAAAGTTATTTTTTCTAAAGCATTCCCAAAATGAATATCATGTTTTTGTATAAATGGCTATGTAGAGAAACTTAATTTTTTAAAACATTCAATATTTTTAAATGAATAGTAGTGATTAGAACTTGGGGCTTTCTATAAATAATTCACAGTATTTATTATTGGAAAGTGGGGATTGATTTTTATTTCTGTCTGTACTACTACTTTTCTCGTTGTTTTTTTTTTTCTCCTGGTCCTTTAATATGAATGCTGTCTTCCCTTTCTTTCCAAGTTCTTTTCCTTGTTGATCTCTGTCAGTCTCTTGGCCTCAGCCAACCCGATAATTATTACTCCAATGAGAAGAATCTGTATTTGTTTATTCAGCAGCTGCTTACAGAGTTCTTCCTATGAGACAGAGTCTCTTGTAGGCCCTGCTATACAGTGATAAAACATCAGTGGATCAAAACATCTGGTTGGGAAACAGACAGTTAACATTTAGTCATTCATTCAAACATTTAGTGATATCCACAAGCCAGGCTCTATTCTGGCAAACACCAGAACATGCAAAGATAAGATAGAACAAAATGTCCCCATCCTCATGAATTTTATATCTAGTGCAGAGAGTTAGGTAATAAACAGATACTAGATGTCATATGTTATGTTTGGGGGTCTCAAAGTACTTTGAAGAAAAATAAACTGTTGTGGTATAAAAGTGGGTTTTCATTCAGTAATAGTTGAAGAGATGGGTTCAAATTTCTGATTTGTACTGGAGTACAATGCCTAATACCAAGTTTATGCCTCATAACGTTTAGTTGCATTGCACTGAATCTCCTGTACCAATAGACTCAGTTCCTGTGTTCGTTGAATGAAGTCATTAGTAAAAGAACTCTTCTCTTCCAGAGAAATCTTAGATGTTCTTGAGTCTGTGCGTCAGGAGAAACAGAAAGAGATGGTCAAGTGTGAGCAGCAGGTAAGTATCTTGACTCTAACTCTAAAATTGGAGCTTTGTCATTTTTCCTGATGTCGAAAGAGATTTATTATAACAAGTGTCTCGGCTTTCATATGTTGAAAATTGGTAATAAAAAGATGGAGTGTTTGATTGCTTGTATTGTTTCTCAGCTCTATTTTTCTAACTCCCAATGACCATTATCATATTTTTTTAGTGGCCTCCTGATAGAGACCACAAAATCATTGTCTTTTAACCCAAGTTATTGTTTTTCAGGTAATACTCCTGTACACTATATAATATGAAAAGCAGGTTTAAATTTTAAAAATTTTTTGTTTGTTTTATCACTGATTTTATAGAGAGGAAGGAAGAGAGAAATATCGATTTGTTGTTCCACTTATTTATGCATCCATTGGTTGATTCTTACATGTGCCCTGACTGAGGATCGAACCCGTAACCTTGGCGTATTGGGACAATGCTCTAACCAATCTGGCAAGGGCTTCAGCTTTTAAAAAATCTATGTGTAGTTAACTGTGTAATTTAATTCTTTTTCTAAAAAGATTTTTCCCCCCCTATAGATGGCAAAAGTACAGAAACTGGAAGAGAGTTTATGTGCTACTGAGAAAATCATCAGTTCTCTGGAGAAGTCTAGAGATGCTGACAAGGTGGGAGGCAGTTGAAGCTACGTCCCTCGGTATTTTCTTCATGAATGTTGCTTTAACCTCCCAGTCCCCTGCTGTCAGGGTGACTGGTAGCTAGCATTTCTGTATGCACCTATGCCTTATGCACCTTCCATGGTTACTAGAGAATGAGGTCTTTTATTTAAGTTAATTTTCCATATAACTTCAAGAGCAAACTGTTCTATTTCTCTTGATGGCAGTTTCTAAAACACATCCTGTCCCTTTTAACTGTTAGCGTGGCCCTTTCTTTTTGACTCTAAGTCCATGATACAAATTCTCAAATCCCCATGATAAACATAATATTGTTTGTCCAAGTATAAAATTAGCTATAAATTCCTCATATGTCTACTGTTACTCATTCATAAAACCAAAAAAAGTGATGAAATAAAATGGTATGAAATCCATTATAGAATAAATTGAGAACATTAGTAATGTCATGTGACATCTATTCTCAAATGAAACTGACTTCTGTTGTAATTAGGAAAGATAAACAACCTGTCATTTAAAAATGATCTCCTTAATGTCATTGGGTGTGAAGATACTGTTTCTGTTCTCGTCAGGAAGTTGTAACTGACCTCATGAGCCAGATCCAGCAGCTGAGGACGTCAGTTCGTGAGAAAACAGAAACCATCGACAGCCTGAAGCAAGAGCTGAAGGACGTCAATGTAAGTTCTGTTGCCAGCAATGGATGAATTTGAGCATGAGACTCACTCCAGAGCTTCCTCAGGAGGTTAACATGCTCCCCCAGGAAAGAGGTTCTGTGGTCACATAGATTTGGAAACACTGGTTACAGCTCAACAGGATCTGTATTTGCAGAACCGGCAGAGCCTTTAAATGCTAATGTGAAGTGTGAGTGTATGTGAGTTAAACAGCGGTGCTTGCTCCTTCCCTTAGGTCAAGGTGAGGGTTTTGGTCAATGTTCCCCCCTCCTCTGCCCCACATGGAGTGTGCTGCCCTCCACTTTTATTTCTGACACAGACTCCTGATAATGATGACAAAACCAGTGTCTTTTCATTGATACCTGTGGGACTTTTCCACTCCTTTTGCCATCCATACATTTATTCTTCCATTCCTTAATTCAGCAAGTATTGGTTGAATTTATTGTGTTAATCTGGTCATCACCTTCGAACTCAGACTCATTCTTAAGTTATTTTAATCTAAAAATATAAGTCATAAAGCAGACAGCTTTTGTATCATAACCTTCTTTTCTGCAGTGCAAATACAACTCTGCTTTGGTTGACAAAGAAGATAGCAATGTGTTGATTAAGAGACAGGAAGTGGAGATTCTGGATCTGAAAGAAACCCTTAGGCTGAGAATAATCTCTGAAGATATAGAGGTAATGTTAACACATCATGATCTTTTTTCTCTATTATTAGTTAATATGTACATGTGTATATGGAGGTTATTAGTGGAATAAATAGGGGATTTTTTTTAAAAGGAGTAAGACATAATTAGAGTCATTTTCCCCAGGGTAGTTAGGCATTAAGAGATAAGAATAACATTTTTATATTTTATCTAGTCGATTTATTTTCATTCATTTGTGCTAACACCATGGTAAGTTCCTCTAACTGACCTAGGGGTGAGGGTAAGGGAGAGTAGAGTGCAGTTAAATTTCAATTGGGTACCTATATAAATATACTGTCATGTTGATCTCTAGACCTGTTCACTAGTATTAACTGCTTGGTTTGTCTTGGAATGGATTACCACACAAGCCAAAAAAAAAAAAAGTTATCACTTAAAATTCTCTTAACCTTTTAAAAATCGCACAAAGTAATGATTTGTGAATTCTTACCGGAGAACCACAATTAAGAAATTCTGCTTTTGTGGGGATTTTCTCCTAACAGAGGGATATGCTCTGCGAAGACCTGGTTCATGTTACCGAGCAGCTGAACATGCTCACCGAGGCCTCGAAGAAGCACGCGGGGCTCCTGCAGTCCGCCCAGGAGGAGCTGGTCAGGAAGGAGGCCAGGATCCAGGAGCTTCAGCACGAGGTGACCGCAGGGCAAGGTGCCGCTCCAGAGGAGCCTGGGGCAGAGACTGCGTGCGGTTGAGGTCCCTGCCTTGGCTAGTGGGGCTCTGAGGTGGTTGGCGGCTCTGTGGGTTCAGGCTTGTTTGCTGTCTTCCTGCCTATCCTCAACCCTTGACACGTGCCAGCAAGTTCTGGCCGCTGTGTAAGGTTATGGCTGATTGTCATCCTCTTTTTGGCTGCTGCTGTTTTATATTTTGTATTTTTCCCCAGATGATTCTTTGATCATTTTTGAAGCTTAAAAGCTGGGTGTGTTTTTTTAAGTGTAACTAAATTCATGAGAGAAAGGGAGATGAGAGCAGTGTAGTAGTAACTAAAGTATACAGACACAAATGGCAGCCCCAGATTTTACAACTTATCATTTTAAAAATTGCTGTATTGTTTTTTTTTGTTGTTCGTTTAATATATTACTGCTTTTCAAATTATTAATCAAACTCCCCCAAAATGTAAAAAGCCTATTTCCACATACCTTGGGGAGATTGGCTGTTCTAATTGGACCTTGGGCCCCATTATTTTCTAACTTGTAACCTTATACCTGTTTTTCTCAGTTAAATCTAAAGAAAGAGGAAGTAGAACAGAAGAAGAATGAATATAACTTCAAAATGAGGCAACTAGAACATGTGATGGATTCTGCTGCCGAGTATCCCCAGGTACTTTTCAGAGAAAGTGCATTTCAGGAGGAGCAAAGTTTTGTGAGTGATGACAGTTTGGAAGTTACTGAGACCACGGCTTTGTCTTTATAGAAAAAGATGTTCACTAACACCTTTTCTGCTTTTTACTTGATAAAAGGGTACCATTGTTTTACACGATTTAGAATAACAAGCTAACTAGCCTATTTTCTACATGCTTGGCGTGTACATTTAATATGAAATCTTTACAACACCACTTAATCAGGTGTTTGGATGAAATTTTATTTTGTTTCAGAGTCCTAAAACACCACCTCATTTTCAAACACAATTGGCAAAACTCCTGGAAACACAAGAACAAGAGATAGAAGATGGACGAGCCTCTAAGATTTCTTTGCAACACCTTGTAACAAAGCTAAACGAAGACAGAGAAATCAAAAATGCTGAAATCCTCAGAATGAAGGTAACTGGGTAATTGTTTCCGTTAACTTTGATGTTTTAAATAAATAGTATCTCCCATGGTTCCCGAGGAGACAAAATTCAAAGTCACAGAACTTGGGGTCGGCTGAATAGTCTTCCTCTCACCCGACTCCAAGCTACTGTCTGCTGTTCTGGAGGCTCCCGTGCAGCTTCCTTACTGACTTTGGAGCTGTCTGTGCAGCTGTAACCGTGTCTGGGCGTTGTCTCCCTGCCCTTCGGTTTTGAGACGATGGTGTCCTTGTACAGGCTGCACCAACTGCTCTCATAGTGCTGTCTGACTTCAGATCTTTGCCATTTTGATGGCTAAAGCATGTTATCTCATTGTAGTTTTAAGTTTGTATTTTTCTTTTTTAATATATTTTACTGATTTTTCACAGAGAGGAGGGGAGAGAGATAGAGAGTTAGAAACATTGATGAGAGAGAAACATCGATCAGCTGCCTCCTGCACATCTCCCACTGGGGATGTGCCCGCAACCCAGGTACATGCCCTTGACCGGAATCGAACCTGGGACCTTTCAATCCACAGGCCGATGCTCTATCCACTGAACCAAACCGGTTTCGGCTGTATTTTTCTTAATAGTAAGATTGAGCACCTTGTGTTTTTCTGTTTCTGTGATTTCTGTCCTACCATTTTTCTATTATTGAGCCTTTTCTTATTGATTTGGGGGTGTTCTTTATGTATTATAGAGATAGCTTTTGTGTATGATAGTTAAAAAGCCTTGTGTCCTTTTTTGAGTATGTTTATTAAAGCTGGGGACAGAGAAACAAGGAATGGCTTCAGATAGAAGAAGCAACAGGAGAGAGCCTGTGGGGCTGCTGTAGCTCACTGGAGAGTCAGAGGAAAGGGGGCCTTAGCCACAGGTGCAGGGGGTTAGTTGGGGATGAGTGTCACTGTCCCATTGCTCCCCTGGTTTCAAGTCTGTGGTCCCTTAGGGTTTAGGAGATGCATCCCAGTGGGGGAAGGCGTGGGCGTGCTCCCTGGATGGAGAGAGTACCATTCTTTCAGATTTCCTCCTGGTGTTTTCACCCAGGTACTTGGGGGTGAGGTGAGAGAGTGTTTTCTGTCGCACTGAGGGGTGGGAGGTGTGAAGGATTGCCTGGGGAGATGGGATGTAGGGGGAGGACGGGGAAGGAGGATGCTACACTCCAGCACTTAGCCTGGAAGGTCATTGCTCTACAGGGAGTTTTTGGTTAGGGACAAAGTAAAGTATATGAAGACGGAATGGCTCTTAAGCTTTGTTTCTCGTGGAGGGGTCATGCCTGGCCTCAGTATGCTGCTCTCTCAGGAATGTGACTGTTACCCAGATTGGCATGACCTTGGTACTCTGAAGAAATTGGGTCAGGTTAATAGAAGTCAAACAATAGACAGGGAGAAGTACATCAAAAGGATACTCCTTGCAGACAAGTATTTATTTCCTCTAGAATCTAGATGGTATATTCATGATCTTCATTTAGAATCAAATAGAACATAGGTCAGAGTAGAGAATTTCTGTCTTAAGGAATTTTAATGAATCGGTGATACCGATCAGAGACTATATTTAAGATACTGGTATGAGCCTGAGTCACAGTTCAGGCTCCCAAGAGCTTGTCACAGTCAACTTTTCATCCACTGTCATCCAAGGAAGCACTCTGTGAGTAGGAGAAGTTTCAGAGAGAAATGCCATCTCAGTCATGGCCTGGGGAGCAAAATCATGCCTGTTATCAGACATTTTCTGAAAAAGAGCGATTCCATGTGTTACTAGGAGCAGTTGAGTGAAATGGAAAACCTGCGGTTGGAAGGTGAGCAGCTGAGAGAGAAAAACTGGCTCCTGCAAGGTCAGCTGGATGATATTAAAAGACAAAAGGACAACAGGTGAGAAAGGGCCACCAGAACTCTGGGCTCAGTCATGGCCTGCCTGGGTATAGTTAAATAAAGGACGTTGGAATGCACACTGGTTTCCCATCAGTTGCTTTTTGTTTATTTGTTTTATTTTAAATCCTTTTTTCCTTTTTCAATTCCAGTTGACATTCAATAGTATATTAGTTTCAGTGATTAGTCATTATATAACTTATTAAGTCATCATCCCAATAAATCTCGGACCCAAGTGTGTCACCATGCATACTTATTACAATATTATTGGCTATATTCCCTATGTTGTAATTTACATCCCAATACTATTCTGTAACTACCAATTTGTACTTCTTTTTTTTTTTTTTAAATATATTTTATTGATTTTTTACAGAGAGGAAGGGAGAGAGATAGAGAGTTAGAAACATCGATGAGAGAGAAACATCGACCAGCTGCCTCCTGCACATCCCCCACTGGGGAAGTGCCCGCAACCCAGGTACATGCCCTTGACCGGAATCGACCCTGGGACCTTTCAGTCCGCAGGCCAACGCTCTATCCACTGAGCCAAACCGGTCTCGGCCAATTTGTACTTCTTAATCCCATCGCCTTTTTCACCCATCTTCCCAGTCCCCCTCCCATCTGACAATTGTCGAAATGTTCTCTATGAGTCTGTTTCTGTTCTGCTTGTTGGTTTATTTTGGTTTTTCAGATTCATTGTTGATAAGTATTTATTGCCATTTTATGTTGCTATTCGTGATCTTTTGCTGCATGACTCATAGTTCCTGGAAAGCTCCTGGTAGCAGCTCTCCAGAGGAGCCTTTCCTTGGGTTTGGTGTCTCTAGGTTTGTGTGTTTTGGCTTCAGCTTAGGCAGGTCTCTCATTTTATTTGCTGATGGCACAGTGTCACCGGCAGCCACACCTAGGCTATATCCTGTCTCTGACACTTGAAAGTCATATGACTTGGGACACATTTTTGACCCTGTTGGTGCCTCAGTTTCTTTAGCAATAAAATGAAGAAAATGTTAGTTCTCACAGGGTTTTAAAGACCAGAAGTAATGTGCATAAAGAACTGGTTCCAGTGCTTGGCAGAGGGCAGTCTCTCAGTCAATGGTAGTAATTACGTATACAAGGTAGCATTGCGAGCCTGCCTGTTAACTCTGAATGAAAGATTGGAGATGGGGTGGCCTGTAAAAGTATGCAGCAAGTTGAAGTCCATCAAGGGGATGGAGGCCCTTACTGAATCCACTTCCCAGATTAGGGGCGTCTGCTGTTCCTACTGTTTTCAGAAGGTCTTTCATAGATGCCTTCCCCTCCTGCAGCTCCCCAGCCCTGTCCAGAAGCAGCCCTGAGCTGCACTGTCCAAAACCTAAATGAGACAACAGATATTTGAGATGGTTATGGTGGCTCTGCTGACACCCTACAGTCATCACTACGTTTCAGTCGACGACGGACCGCATACACAGAGGTGGTTCCGTAAGATTGTAGCGGAGCCGAAAAATTCCTGTTACCTAGTGACATAGCTGTCATAATGTCATAGTGCATTGAATTACCCGCGTGTTTGTGGTGATGCTGGTGTAGACAAGCCTGCTACACTGCCTGTTGTACAAGAATAGAGCACATACAATTACAGTTCATACTTGATAATGATAATAAATGACTGCCATTGGTGTTATTTTAGACTGTACTTTTTCTCCTTAAAAAGAAACAGTGCCATGTTACACTGGCAGCAGCCTCATACATCTTGTGTTTACTGTTTCTCTTCGTTGCATTTAATCTCGTGTTTTGTGCAGTGACATACGATACAGGCTGGTAGCAATAGGCCTGACCTAGGTGTGGAGTAGGCTGCACCGTCTAGGCTTGTTGTGTAAGTGACTATGATGTTCCCATCACGACGAAATCACCTCTTGCCACGTTTCTCAGAATGTATCCCCGTCGTTAAACAGCACATGACTAGTCCTAAAGGTTCAGAGACACTCATTTCAGGAACATCCTCTGGCTTCACTCCCCTTTCTTGGTGATTCTGGTGTGGATGTCCACAGTGTGCTCCCTCCTTTCCATGTGCTCCGCCCCCATGTCCAGGCGTGTAAAAGAAAAGCATTGTACTTGGTATACTGTCTTTTTCCAAGAGTTAGTTTGAGTGCGGAAAACAGTGTTTCTAGGTCATTTCTAAAAACACAATTAGAAATACTGTATTTTATAGCCTCCTGTTCCTTTTTTGAGGGGCCATATGGAAATGTATTCGTGAAAGGAAGGGAACGGTAGCCCCGCCCCTCTCTCTGTCTTCTCTGCGCTGGGAGCAGCTCTCCCGCACAGC
>NW_006291554.1:1596466-1599741 GCF_000327345.1 Myotis davidii
GCAGCACCTCTCACTGCTGAGCCCATCACTGTCTGCAGTGGTGCTGAGATGCCCAAGACACTGACAGCTGAGAGCCTGAGCCGCTTGGCAGCCTGTGCCCCTGACCTCACTTACAGCTGCACTTCCAAACCAGCCATTCCAAGGCCATGGACACAGCAGCCTAGTCCATTGGGGCTGGGGCTGGGGCTGCGCAGTGGGGGCGGCAGGCTCTGAGGCTGGAATCAGGACTGTGTGGGAGCCTCGGTGTTGGTTCTGCCAGGAACCCTTCTCCAAAGCAACAGCTCTTGTTCTACACCCTCTGGGCTTTGTCCTCTCAGAGGCCATGGGCTCTCTCGCCCGCTGGCGGCCTTTCTCACCCTCTTGCCTTGTGAAGCAGCTGTCTCCACCTCCACAGCTCTTTCTCCCGTGTCTTATTTGCCCTGCATGGGGGAGTGGTGGGCTCAGGGTTTGCCAGAGGGAAGACATATCAATACTGTCCTAATAAGGGGAAAGGAAAAGAAAATTGAAGTTAGGGGTCAAATCTAGCCCATAGCCTGTTTGGTAAAGAAAGTTTTGTTGAGGTAGGCATGTCCTTTCACTTAACTATGGCTGTGCCTGCTTTTGCATGGCGAGGGCCAACCCGACAGCTAGGCAGAGACCACCTGGTTTGCAAAGCCTAGAACCTTGTCTGTCAGGTACTTGACAGAGTTTACCTATCCCTGGATTAGAGCAAAGAAAACACATTTTCCCTACGATTTTGGTTTTTTTCCTGTTGAGGTCTCATCGCCATTTTTGTCTGGGCTGCCAGATCATTAAGTGAAAGAAACAGCTGCATCTTCTGTTTTTCTGCAAGAAACTCTGTTTTTTACTCCTCAGTGAGAGAGACTCCCAGAGAAGGCCATGGCATTCCAGCAGATTCTCCGGGGGCGCTGCTGGGTTATTATCCTGACCAGGTCAGGCTCAGAGATGGACTCAGATTGATCAGATTCACCTGAAACTGAGGTCACACCCAGAATATAATTTTCTTCATACAGAGTTTTTCACGAAGAGATTCATGTCTGGTACTCAGGGAGTCCACTGCCTGGTGTCGGCATGCATGGGCAGCCGGTGTCATCAGCAATTGCCAGCCGGCTGTGAAATCTGACGGAAGGGGCAGCAGGGCCCTGGGGGCCAGGCCAGCCTGAGGAACCCTTCCACCCCGACCAGGCCCCTCCCCGCTGATCACAGTCCCACAGACTCCTGGCCTGCGCTTCTCCTCAGCCCCCTTTTGCTCACATTTGATCTTCAGGTGATACTGCTCTTGACCAAGTTCCTACTTTATTTTACTTTCAGCCAAGCCTCAATTAGATTTCTCCGCTTTGCTCACCTCACTTTTGTGTGGGAGGAATCCTGAATTCTGGGGAAGGTGCCTTATGTCAGTCACATTTGTCAAGTGTGCTAACGTGACCTCACCACGGAGTTGGCTTTTCTTTGCACAGCTTGGCATTGTTGCATCTAATAGACATGAAGTGATACTTGGCTACACTTGACATTGTTTCCCTATCCCCCCTAATCTGTGCAGCGAACAGAATCATCCAGACAACCAGCAGCTGAGGAACGAACAAGAGGAACTTATCAAAGAAAGACTTGCTAAAGTACGATTTTTTATGGTATTTTTAAAAATTGTTTAAATATTACATATGTCTCCTTTTTCCCCAGTTGATTCTCCTCTGCCCCCACCACTCCCACCTCCCCAGGACAAGCCCCCACCGCCCAGTATCTGTGTCCATCGGTCATGCTAATACGCATGCATACAAGTCCTTTGGTCCATCTCTAACCACCGCCCCACCTTCTCTCTGAAGTTGGATGGTCTGTTCAGTGTTTTATGGTTGTTGTGTGTTTTTTTTACATAGTAGATGTTATTGTCTGAGAGGTGCTTTTATAGTTAGTATTTATGGTTATATATTGTAGATGCCATTTACTATTGAGATTTCTGTCTTTTCTGTATTCCCACTGTTAAGTTTGATATTCACCATCAGTATTTAGACATAACTGAGAATTAAGAGATACTTTGTTTTTGTGTCTAGATGGTAGTAAGTCTACTGCTCAGTATACCCATGCAGTTAACCATTTGGAAGCAAGGACTGAGTGCCTGTTTGAGGCCTTACAGGGCACAGTGCATGAAGTCTTAAAAATAGATGCCCCCTTTATGTGTGTGTAGCTTGGATTATAGAAAAGAATGTTGGTTTAATTGATTCTGTTATCATGAGTGAGAGAGTGGGGTGGTTACTTTCAATCTATCTTTTTTAGCAATGTTAAGAACTTAAGCATCTTTTTCTTTCTTTTTTTAATCCTATAGAATAAGTTGGTTGAAGAAATGCTGAGAATGAAAGCAGAGTAAGTGCACTGTTTTGTAATTCAAGTTCTTGTTGGCCTTTTCTTTACTCTTCTCTAAGGGAAGAAACACTCATAGCCACAAGGTAAGTAGCTTCTTTCCTTCTGAAGTGAACGTAAGAGATGTTTACAAACTGTTTTCCTAAATACCTCTTGCTAAAGAGGTTTTTCACAGGAAGCCATTCCCAAAATTACCTTGAAAGAATAAGTGCCAGGAAAAGCCTAGCTTTCCTGAAGGAATTAATTGGTTTTCTCTTCATGGACTCACTGAGAACAACATAAACAATCACGTTTCCCTTTTCACTTCTGGTTTCCTCTGATTTAAAACCTCAAGGCCCTTTGAGACCCCTAGAGCAATTCTCTGATTTCTTCTGATCTAGGCTTATTTATTCACTAGAGGCCCGTTGCAGGAAGATTCCTGCAAGAATAGGGCTTCCAGTGGCTGGAGCCAAGCAGAGAGGGGAGCGAAACCAGCTGAGGCAGGCTTCGCTCCCACTCTGAGCTGCTCCTGCTGGGTTTCCCCTCCAACTCCCAGTCGCTGTGGCGGGTTTCCTCTCCAGCTCCCAGGCGCTGTGGCGGGTTTCCTCTCCAGCTCCCAGGCGCTGTGGCGGGTTTCCCCTCCCTCTCCCAGGCGCTGTGGCGGGTTTCCTCTCCTGCTCCCAGGTGCTGTGGCGGGTTTCCCCTCCTGCTCCCAGGTGCTGTGGTGGGTTTCCCCTCCTGCTGGATTTCCCCTCCCACTCCCAGCCCCTCCTGCTGGGTTTCCCCTCCCACTCCCAGCTCCTCCTTCTGGGTTTCCCCTCCTGGGCCCAGCCCCTCCTGCTGCATTTCTCCTCCTGGGCTCAGCCCCTCCTGCTGCATTTCCCCTCCCACTCCCAGCCCCTCCTGCTGGGTTTCCCCTCCTGGGCTCAGCCCCTCCTGCTGCA
>NW_006291554.1:1600483-1607232 GCF_000327345.1 Myotis davidii
AAAATGAAATGAAGTGAAAAAATAATTTATTGCCTGGTCAGTGTGGCTCAGTTGGTTGGGCATTGTCCCATGCACCGAAAGGTTGCTGGTTTGATTCCCAGTAAGGGCACATGCCTGGGTTGCAGGCTCGATCCCCACGTAGGGAGCGTGCAGGAGGCAGCCAATCAATATTTTGCTCTCACATCGATGTTTCTCCCCCTCCTCCCTTCCTGCCGAAGCCGGTTTGGCTCAGTGGATGGAGCGTCGGCCTGTGGACTGAGGGTTCCCGGGTTCGATTCCGGTCGGGGGCATGTTCCTGGGTTGCGGGCATGTTGCAAAAATTGTTGCAAAAAATAGAGGTTCCAACATACAGGCATACCTCAGGAATATTGCAGGTTGGTTCCAGACAATCGTAATAAAGTGAGTTATAGTCTTTTTGCTGGTGGAGAGTCTTGCCTTCAATTTGTAAAAGTCGCAGCATCTGTGAAGTGCAGTAAAGCAGAGATATGCCTGTACTAAAAATAGTCACCTTTAGAAATAAGACTGTTGTGGTGTTCTTCTAACAGTATTCAACTTATTTGCTACTTTCCATCATTTAAAAATATATAAACAAATCCCTAAATCTAAAATTTTACCTTATTCCTTTTTTGATTTTAGTTTCTATTCCAGTGGTTCTCAACCTTCTTAATGCCGCGACCCTTTAATACAGTTCCTCATGTTGTGGTGACCCCCAACCACAAAATTATTTTCGTTGCTACTTCATATCTGTAATTTTGCTACTGTTATGAATCGTCATGTAAATATCTGATATGCAGGATGTGTTTTCATTGTTACAAATTAAACATAATTAAAGCATAGTGATTAATCACAAAAACAATATGTAATTATATGTGTGTTTTCCGATGGTCTTAGGCGACCCCTGTGAAAGGGTCATTCGACCCCCAAAGGGGTTGCGACCCACAGGTTGAGAACCGCTGTTCTATACCCATGCTGATTTACTATATTGTTTGGAAATTGTTTTGCTGATTACTCTATCATTTCAGTTAGCAATGAAAATGTATGCAAACTGAAAATAATTTGTAGAAGTTTCTTGTACTCTTATGTCTCTAAGAGTTATATTTCTTCTGGGTTGAATTTTCATTACTATTAACACAGTATCCTAAATTTATTGTAAGATTTTTTAAATAATCACTATACCTAGTAAAATGTTAGTGGAAATGCATCTCTTAATGCACTTTATCTTAATGCTTTTTCTTTGATTAGCTCATTCTGTTTTTTAATTCTGGAATGAGACAATATTTAGTATCAATTCTATTCCATTTTCTGTTTTTATTGATATAAATGCTGAGGAATCTTAATCACATAGTAAGTAATGGCAATGGAAGTTTTGTTCGAGTACTCACATTCAGTCATTTGAGCTCCATCCAAGTTAATATGCCGAAAATTCTTTTCAATGATCGGATGACAAAGACCAGCCACCTGTGAAAGATTTGTTACCCGGTCATTGAGTCGTTTGCTTCATAGAATCAGAGAGGACAGATGTAGAGCAGCTTGTTCAACAGTCTCATCACATGGGAGCCGTCCAGGGACCTCTTCCAGCCAGGTGGTTGTAGGGCCAGGACAGGAGTCTGCATCCCGTGCAGGATCTATGAGAATCCAGCTGTATGGCTGTAAATCTGCAGCTATTTTAGAAGGAATGTCCATTTGAGACCTAGCAAAAAAAAAAAAAAAAATACAAGCTAAGTATGCCTGTAATCTATTTCATAATTTAGTAACCAAGAGTCTTAGAGATACGTTATCCCTGGATCATACAGGAGCCCACATTGTGGGCAAGCAAAGCACACTCCACAAATCAGCCCCAGCCTCCTGCAGCGATTTTACACATTGTGTTATCCATGGGTGTATGTGAGCCCCAAGGTCAGTGTGCGTCTCCTGGGCCAGGTGTAGCACTTCTGGCCGCGAGGTAGGTAGAGCCATACTCAGCTCAGCCCAGGTCTTACCTGGTAACCTTAGAAACGGCAAGCTCTCCCTCTTCCTTTCCCCCAGATAAAATGAGTGTCTATAGCTAGACAGAGCAGGGGATTGGCTGTTGGCTAGGCAACTGCAGTGTCTGCCATGCCTCAAGCCTCTTCATCAAACAAAAGCAAAACACGCCAGATAAATGTAGCACAGCCCCAGGGGAGCGGAGGACACCATGCCTTCTCCCCACACGGTCCTTCTGAGCACATGGACTGTGGTCTGGAAACCCTGCCCTAGAAATCAATTGCCTGTAAGTGGTATGTTAAATGCCCTGTATTACATCATTTACTTAACCAGAATTCTGTTCCATGTGCATTGTGAGATAAAAAGCATTTGTTTCTTTGGGGAAGCTGATAGGATTCAGACGATTTTATAAAATTGGTGAAATTCTATGTAATTCTACAGTAGCCTTTTTCCTTATATCTCTTTTTTTTAATATTTTATTGATTTTTTACAGAGAGGAAGTGAGAGATATAGAAAGTCAGAAACATCGATGAGAGAGAAGCATCGATCGGCTGCCTCCTGCACATCTCCCACTGGGGATGTGCCCGCAACCCAAGCACATGCCCTTGACCGGAATCGAACCCGGGACCCCTCAGTCCGCAAGCCGACGCTCCATCCACTGAGCCAAACCGGTCTCGGCCTTATATCTCTTTTCAATTGGTAGTTATATAAAGTATGTAAATTCTAAATAGCACATCCTTAAAGAAATAATTGTGTCCCTTTGTCTGAAAACCAGTGTTTGAAACCAGAAACTATTACACTTAAGGGTGGGGCACTGAGTAAACCCTGCTGCTGTAATAATACCTCAGTTATGTTTGCTCCAAGTGGGCTGAATCTGAGCGTTTCCATTCTAAATTTTCATTATTTAAAAAATGGTTTGAGGATTTTTCCAAAATTAAAGTCTTGGTTAAAACAACAACAAAAACGTACCTGCAGATCTTCCTGTGCTCTCGGGGGAGAGGCGGGCAGCGATTAGCATTACTTTCAAATGAGCACCCTGGGCTGGGGGGAGTGGGGCTCAGGGGCACATCTCCACATGTCTTCCAGTACTGTTGTAATTATGTTTCTTTGGAATATCAAAAAGGGCTATTTATTGTTACAGTCTAGAAGAAGTTCAGAACACCCTGCAGAGCAAAGAGACAGACTACCTCAGAATGACTGAGGAAGTGGAACGAACCAGAACGTTGGAGTCTAAAGCGTTCCAAGAAAAGGAACAACTGAGGTCAAAGCTGGAAGAATTCTATGAAGAAAGGGAGAGAACACTCCAGGTGCGTGTGTGTGTGTGTGTGTGTGTGTGTGTGTTTTCCTGTGCTTGGGCCGCGTGAATCACTAGGACCAACCAGAGTAAGACTCTTGTCTGACAGGGTGTCATGTGGGTGAGACCTGCTGTAGCACACGCAGCTGTCCAGCTGTCCGTGTGTCTGTCTCCCTGCGCTCTCAGAGGCATGGAGTAATGTTACTTTTTAAGACATGAACAGCAGCTCATTGTCTCCCTGGGTTGACTACCTGCAGGAGATGGAGATGTTAAGGAAGCAGGTGGAGTGTCTCGCTGAGGAAAATGGCAAGTTGTTAGGACACCAGAACCCAAACCAGAAGATCCACTACGTGGTGCGGCTGAAGAGGGAGAACGTCCGGCTCGCTGAGGTAACTGCTGTTTAAATGGTTGCTTAATTAAAATTGAATTTAATGATCAAATCGCTTATCTGCCTTCTTTAGGGAACTTCATGAATTCAAAACAATACAGTCATTGCTATTCTAAGGATAATTCAGTCAGTTTTCATACACATCACATTTCTGTTTAATGTTGAGAAGTTTACAAATTTAAAAATTATAGTTTTAATTTGAAATATAAATTTAATGAACGCCAAGAATAATTCTTGTAAGAATCAGAGCCTTAATTTTTTTCTTTTCCTTTTTTAAAAAATTACTTACCAGGAGACAGAAAAGTTGCGTGCTGAAAATGTATTTTTAAAAGAAATGAAAAAGAGTTTCTGATGAACTTCTGCACCCGTACACGTCCGGTGGCAGTCGGCCACCTGCTGTGTGGAGGGCAGCACCACTGCAGGGCTCAAACCAACTGTGAACTCCGGGGAAACCCTTTGCCTCTTAAAATAAAAGTCTATCGCTGATGTTTACAGTGGACACTGGTCAGGCTACGTGTCCCTGAGCTACTACCCTGATCTCCCTGAGTCTTGCGTCAGAAGCTCCCACAATAGTCAGTGCCCCCAAAACTTGCAGTGGGGGTCATGGCTGATGGTGTAGCGTGTGTACAAAGCAAACTTGTTAATATAGATTATTTTTATATTCTTGAATTCTCATGCACATTTTTATGACTGCAAACATGGCCATTTTTCAAAATGTAATAAATCTTTTTCAAATAAACAGTCCAATAAAGAAGCTCATGTGGTTCATTCTCTTGGTCATGCAACATATACCTAACGAGCACCTACTATATGCCAGGCACTGGTCACTTGTGAACAAGGCAGACAAAACCCCCTGCCCTCTCGGGACTTCTGTGTATCAGCACTTCGGGCCTTTTGATAGCAAATAATATTCCATTGTGTGGACGTGCCACACTTTATTCGTTCACCATCTGATGGACATCTGAACTGTTTGCAGTTTGGGACTATCATGCATAATGCTGCTCTAAATCCAAGTACACGTCTTGGTGTGGATCTACGTTTCTTACCTCTTGAGTAGAAACCTAGGAGTAAGATTGCTAGGTCACGTGGTAAGCGTGTGTTTAACTTGGTAAGACATTGCCTGCTTCCCAAATGCACTGTTTGGCTGCCCCATTTTCTGTTCCCACCAGCAGTGTGCTGCAGTTTCTCCACATCTACACCAACACTTGTCATTCAGGGTTTACACTATAACCATCCTGATGGGCGTGTACTGGTATACACTTCCAGTTTCCTAATGACTAATGATATTGAACACTTTACATATTATGGAAATATGACTCGGCAATAAAAAAGACACATGGATAAACCTTAAAAAAATGCTAAGTGAAAAGCCAGACTTAAAAGACCACAGTCTGTATGATTCCATATGTGAAATATCCAGAAAAGGCAACATTTTAGTGGTAGAAAGCAAATGATTAGTTGCCTGGGGGTGGGAATGACCAAAGGGGCACAAGGGAACTTTTTGATGTGGTGGAAATGCTTTAAAACCGGTTTGTGGTGATGGTTACACAACTTTATAAATCTTCGAAAAATTAAACTCCATTCAAGATGGGTTAATTTAATGGTTTGTTATTCATACTTCAGTATAGCTAAAGAAAAACAAAACTAATTCATAGTTGAACTATCAAGGAATAGTAGTAAATCTTTAGAGCCAGCGAGAGACAAGAAAGGAGCTCAGTGGAAGGTGGGAAGTAGACCTGTGACTGCCTTGCGGGTGGGAGAAGGTGGAGGATTGAAACTGATAATGAGGAGGATTGGGTCTTGTCACCTGTGGGTTTCCTAAGGCGGCTGCAACACATTATCACAAAAAATGGGTGGCTTCAAATAACAGAAATTTATTCTCCCACCGTTAGGGAGGCTAGAAGCCCAAAATCAAGGTGTTGCTAAAGCCTCAGGGTACCAGGGAGTGTGTTCTCTGCCTCTCAGTGTGTGGTGCTGCCAGCAGTCCTTGGTGTTCTTGGCTTGTATATTGCATCACTCCAATCTCAGCCACCGTGGTCACATGGCATTCTCTCCTATGTCTCTGGTTCTTCTAACAAGAACATTATTTAGATTAGGGCCCACCCTAACGACCACATCTTGGTTTTGATTACATCTGTAGTGACCAGTTTCCAAATAAGGTCACATTCACAGGTGCTAAGGGGTCAAGACTTCAACATACCTTTTGGGAGAACACAATTCAGCCCATAACATCACTCATAGCAAGGAGAGAGAGGTAAAGTCTTAGGCTAGCTCAGGACAGGGAGTTAGAACTGAGATTTCTGCAAAACCCAGTGAGTGCTGGGATTCTAGTCATCCTGGCAAACATCATGGATTGACTGCCTCTTGCACATCCCCTACTGGAGACTGAACTCAAAACCCAGGTATCGAACCCGTGACCTCCTGGTTCATACATTGGTCGACGCTCAACCACAGCCACACCGGCTTGGCTGAATCATGTTTTTTAAAAATCCCATACTTATATGTAAACTTTTAAGACGTGCGCTATACATAAAACTAAATATGCATAGAGAAAAGGTACTCTGTAACATGATAGTCCTTCATACATTTCAACACTTTATTTTCAAAGAAATGCGACTTCTTAAACGAAAATGTTTTAAATATCTTTCAGTGCACAGGAAATTAAAAGGAATGTTAATCCTGATTATCTTGATTATCTGAGTGGAGTGATTGTGAATGACATCTTTTCTAAGTTTCCTGCACTGAGCAGTGTATATCCATCTGGGCCTTCCCCCAAACCCTCACCTGAGCTGCCTTCTTGCTGAATCTGGAGGTCTCTAGCGCCCTCTGCGGAAGCATCTCTCCATTTTGCGTTGATCAATTTGGAGAGTGCGGGTGAATCTGACTGTGATTCAGTGGGGGTGGGGCCAGGCCTGGGATTCGACATTTTTCATAAATGCCCATGGGAAGCCGACGCCGCACACACCAAGCGGCAGGGCTAGCTGCGAATTCTACCACCCCAGGACCACCGGGTGGGCCTCAGACACCGGTCGGACGCGCGCGGATAAACCTAAACCTACCGCTGGAGGGCGCCCTCCGCCCGAGGGGACCGCTGGGGCTCGGGCC
>NW_006291554.1:1607987-1629346 GCF_000327345.1 Myotis davidii
CTCCCGTCGGGCTGGTTGGCTCGGGGAAGGCGCCCACCTCCTCCATCTGCTCTCTACCTCTCATTTTAAGCCCCTTGTGCCGAACATTTCTCTCCACGTGACTCCAGGTGAGCCGCCTGTCGCCCATCTCTTCCCTCCGTAATGAACGGGTGTGTTGGCCGCGCTGCCCTGCCGCCAGGGAGCCTGGGGTTTGGGAGACGTTCTGGACTTTCCCCACGTTGAGATCTTAAGCTGCGGCCCGTGTCCGCTCACGTGCACCGTTTGGCTTCGCCATCCCGACTCTGCAGCCCTGAGTTAGACCCGACCTGGACGGGGCAGGTTGATGCTGAAGATTTCAGCCACTTGGGGCTAATCCAGGGGGAGCTGCCGGGCTTGGGGGGCGCAATTCTGGGAGTAAGTGGCCAGAGTAAGATGAGTGCCTCTGCGGCAGGAGGTTTTCTGGTCTTTCCAGTTGTGCCCAGGCCTTCAAACCCTTTATACAGGCAGCCGCCACTGGCACGGACAGCGCTTTGTGTACATTATACAAGGAAACCCTTTCCTCAAGACCCTATAAATCCAGCTGCTGGAAAACTGTTAGGGGAAATGAGTATGGGGTTTAGATGGTCACAACCTCCCCCCCACCCCCCACCCCCAAGCAGGCAAGTTGCTACCTTGAAACCAAGCAAGGGGCTCTGCATATCCTTAGCGTAGCAGAAATGTATTCTCTCAAGGCTGTCACCTTTTAGAAAAAGAGACAAAACTCGGCCAATCCTCCGAGTGATGCCTGGCATCACCAGCCAAATGGCCTCAGGTGGTTTGCCGTGGGCAGGGCTGCGTCCTGGTTAAGATGGTGGAGCCACACAGCTGGGTTTGAATCCTGGCAGCTCCTATCATCGGTGGTACTGAGGCAAGTTACTTAATGCCTCAGATTCTTTACCTGTAAAGTGAAGTTAAGGAATAAATGAGAATGCACTGAAAGTACTTACCACAGGGCCGGGCCCAGAGGAAAAGCCCCAGAATGCCCAGTGGGACCAGCCTGAGTGGGATGTAGCGGGCACAGAAGGGGAGAGACATGTCTAGTTCATGCTTCACCTGACCCCGGGAAGGTATCCCTACCACAGACCACATAGTAACGATTGGCCCTCGCGGACTGGACTTCCAGCATTGGTCCCTGATGCGGACTAAAGAACTGGTGCTCTAGAAAATACTGGTCATGGATTAGCATTTTCCTTCTGCCTAAGGTCACATGACCAATAAGATGGCCAAAAAGTGTCATCTCTGAATTTGTGTCAGCTGTAAAGTGGATGTGCTGCCCGCGGAGGGCTAAGTCCCGCGGGAAAGTTGAGGATCCCCTAGGCTGTGGTGGGGACTCAGGAGGGGGCCCTGGGGGTGCTGTGAGGGGCGCTGCTGGGTGCAGGGCGGGCTGGGCCTGGCTGCCGTGACACCTCCTCCTGCAGGTGCACGTGACCTCCTGTATCTTGGGCATCATCGTGATGGCGACCGCGAACTCTCTGATGTGGACATTCTTCAGCCGCGGCCTCAGTTTCTCCATGTCGTCGGCCATTGCCTCTGTCACGGTGACTTTTTCGAACATCCTCAGCTCGGTGAGTAGCCTGAGGGTCCAGTGCCCCGTCTCAAACTTGGGTTCTGGGTGGGTTACCCTTAGGCAGCCCTGCTTCCCCACATCGGAGAAAGGTCAGGAACCAGAGCAGAGGTTGGGCTGTGGCTGTTCCTCTCAACTCTCCAACTGAGGCATTCTCGCCTTCAATGGGACGCAGTCCAATGGTACAGCCAGCCTGCCTGCTGCTCGACCAGGCTGCAGCCCTCCTGCGCAGCCCACTGTCTCCTAGGGGCCTGCACCCTCCAGCATGAGATGCCAGGGCCTAGGTTCCTCTCTCTGGTGGCCTGAGGTCAGCAGGTGGGGGGAGGCAGGAGGCAGGAGGCCGCTCAGGTACCAGCCGCACACTGGCCTCGCTGTGGCCTCGGCTGGTTCTGTGCACTTTGCTGGCATCCAGTGCGGTGAGGAAGGTACTCTCCTCACTTCTGCAGGGGAAACCAAAAATGAGTCAAGTGACTTGCCAGCAGGGGCTCTAGACCCTTCCTCCCGCCCTAGGAGGGCAGTCAGCTCCCGGGGGCGGGGTTGTGCCCAGCCGCCCTGGCCGGGTCCCGTGGGCACGTGTTTCCGGACCTCACAGCTGTCTGTCCCACAGGCCGCCCTGGGCTTTGTGCTGTACGGAGAGAGCCAGGAGGTGCTGTGGTGGGGAGGCGTGTTCCTCATCCTCTGCGGACTCATCCTCGTCCACAGGAAGGCCCTTCCGCTCAAGCAGCAGTAGAGGCACTTGGCTGGTGGGCAGCTAGAAAGACAGATGGTGGCTCAGGCATGGGCTGGCGTGTGGGGACTGCTTCCCAGGGCGATCGGGGTGCAGCCTTCCGACCGTCAGCCAAAGGGAGTTGCTGCCGAGGGCAGCAGGCCTGTGACCGAGCAGCCTTGTGGTGGCAGCTCCGGCTCCTGAAGGGGAACAGCAGGCTCTGCCCCAGCACCTGGCCGTCTGCAGCGCTCCGTTTCTGACCTCCGGGCCCACCCAGGGGCCATGCAGGAGCTGGACTCGAACCAGCTGTACCTGTAGCCTGGTGGCCTAAGTCACGTGACACACCAGTGACTGGTGGGACTTGGACAACTTCTTGCCGATGTGTCGGGCCGGCTGTGCCATATTATAGGAGGAGGAAGACTGGATTAATGCTTTCTTGTAAGTTAAAACTACCAGGTGTGGAATCCTAATTCCTTCCTACATTTATTTCCTTCCTAAGTGTTTGGAGTCAGAGGGAGCAGCCAGGGCGAGCTGCAGCTCCTGGAGTGGTTATGGCCCCACCTTCCCCCGGCCTGGGTCCAGCTGCGGGCACACGGCTCCTTCCGATGTTCCCAGGCCGGCGCCCTTCCGGTCAGGAAGGCCCGGCCACCCCCTTGGTCCTCACGGGGAAAAGCTTGAGCTCACTTTGGGTCCCAGTTTTATTCTACAATTTATTAGGGTACAAAACTGGCCCAGAGGTTCGCTCACCCCCACTTCACCTGTAGGCCCCGTCTGTCCTTTGTTTGTTTCCCAGGCTCCTATGGCTTTTGTATCTACCCCGTGTGACTGGGACCCTAGGTGCTGCCCACACACTCCCGTGCATGGCCGATGTGACGCTCACCTGCTCCCGGTCCTCAGGGCTCCCGGGAGGTCTGAGCCCTCAGCCCGCCTGAACCCACCCCCTGGCCCCGGCTCCTCCAGCATTCCCTGCATAGAAAGGGACGTGGGACCAGAAGGCTGGGGAAGGGAAGGGCCATGTCCAGGCGGTCCCCCTCTCTGTGCCGTAGCGCTTCACTGCCCTCCAGTTCTCACTGCCGACAGGGCCTGCTCGCTCCCGTGGCTCCTGCTGACAGGGACCTGGCCCCGCCCGCCTCTCCCCAGGTCCTCTCTTGCTGCCTCTTAACACCCCGGTTGAGCCTGGCACTCCTGTGTTGAGAAGTCAGGGAGATGAGTGAGCAGACAGCGGTGAGGTAGGACAACCAGGCACGTGTGGCGTCCTGGGGGCATCACTCGAGAAAAAGGAGCGATCACCCGGCTGATGCTGAGGGAGGGGAAGGGGAAGACGGAGAGGCCTTTGGACTCGGACAGAGAGTTACAGGAGCAGCTTGGAGGAGGGTGGGCCACAGCCTGAGCAGATCAGGCTCATGAGGGATGGCGGGTCCTCCACTGATGCCGAAAAGTTGCTCGGAGTGGAAGGAAACTGAGTATGACCGAGGCCGCCACAGTGACTCATCCCCGAGGTCAGGAACGGACATGCCCGCTCTCAGCACTCCCCTCCGCATGTGACCAAGCTCTCCCAGAGCACGTGGTCAGGAAAGGGAAGGACGAAGTTATCTGCTCAGAGATGACATGATCTTGTAGGTAGCCTGTGCTAGAAGAGGGGCTGCCCCATTCTCAGGAGCCTCGGGGGGCCCAGGGGAGGGAGACCCCGAGTCGTCCTGGCAGGAGGTGCCGACCGAAAGCTATTCCTCTGTCCTCGGACTTGCTCAGATGATCCATGTGCTTTAATTAAACGGATGCTTCAATGAGGGTCCCTGAGTCTGTGTTCTTTTTTTTTTTTTTAATATATTTTATTGATTTTTTACAGAGAGGAAGGGAGAGAGATAGAGAGTCAGAAACATCGATGAGAGAGAAACATCGATCAGCCGCCTCCTGCACATCCCCCACTGGGGATGTGCCCACAACCAAGGTACATGCCCTTGACCGGAATCGAACCTGGGACCTTTCAGTCTGCAGGCCGACGCTCTATCCACTGAGCCAAACCGGTTTCGGCGAGTCTGTGTTCTTTCAGGGATCACGCTTCATAGCATCTTCTGCCGGGTCAGGTGGGCACTTGGGGAGCCATCCAATCCTCCTAACTCCCCAGGCCCAGGGGCTCCCCCTCCGAGGGGGTTGGGCTGTATTCGGGGCCTGTTCAGGGCACCCAGCCCCTCCCGGCGGTATCACCCAGCAGAGGCACGTGTGTGGGTTGAAGGTTATTTGTGTGTAATTTACGTGACATTCAGGGGTGGTGGGCTGGGTTCTAAATTAAAAAACTTTTGTCCTAGCCAGTTTGGTTTGGCTCAGGGGTTGGAGCATCATCTCTGCAGACTGAATGGTTGCGAGTTTGATTCAGGTCGAGGGCATGTGCCTCCGTTGCAGGCTCCATCCCTGGCCTTGTTTGGGGCACTTGCAGGAGGCAACCAATCCAGGAGTCTCTCTCAACATCAATGTTTCTCTGTGTCTCTCCCCCCTCCCTTCCACTCTCTAAAAATCCATGGAAAAAGTATCCTTGGGTGGGTTTAACAACAAAACCCTTCCATCCTGTGCACTCTTGCCCCAGGTGCCCCTCCCTAATGCACAGTAGGCGCTCAGTGAACACTCACCGCAGACACCACCTCGGAGGACCCCAAGGGGAGGGTGTTGCTAGTGTCTTCCCACTGCATCCCTACTGTGTCCTTGTCTCCCACACGGGAAATGAGAGAAAAGAGGCTTCGAGGTGACCGTGAGGAAGGACACCGCCCAGGGGCCCAGGCTGTGACCTTCTGCTGAAGGTGGAGACCAGCCACTGAGGTCACACGGAGCTTTTTATTGAAGAGAAAGGCCGAGGTCCCTGCCTCCCTCCCCGTAGGCATCAGCTGCAATGCTTCCCGTGTGAGGCCCAGCAGGAGGCTCCGCTGCTGGCAGCCACCAGAGGCGGTGGAGTTGCTGGTGAGGACATGAGGCTGGGGGTGGGCAGGGTGCTGTGGGTGAGGCCTGGTGTGGAGATGGGCCCAGGGAGGAGGGCGGGCCGGTCTGACAGGTGGCTCTGGGCTGCTGGGTCCCGCTGCTCTCAGGCCAAGCCCATTGAGGGGGTCGTATCTTAGGCCCAGGTTTAGCACACACCTCCCGCCGGAGCTCAGCAGACACCCGCAAGCCCCCTTCCCTTACTCTAACCTCGAGCCCTGCCTCCTCGGGGACACCAGCGGGCAGCACTGCGTCCTCCCTGGTGGGGTCTCTGGTCCCCAATCCTTGCTGAGCCCCAGGGCTGCGCTCTGGGTTAGGACAACAAACACCAGCTTGGGCAGGCAATGCGGGTCCTCCGATCCAGGTGCTGGTGTCACGGGCAGTGCACCCCAGAACAGAGCCTAGGCTGGGAGTGGGGGATCCCACTCTGGTACCAAACAGGGACCTGAGCCCTTCTGTCCAGAAGGTACTTCAACAACCTCTGAGATGGGTTCCCCTGCTCAGGCTTCAGCCTTCAAATGGGGCGACCAGGTCCCAGCCTCCTGGTAGAGTTGGGGGGAGAGGGTGTCTGTCTTCCTGGGTCATCACCGTGCAGCCCCGGGCCACCCCCCCCACCCCCCACAGAGACGAGAGGGGCACGATCTTGGGAGAAATGGCTAAAGCACACAGGCCAAGCTCCAGTCAGTTGTGCGCATGTTGGGTAGACTTCCTCCGGGAGGGAGCGGAAAAGTAAGTTCCCCTGGGAGGTCGAGAGGCCCCGGAGCTCCACACCGGTCCCTCCCCACCTGGGAAGGGACACTCGCAGCCACAGGCGGGACAGGGCGGGTGCAGGATCTTATCTGTGGGCAGAAGCTGAGTTGGGTGCTGCTGTCATGGGCTCGTGTCCATCCCGGGCACATCCCACACGGATGTGTGTCCCCATGCTGGGCCCGGCCTGGCCTGAAGGAGGCTGTGGCTGCCATGCGTTTCTCCTAACTTAGACCCCCTCCAGGGGGCTGGATCCTGGTGTCAGTGTCCCACCCCAGGGCCCCGAGGCTGCCCTTCTCTGTCTGCTGCAACCTCGTGGCCGAGATGGCAGGCCCCCCTTCCCAAGAGAAGACACACATCCCGAGAAAAGCCAAAGGCAAGTTCTTTGCTGCCCTGGGCCGCCCCGTCCAAAGCCCCCTTTGCCGGGCGAGGCTGAAGGACGCCCAGTTGTGGAGATGGCTCCTGGCATCCCTCCCTGGATACTCTTAGATGAACTCAGAGAAAGTCTCTTGTTCTCCTGTTACCCTGGTCCCCGACCCCCAGACCTGGCCCCACATGGGGAAGGAAGGAGGGTGTGAGGACAGCAGTGCCCAGGGAGCGGGGCACAGCGGGGGCAGGGGTGCGCTGTGCCCAGGAGCCCCGATGGCAGGTGACAACCCCCCCACAGCAGCATCACTCGTCCGTCACCTCCACAGAGTCCTCGTCCTTCCTCTCCTCCGACTGCTCCTCTGACTGCTCCTCCGTTGTTGTCTCCATGTTGTCTGACGACGCCACCTGCCGCACCCAGCCCTCGTCCCTGAGCACGGGGTGGTAGGGTCCGGAGAAGGGGTTGAACCAGTTCGGGGAGAAGTTCCCCCCAAAGGTCTCTTTGACGCCCTTCCAGCTGCCCCGGCGCTCCCTGGGCTGCTGCTTTCGTTTGAGGCGCTCAATGCTCTGGGGAGACAGTGGGGTAAGGAGGGTCAGCATGGCACGGGCTCAGCACAGGCTCCTCAGGGCTGACGGGGTGCAGTGGGGTGCGGGGTTGCAGCCAGCAGGATCTTGAGGGGACCAGGACTTCGCTTCCCACCCTCCCCTCCCCTCCCACAGGTGAGGGCTGCCCAGCCTTGGAGCCTGGAGCCTGGCTAAGCAGGGCCAGCTGTGCGCAGGGCCAGGCCCGGATTGGCCAGGGAGGAACACGGGCCTCTGAGAGCACGAGAGCTCGGCCGCCCGCCCTGAGCCCACTATAAAGGGCCACTCCCCCACGGCAGGCGGACGGTGCAGCAAACTCTGCATGAAGATGGCGGGGTGAGGGGGGCGTAGGGTACAAGCAGCATGAGCTGAGGAAGCCGACGTGCGCGCCAGTGAACATGCAGCGGGCAGCAGGGCACACCGGTCACTGGGAGGCAGAGGCGGGTGGCGGCTGCTGGTGGCAGTGACACCCCGCGGCCTCTCCCAAGCTGCCCACTCACCTGCCTCTGGGTGTCGGCTGCGACGCAGCCAGCAGGCCTCAGACAGGGTGTTAGGAGCCGGGAGAGCTAAAGGCCCGCACCCTCACAGAGCTTCCGCCCGTGGCCTCTGCCTTCCCTTCTCTTCGGGAAGCCAGAGGGTTTGCCGCGGTTTGGCAGGCTTGGGTCCTGCTCCTTCCCACCTCGAAACTACCTCCGAGTACCTAGCTCTAGGTTTCCCCTCCTTTTCCGCACAAGATCCTCCATAACCGCTGGAGTCCTTGCTGTTATGCAGAAAGAGAAACTGAGGCACGCACAGACTACGATCTGACCATGCCCCGGGCCAGGTCTCCAGCACTCTTTCTTCCCACGCCATTTTGGAGATTTAAGTTTCTTGGCTTTTGAAAAAGTTGTGGGCTGCCCTGGCCGGTGTGGCTCGGTTGGGTACCGTCCATACTCTGAAAGGTCCCGGTCAGGGCACAGGCCCAGGTTGTGGGCTCGATCTCCAGTGGGGGGTGGGCAGGAAGCAGCTGGTCGATGTTTCTCTCTCTCTCTCCCTTCCTATCTCTCTAAAAATCCATTTAAAAAATCTTTTTAAAAAAAGTATCTCATAAGTTACTGATTAATTACAAAGGGCAAAACAGAACTTCGCAGTCAGGACACTGGGATTCCACCGTAACCAAGTTGAAGTTAACATCACCCACGAGACCCCACTCCTGTGCCTGTGGGTGGGCCCACCTGGCCATGGTGCTCCGCCAGCACAGCCCGTCTAATCATGGGAAACAGACGCGGAGGGAGGCTGTTCTCAGGACACGGGGCTCATGAGCTCCAAAGTTTCAAAGTCTCATGAAAATGTTTTAGAACCAGGTAGAAGCAGTGGCTGCACAACGCTATGGAAATACTCACTGGCAGGGTCGCACTTTAAAATGGCTAAATTTGTTGTATGAATTTCACCAGAAAAATCCGACAACCAAAAACCATCAAGCTCAGGAAAGACAAAGACGGGAACTCTCATGAGCTGATGGAGACGAGACATGACAAGCGATGCCATGTGGCACCCGGGCAGAAAGTATTAGTGGGACAACTGGAGAAATCTGAATAGAGTATTAGCTTAGTATTGTATCTACAGATTTATATTTTTATATAAAATGTTTACATTGGAAAGACTGAGTGGAGGGTATACAGGAGCTCATTGTACTGTATTAACCACTTTTTGTAAGTCTGAAGTTATTTCACAGTCAAAGTTAAAATAGTCTGAGACCAACATTTATGCAATGCGATCTTGGACACTGACTTATAATAATGGAAGTTGGAAACTGTTGAAATGTCTAATTGTGGCGGTTATGAACTTACTCTGTGAAGTTATGCGATTAAACATGGCGTTTCTACGTTTTCACGTGGCCCTGGAAGGGCCCGTGCCATGGTGACCAGGGAAGAAAGTAAAGGGCACAGGACATCACCACGGAACCTGAGGTTCCCTTTTGGGGGGGCGGGGGGGGTTAGATGACTTTATTTAGAGGTATTTATTTCTGGAGGCTTTCCACACTCCTGGTTTCCACCAATGCACAGGTGTTACTCTTTTAACCAGAACAAAAACAGCTGTTTCAGAAAATGGACCTTGTTGAGTCTCGAGGGCCTCACGTGGGTCAGGAGTACAGCACGCACGTGGCCCGTGGACTGGCTCCCCCGCCCCCCCACCACCACCAGTCCTCAGTCCTCCCTGCTCAGCAGCCCCAGCAATGCCACCTGAGACCTGAGGCTGCTGCTTCGGGGACCCTGCATTCCTTTCCTGGGTGATCGTCTGCAGCGTGTTAGGAGGGTTTTAAACCATGACGGCAGGGCGGCTGGGACGTCAGCACATGCTGACCAGGCTGCAGAGGGGACACCCGGAAATGACAGGTGGCTGACTGGGCTCACCCAGAGCCACGACTCTGGGTCCTCACTGCCACCCAGCGAGGAGGCAGGCTCCGTACTGCCCTTGGCAGGTGGGCAAACAGGCTGAGAGGCCACAATCGTGGCCAAAGCTCGTCTGCTGGTCTCGCACCAGAACCGGAGTCTTCCTTCTCTCTGCCCAAGTGGGTTTCATCCTCCTGCAAACACTCGCTCTGCTGGTGCTGAGCTCAGGCAGAGAAAAGCCGGAGGGCAAGAAGCACAAGCCCCCAGGCCACTGGCTTCCACTCCACAAGCCTGGAGAATATTCCAGACAGAGCCTGCCTGCCTGGCCACCAGGTGAAGCGCCTCAGCAGTTAAGCAGACAAACCTGCAAGGAGTGTGCCACCTCCGCTGAGTCTGGAGAGAAGAAATTCCATCAAATCTGATGCATAAAAAGCCCGAGGGCCTGGACCTTCAGGTTCGGGGGGAGCCCCTGGGGTTACTTCTTCCTGGAAGGACTCAGTGGGTAGTTTTGTGTGAACTTAAAGGGTCCTGAAGGCAGTTCTTCAGCTGGAGGTGTGCAGAGGAAGCAGCATCCCCCTCAGGCTTCCACAGTGATGCCCCGGGACCAAGGCTCCAAGGGAGCCCCCTCCAGCACATGCTCTTAGGACTCAGCTGAGGCCCGTGGAGGAGCGCAGCGTGTCCCCTGCTCCCATGTCACCAGGTGTAGAAAGTCAGCCACCGCAGCCTGCACACGTGCCCTCGCGGAGGCCAGAGAACTCCCTTCCCCGGGGCTTTCACGCAGGAAATACTTGTCTGTTGCAACCCAGCAAACATCCCGTTTCGTGGAGCAATACTTGTCTTCTAATGTGCAATGCATTTTTTTTCCCTTTACAAAAATGCTGTTGCAAACCGATAAACTGATTCACAAATGAAAAGCTGTGACCTGGTTCAAAAGGCGCAGCTCTAATCCTTGGCGTTTGCTAAAGCCATCGACGCGTCAGACTCGGCACTAACATTCACATTCATTGCCCTCAGCTAGTCCTCACATCAGCCTTGTGATTTGCAGTATCCCCAATTTTACAGAAAAGTGAGGCGGAAGTAAGTCACTGCCCAGGTCCCACAGGATGTACGCGAGCAGGGGTTTGATGCAGATGGAGCCAGGGTCCCGGGGCCTCACTAGACTCCGGCCCCAATGCAGGGATGCAGCTCCCTCTGTCCGGGTCTCCGAGAGCTCTCCTCCCCGAAGCTTTGCATAATTCCCTGCATCCGTTTGGCAGGTGAGGCGCCCGGGGCCACTCTGCTTTGCTTGGGAACCACAAGCCAGAACATGACTTTCTTGGGGGAGAAGTTGGGGAGATGAAGCCTTCACTTTGGGAGTAGGCTGGCCACTGGCTTGTCTTTCGCTGTGAATTCCTCCTTCTGTGAGGTGATGCTCAGCTCAGACATGTATTTAAGAAACGAGAAAAGAGCCCGTTGAGTGTGAGGTCCCCAGGTAGAAACCAGGGGCCAGGACCTGTGCCTGCCCAGGCTTAAGTACCCACACTTGGAGCCACTCCTTGGAGAACCCTGGCTCCATTCTTTCCCCTCGCTCTTCCAGATGGTTCTCCACCAAAGGGCCTTGGGCCCAGTGTGGTTTGCAACCCCGGGCCACACCGATAACGCGGTTGCCTTCTAACACTCGCACTGTCCCTCAGCATCCATTGGCGGGGGGCGGGGGGTGCAGGCCGAGGGGAGGGGCTCCAGGGCACATGGCTCAGCACTGAGCCCGCAGCACTCGGGACCAGGGCCTCAGGGCATCAGGCCACCTGCAGAGACCCAGGAACCAAAAGGGGTCCTCAGACCTGAGTGTGTGTCAGAATTGCCGCAGGGCTGTTGCAATGTAGACTGTGGGGCCCAGGGTGGGGCCTGGGAACAGGCATGTCTAACGTGCCTGGGGGATGTTGCTGCTGCTGCTCTGGGCACCACAGTACAAGAGGTGCTGCCCAGGTGCCTCGCCAGGAAAGATTCTCGGGAGGAATCCTAGCAAAAGCCTCGCCACATTTCTTTGGCATTTAAAGGCCCTTTCGAGGTTGGGAGCCCTCACCCCTCTTTACTGGCTGGCTCCTCTTTAGGCTGATGCATTGGAATGAAAGCAACTTAAACCCATTTGCCCAACCAGCCGCCCAAAGCCTGGGTTTCTGTGATGCCCACCTCACGTAGGTGGCCGTAATGTTTCTTCATGGCCTCATCTGGACGATTTTGCATCAGGAAGGCGACCTTAACTCTCCAAGCAGCCTCGCCAGAACGAGCAAAGGCTGGTAACAAGGTGTCTCATTTTGGGTTCTTCTAAGACAGAGATGCAGTGCTTACGACTGATAGGAGACCTGGCAAGTGCTGCCTGGACTCGCCTTGGGTGCACGAGTCACCGTGCAAATCTGCAGGTCTGTTTGCAATGCGCGGAGTCACCTGACTCAGCTCGCCATGTCGCCTTCCTTTCTCACTCCACTCCCCGGAGGCCGTGTGGAAAGACTGGCTACGACTGGCCCATTTCCTATGCTCGCGCCATTCAGTGCTGTCCCAGCTCCTATGCCGAAGCCGAAAGCTAGGGCCATTTAACACCCACACTTCTCCCACACCTAAGTGTGGGGAACAACTGCTATAAACTAGATTTAAAACCGACCTCAGCTGTGCCTGCAGCTCAGGCAGCACAGCGGCCAGTCCGAGTTAACAGACATAGGGGCGCAGACTTTCGGTTAGACATCAAAGGGACGACGGGAGCTCCTCAAAGCAGCCCACCAGGACCGTTTGTGGACGTTGCCAGCAATTTCCTCTGGCTTTTGGCTGGGAGGGCAGGTCAGGGTTTCTCCCCAGGCTGCACCCTAGAAACAGCACACCTGACCTTTTCCATAGCCACTGAGAGCCAAAGGGCAGGCAAGGGCTTTGGCTGCAGAAAGCCAGAGGAGAGGCTGTGGGCAAGCTTGCTCAAGAGGAGTCCCAGTGCCCTTTAAAAACATGTAAATCCTCATTCAAGAGGGAGCATCAATAAAAACAAACTCCGACCAGCCGGCCAGTCACCGGCGCTGGCTGCGGTGACGCTGGGCGAGAACAGAGCTCAACCACAACAGGTTTTTGGAAAACGTTTATTGCATTTGGTTTCCAGGTGGAAGCACTGACAGGATTGAAAGAGGCGCATATTCCCCTTCTCTGAGAAACCACCTGGCTGGATCCAGTCTCCCTACCCACGACTGGACTTAATAACTCTTATCCCCCACCCCCACCCCAAGCAAGAGCTAAAAAAGGCTTGTGGCAATTGCTTAAAAAACAAATCCATGTGTGAGAATCCAGATGATCAGTATTCCAATTCCTGCGAGTGTTTGGGTGGCCGGCGCTGTCTCCTCACCGGCCGTCATCAGGCCGTTCTCTTGCAGATGAACAGGAGGGGCTCCCAGGGCAGGCTGCCCCAGCCCCGCACCTGGCTCAGGTGTGCCTGCTGACTCCAGTGACTGCATGGCCACCTACCAACCTTGAAGTCAGGGCTGGAATGTCCCCCTTGCATCGTGGTTAGCCCCAGGCCAGGGCAACAGTCTCCCAGGTTAGAACACAGACCAGATGTGGGTCCGTGCACACGGCTGGGTCTGAACACCAGGAGGTAAACCCCTTTGGCGACTTACAACACGAGGAAGGAAGGGCTGATGGCAGGGCTGCGGCTCCTCGTTGTGGGGGAGGGAGAGTGAGCCGACTAACAGGAACATGGAGCTCGCTCGAAACTGTCACATTTTCATCCTTTGATTGTGTAAGGCATTTTGAACTGGAAAGACCTCTTTCCTTCACACTCTTTCAAATAATCAGAGGGAATAGAACTGGTGATTCAGAATACATATAGGATCCCTTCCGTCCCTGCCATTCCACACCCCGAGTCCATCAAGTACAAGGCAGGCAATTGATTTCATGGGTTAGGAGGCAAACCGAGTCCACACAGGGGATGAGGCCACTGTGCGGGCCCTTCGTAGGGCTCCAGCCCTGATCCTGCCCCTCTAGGCCACAAGGGTGAGCATCCATCTTCTGTGTTTCAGTTGCACGGGGCCCTGCCACTCACTGCCTGCCTCTGCCTCCCCAGCCAGGCGTCGACACGGTCCTTCCACGCACCTTCCACGCACCAGTCACGTCTCAGTTAGTAGGAGTGGGCACGGCCTGGAGACAGCACCGTCCACGTTAGTCATGCCAGACAGACAGCAGAGAGGAAACCAGAGGCCAGAGAGGTGGTTTTTGAAAGGAGAAAAGAGCAGCTTCGGTTGCCAAAAAATAGGAAGGATGATCTTTTAAAAATAAAACATGGGGACGTTTTTTCTCTGCAATGCTCAGCCATTTTACTTGAGTCATAAAAAAGTTTTGGAGCAGTTGGTTTGCTTTCTGGTTTGAGTGCTCGTGAGAACGGGCCGCGGTGCTGGGATGTGTGTGTCTGAGAGGCAGTACTGCCAGGGGTCCTTCAGACCACGTACTGGGACGGGTCTGCCTTCCCGTGGTCGGGCGTGGCAAAGGGGCTGGCCCAGCCTAGAGAGAAGGGGTGGCCAAAAACGGCTTTCAGGTTCATCCATTTTGTTTTTTTAGCCCATCTTCTCTCTTCCTTTTTCAATTGCTCTATTCCCTGAAAACAAGAACAACCACACTTCAGTCACACACTTCATCGCTGTGGGATTGGGGGAGGGAAGTCCATTGGCCTGAGGTGAGTGGAGTAAACGTCTCCTTTATAAAGCCATAGAGCAGCTACACATCACATTTGCCTTCCCTTTCTCTCATAAAAAGTGTAAAAAACCCAGACTTTCTTGGGGATGAGGTGCCAGGGCCCAGGGTGGGCGGGCCAGGGCCTGCAGGCTTTGGCACTGGAGCCGCGGAGCTGGCAATCTGACAGCCAAGGGTGACTGCTCAGTTGGGACTGGTTCACAGGAAGTCTGCGATACCATGACCACTTTGTAGACAAAAAAAAAAGAGAGAGAGAGAGAAAAAGAAAACAAAGTGAGTCAAAGGGCAGCTCTGGTGGGTCAGACTCCGCCAGAAGGGTCAGGAGCACAACTGAGAAGGTGGAAAGGAGGGACAGGCGGGTTGGGAGAAGTCACCAGAGGAAGGAGATGGGTTAGTACAGGTCAGGGGGCCACACGGACAGACCAGTCAGCCTCAGTCACGGCGAAGGCCTTCCCGGGGCTCCTGTGGGGAGACGTGTGACCCTGGGCAACCTCAGCAGCTGTCACAGAGCCTGCACTCCCGTCTCAGGAAAAATGGGGGCTGCGGAGAAAGCTGGTCCCCCCAATGGATAGAGCTGGTCAGTGAGGGGGACAGGGATTTGTGTCTGGTCTCTGGTGAGGGGGGAGCAGCCCCACCCAGGCTGGGGAGGACCTGTTTCCCATGAGCGGTGGGGCCTGCCCTTCCTTCCTTTCCAACATGACTCCTGGAGGGGAAGATGGGCCAGGCCCTGACAGCTCTCCTCAGGCTCCCCCAGGTTACGGCCCGTGTGGCCTGGCAGCACCCCAATAGCAGGCAGGAGGTGGGGCTGGAACACCCCGGTTCCTGCAGACCTTCCACAGAGAAGCTGGTCCTGTTTACTGCCTGGATTCCTAGCTGGATCCACCACTGGCTACTGTTTTTATAGAAACTCCTTTTGTAATGATGTTATTTCTTATTTACATTACGATTCATAACAGTAGCAACATTACAGTTAGGAAGTAGCAACGAAAATAATTTTATGGTTGGGTCACACCATGAGGAACTGTATTTAAAGGGCCAGAAGGTTGAGAACCACTGTTAAACCATGGCGAATTCCCACAGGTGCAAACAGTGGTGCCTGGGCAGCCGGGCAGCCAGCCCTTCCCTGCACTGGCCTTTCCCGCCCGCGGGAGGGCCCTGGCAGCTGAGGCAAGCATTCCCCTCACATGAGCCTCCCTCCAAGGCCGACTACTGGGGCCTGCAGTCTCCACAGGGGCCTGGATGCTGCTGAGAGCTGCCCCCCGAGGGGACCCTGGGAAGCCAGGATGGACTCTCAACCTCAGGACTCCACTGCTCCCTCCTGGGCCCCTTACAGGGAGCCCCAAACCCAAAAAGGGAAGCGATGCCCACATCACAGCCACGGGTTAGCACCTTGAGGCTTCTGGACACCTTAGGACGGTTGGGGGGAGGTGGCACCAGGGGAGTGGGCTCTGGCCCAGCAGCTTCGAGGCTCCCAGAGGCGGAGCTGTGAGTACGGGAAGGCAGGACCAGGGAGAAGCGGTGGATGAGGACCAGAGCAGGCCCGGCAGAGGTGACCGGGGCCCAGCGAGGACGAGCTACCACTGATCTGGGGCTCGAGGCAGGGCTGTCTCCTGCTCTGCCCTCAGGACCAGACATGAAGTCACCTCCTCTGGGAGTGGCTCTGCCTGGGCCACCTGGGTCCCGGCACTCTCTGTCCACCATCCAGTCTCCAGCCTGTGGCCCCAGATGGGAGGTGTCCCAGTGCCCAGCAGAGCGGCGCACAGACAGAACGCTCAGGGGAGCATGGAAGGACCTGTGGCCAAGGGGACCCCTCACCAAGGCTGCTGGGCCCCTTGCTGGTGTGACGGCATGCCAGCCCCCAGGGGAGGACGCGTGTGTGCATGAAGATCAGTGTCCCTGGGAATGGGGGATCTGCCCCGCACCCGGGGTCTGTGCAGGCCACCCTCCTGCTCACCGTCTCGTCCGTGCAGATGGAGTGCACCTGGGTTCCGAACATCACCGACGTGAAAATGAGGAAGAGCAGCCCCTCGAAGCACAGCAGGATGAGGAGGATCACTGTGGTGGGCGGCGAGAAGTAGCTGCACTCTGCAAACAAAGGGCACGGGGCTCAAGGCTGGCCCATGCCCACCGCCCCCAGGCCCCCTCTGCCCCAAGTCCCCCGGTGGGTCCTCCTGGTGCCACGTCTCTGGTCTCCAGGCCTCAGTGAGGACCCTCCCCACCCCGCCTGGTTGCACCTACACTCCCTATGGGAGCCCTCCTTGACTGGCCGGGCCCTGCCAGGGCCTCCCTCCCACACACCAGCCCTCGCTCGCTGCCGCTTCCCGCCAGCAGGCCACCCGCTCCAGGCCAGGCCTGGCTTGCAAGCCCTCTCTGCTGTGAGCACTTGGCCTCCGAGCCTCTGCTTTTCCTCTCCACGTGCCGAGCAACTCCCACCCTGCAGGCCTGGCTCAGGTCGGAACAAGGCCGGCTCAGAACGCCCTGCGGGCCGCCCGGCTCCCAGCGGCACTAAGAAAACGGCCCGTCAGCTCTGTTCTGGACAGAGACACGGCCTCACTGACGGTCTGTGACTCTCGTCACTGCCCAGGTCTGTGAGCCGGACGACGGGATGGTGTCTGTGATGATGAATGTCCTTGTCAGACCTTACCCCAAGCCGCCAAGGCCACACCTGGATCCGGGGCCTCGCTGATGCGGTCCTTTTAGAATGTTCACCAAGGAACCTGCGGTGGCCCCCAGCTGTGCAGGACCCCGACCTGCAGAAACCCCAACCCCACCCCCACTCACTGACAACCTGGCTTGTGCTAGAACCGCGCTAGTCAGGAAAGCAGGGAGACAGGGTGCTATGGACAGAACTGTGTCCCTCAATTCCTGTATTGAGCCCCAGCCCCCACTGTAGTGGGTTCAGAGACGGGCCTTTGGAAGACGCAGGTAGGTGAGGCCCTTACAGAGGAGACACCAGGGCGCTTGCTGTCCCCTCCCTGCCCTGGGAGGACTCAGGAGGAGGTGCCACCTGCCAACCAGGAGTCCCTGCCTCAGGAGCCCAACTGGCGGGCACCTCGCCCTGGACTTCCCAGTGCCAGAGCTGTGAGCAGTACATGTGTGAGCCGCCCAGTCTACGGTGCTGTTAGGGCAGCTCACAGGGGTTCTCTTCCCCTAGATGAGGTCCAGCCAGAGTGCTGGGCAGGGCCAGGGAGGGAAGAGGGGGCGGGTGCAGACTGTGACACAGGGGAAACCTCTTAATATCTGGTTGGAGCTAGGGATACTGTCTTTTTCATAGCCTCATGAGTTGTTTTTTTAATGTGTTTTTTATTGATTTTAGAGATAGAGGAAGGGAGAGGGATAGAGAGAAACATGGATGACTACGAAACATCAATTGGCTGTCTCCTGCACGCCCCCTACCGGGGATCGAGCCCACAACCCGGCATGTGCCCTGACTGGGAATCTAACTGTGACCTCCTGAGCCACGCCAGGACCATTGAGCAACACTGGCCGGGCAGCCTCAGAGTCCTGAGAAACAATAACAGCAAGAAAATGCCCAAGAAGTCAGCATGTGCAGGAAGAGCAAAACTTCTAAAGGATGGTGAATGAAAAAGGGGAAAACATCGAGGGAAAAACAAATACGATGTTTCTGCTCACGGCGTTTGCTCACAGGTTGTGTGTGTGAAGGATCTAGCTCAGCAGGCGGCCTCTTAAATCTGTTAGCATCTAATCACTTTTTTAAATTTTTTATTCTTTTAAATTTCATTGATTTTTTTTCAACATCTATATTTTCCCTCAGAATTTATATAATTTTCTGGTTGGAGCTCCTTCGTTGGCATTTACATTTAAATGGAATACTTCTAAAACAGCAAGAATTTGTCTACAACCTTAATGTCAATTGGTGATCAAACAGTTAAAAAGCAACCACCACAAAAAAACAAACAAATTAACAAAACATCTCCACATCCCAGGCAGGAAGTTGAAAATGAGTTTCTGCAAGATTGGAATGGGTGACCTCTGAATGGAGGGCTTTGGCCAAGGGCACGGAAACCCACTCCCGGGCCTCGCCTCCTGGCTGGGCCTGCCCTCTCCCAGGCGCGCTAGGGCGGGCGGGGTCTGCCCAGCTCTCCACTTTACCTGTGGAACTGCCTGTAAGGGGCTGCGTTTTCTCCTGAGAGATTCGGGTCTCTGCTGTTCCTTCCCTGGTCAGTCCGTGGGCTTGCAAGAGATCTAATAAATTGAGGGTGGCCCCTGGCACCACGATGGAAATAAGGAGCCCGCCTCTCATGTCCCCCACCCGGAGGAGAGCCCTGACCACACTCACTTGTCCAGTCTTCTTCGAAGCAGTGTAGGAAGTGGAACCCCACCATGATGAGGGCGTGCAGGGAGATGAGAGCTATGTACATCTGCAACGAAAGCGGGGCAGGCGTCAACGTGCGAACCCCGCACGCAGGAGCACTCAGGGTGAGGGAGGGCCAGGAGCAGGACCAGAGGCACCTGCCCCCCGCACTGGTCCCCTCCCCCAGCCCCGGGTCTGAGGTAACAGCCACTCGCTGGGACGGACTGTGTGAACAGTGGCCGTCACCAGGCGTGACCTGGACTCCGGGTGGGTGGGGCTGCCTCGGGGTCGCTCTCCTCACCGAGCAGGGAGGGTGCTGACTGCCAGTGGCCCTTCCAGCCCTCACACTGAACACACCCCGCCCACCTGCAGTCACCGCCAAAGCGGCTCCTATAGCGACTCAGACTGGGCGCTGGCCCTCGCTTAGAGCTCACCAACTTGAGTCTGTTTTCTAGGAGCTCAGGAGCAGGCAGCCCTGGCTGAGCGAGGCTGGCCGAGGCGCTATTCGCAGCAGCAGGGAGCTCGCGAGTGCTGGGAACCTGGGGAAGCAAGTGCTCCGCGGGTTCCGGGAGGGTGGGGCAGACCCGGAAGGGGACTTACTGTAAACAGGACGAAGTACTTCTGGTTGTTCTCGCCCACGCAGTTATTGACCCAGGGACAGTGGTGGTCCATCTTCCGAATGCACCGCTTACACACACTGAAACAGCCGCGGGCGGAGCGTTAGGAGGGCCCTGGCCGGAGCCCCGGGAACACAGACCTGGCCTCCTGCTGGGTGCGGGCTGCAGGGGCTGCGGGTCAGTCACCCACCAGGGCCTCTCGGTTGACACACAGGGGATGGAACTGACGTGGTGTGGCTGCTCTCTTGACGCGACACTGAGCTGAGAGTGTGGTTTAGTGAGAGGACATGAAGAAGCAGTTTCAACAACTTGAGGAGATGGGATACAGAATCAGGGCTCCCAATTCCCCAGAAAGACCCAAATCCCGAGGGTGGGGTGGAGCTTCCCAGGTGGGCGGAGTTTCCAGGGAGGGTGTGGCTGCGGGAAGGGAAAGCTGGAAGAGTTCAGAGCGGGGTCAAGTGCAGGTTCTCAGGGCAGCGGGAAGCCCCCCTCCAAGAACCTTTCAGCTCCCAGATAACACCCACTTTGCCAAAAAAAAAGCACAAAAGTCACTTAAGCTCAAGTGTCGATCGGATGATCTAATAAATTTGCAAATTACTAACTCGTTATTGGGATCACTTTTGGAAGGTTTCAAGCTTATTTGATAGCAAACATCCTCCCTACCCTTTTTGGACAAACCAAGTAATAACATGAAACAAGAGAACAGGTTAATGGGGGCTTGAAAGCAACTACTTTCCAAAGCTCAAGTTTAGAAAGACCCACTTGCCAATAGATGGGTTCATCAAGATTGTTCCCTTTTCACCGAAACTGGTTTGGCTCAGTGGATAGAGCGTTGGCCTGCGCACTGAAAGGTCCCAGGTTCGATTCCGGTCAAGGGCATGTACCTGGGTTGCGGGCACATCCCCAGTGGGAGATTGCAGGAGGCAGCTGATCAATGTTTCTCTCTCATCGATGTTTCTAACTCTCTCTCTCCCTTCCCCTCTGTAAAAAAAATCAATAAAATATATTTTAAAAAAAGAAAAGATTGTTCCCTTTTCAAATCATTAAAACAGGATCCTTAACATTTATCTCAGGGGTATTATTTGTTCAAAACAGTTGGGCCCGGTCGGTGTGGCTCAGTGCTTGAGTGTCAACCCATGAACCAAGAGGTCACTGTCAGGGCACATGCCCAGGTTGTGGGCTCGATCCCTAGTAGAGGCTGTGCAGGAGGCAGCCAATACAGGATGTTCTCTCATCGATGTTTCTCTCTATATATACCTCTCTCTAAAAAAAAAGAAAAATATATCAATAAAAACATATTTTAAAAAACACAGTTGGAATTACACCAGCTTTTCTTCCCACCAGTTTCCATAACTAACTTTGTCTCCGGCTCTTACAGTGCAGTGGGCTGTGGTGGGTGGACTCTGCAGGAAGGATTGGCCTTGGGGAGCTGTTTGGAAAAGAAGGGCTACATCGGTCCACATGGGGGTGCCGTTTGCGCAGGTCTGGCTGAGGGCACAGAAGGTGCAGGAGGGACTCTGTGGGTGTGGAGGTGAGCAGAGCCTCCTGGCCAGGAGCCCAGCCCCAGCTCCACCGCGAGGCCACACGCTGAGCTGCAGGCCCCAACCCAAGGAGGAGATGTGGCCTTTTGTAAGCGTGAGCTCTGGGGCCAGGCAGACCTGGCTCACCTCTGGGCCCCGGCTCCCCATCCACAGGAAGCCCTGACCAAAGGAAGAAGCAGGGCCAGACACTGGGCCTGGCTCAGCCGCACCGCAGTCATCCTGGCCTCCCCCCTGTTCCCTACAACTGCAGAGGGTCTTTCTAGCATCAGAAAGGGGCGCATCTCAGAGATGCTGGGCCAGCTCCAGCATCCCCTGGGCCAGGAGGGCAGGGAGGAAGTGAAGAGAAAGTCAGGTACCAGCACCCCATTACCTGTTCTCTCTGCATGGTGTTACCAAGTTAAAAAGGTAAGAGCCCCGGCCAGGTGGCTCGGCTGGCTGGAGCGTCCTGCACAGCAAAAGGCTGGGGTTCAGCTCCCAGTCAGGGCACGAACGGGAGGCAACCGATCAATGTCTCTCTCTCACATCCATGTTTCTCTTTCTCTTAAAAAAAAAAATCAATAAAGCATATCCTCTGGTGAGGATTAAACAAACACATGAACAATACATACAGGGTGGGCAAAGGTAAGTTTACAGTTGTGAGTACATGAAACAGTTTATCCTTGTATTATTTATTAATGAATATATTGTTTATTTGTATTACAACTGTAAACACTCTGACCACCCTGTATTTCAATGGGTAGCACTTGTTCCTGATACAAATTTTAAAAGTACAGACAAGCAGACAGTGAGGAGTGATGCCTCCTGCATCCTGGGCCTCAGCCACCAGGCCCCACACTCCCCCACGGAGCAACCAGGCCCCACACCCCTCC